>NC_088393.1:22196666-22498888 GCF_037993035.2 Macaca fascicularis | reverse complement strand
CAGTAGTTTTGGGGTACAGGTAGTATTTGGTTACAGGGATAAGTTCTTTTGTGGTGATTTCTGAGATTTAGGTGCACCAATCGCCCAAGCAGTGTGCACTGTATCCAACATGTAGTCTCTCATCCCTCACTCCCTCTCCCACCCTTCCCGCTGTGTGCCCAGAGTCCATTATATAATTCTTTTTAATTTTTAATTTTTTAATTTTTTTTTTTTTTTTTTGAGACGGAGTTTCGCTCTTGTTGCCCAGGCTAGAGTACAATGGCGCGATCTCGGCTCACCGCCACCTCCGCCTCCCAGGTTCTAGCGAGTCTCCTGCCTCAGTCTTCCCGAGTAGCTGGGATTACAAGCATGCGCCACTATGCCCGGCTAATTTTGTATTTTTAGTAGAGACAGGGTTTCTCCATGTTGGTCAGGCTGGTCTTGAACTCCCGACCTCAGGTGATCGCCTGCCTCGGCCTCCCAGAGTGCTGGGATTACAAGCGTGAGCCACCGCGCCTGGCCCCATTATATAACTTTTATGCCTTTGCATCTTCATAGCTTAGCTCCCACTCATAAGTGAGGACACACAATATTTGGGGTTTTATCCCTTCTTTTCTTTTCTTCTTTTCTTTTTTTTTTTTTCCGAGAGGGAGTTTGCTGTGATTACAGGCATGAGCCACCCGTGCCTGGTCCATTTTTTGATGTTTTAATTATGGTCTTTTCTGTTTGTATGTTTGTTTGTTTGTTTTTGAGATGGAGTCTCGCTCTCTGGCCCAGACTGGAGTGCAGTGGTGCGATCTCGGCTCACTGCAACCTCCGCCTCCCGGGTTCAAGCGATTCTCCAGCCTCAGCCTCCAGAGCAGCAGGGATTACAGACATAAGCCATCGCACCCTGCCAATTTTTGTGTTTTTAGTAGAGGCGGGGTTTTACCATGTTGGCCAGGCTCCTCTGGAACTCCTGACCTCAGGTGATCCACCAGTCTTGGTCTCCCAAAGTGCTGGGATTACAGGCATCAGCCACCATGACCAGCCAATTATGGTCATTCTTGCAAGAGTAAGGTGGTATCACATTGTGGTTTTGATTTGCATTTCCCTGATCATTAATCATCAGTGATGTTCAGTATTTTTTGTTGTTCTTGGCCATTTGTATATTTTCTTTTGAGAATTGTTTAAGTCACATCTGTCTTTGTTTTTGTTGCATTTGCTTTGGGGTTCTTGGTCATGCACTCTTTGCCCAAGTCAATGTCTAGAAGAGTTTTTCCAATGCTTTAGAATTCAGGTAGTTTCAGGTCTTAGATTAAAGTATTTGATCCATCTTGAGTTAATTTTTTTATAAGGTGAGAGATGAAGTTCCATTTTTTTTTTTTTTTTTTTTTTGAGATGGAGTCTCGCTCTGTCGCCCAGGCTGGAGTGCAGTTGCGTGATCTCAGCTCTGCCCCCCAGGTTCAAGCAATTCTCTGCCTCAGCCTCCCGAGTAGCTGGGATTACAGGCACCCGCCACCATACCCAGCTAAATTTTTTTTTGTATTTTTAGTAGAGACGGGGTTTCACCATCTTGTCCAGGCTGGTCTTGAACTCCTGACCTCGTGATCCACCCACCTCAACCTCCCTAAAGGCTGGGATAACAGGTGTGACCCTCTGTGCCCAGCCGAAGACCCAGTTTTATTCTTCAATATGTGGCTTCCCAATTATGCCAGCACCATTTATTGAATAGGGTGTTATTTCCCCACTTTATATCTTTGTTTACTTTGTCAAAGATCAGTTGGCTGTAAGTATTTGGGTTTATTTCTGGTTTCGCTATTCTGTTTCATTGGTCTAAATGTCTATTTTTATACCCATACAATGCTGTTTTGGTAACTATACCCTTGTAGTATAGTTCGAAGTCAGATAATGTGATGCCTTCAGATTTTGTGTGTGTGTGTTTTTGGTTTTGTTGGGTTTTTTTTTTTCCTTCTTGCTTTAACTATGGAGGCTCTCTTTTTATTTTATATAAATTTTAGGATTTTTTTTAGTTCTGTGAAGAATAATAATGCTATTTTGATGGAAATTACATTGAATTTGCAGATTGCTTTTGGTAGGTTTATCATTGTTGCAATAGGATTGCTACCCATCCATAAGCATGAAATATGTTTCCATTTGTTTCCATTGTCTGTGATTTCTTTTAGCAACATTTTGTAATTTTTCTTGTAGAGATCTTTCACCACCTTGGTTACACATATTCCTAATTATTATTTTTTTTGCAGCTATTTTTAAATGAGTTGAGTTCTTAATTTAAGTCCTAGTTTGGTCACTGTTAGTGTACACCAGTGCCACTAATCTGTGCACATTGATTTTGTATCCTGAAATTTTACTGAATTTACGTATCAGATCGAAAAGCTTTTTTTTCTTTTCTTTTCTTTTCTTTTTTTTTCTTTTTGAGACAAGTCTTACTCTGTCGCCCAGGCTGGAGTGCAGTAGCATGATCTCAGCTCACTGCAACCTCTGCCTCCTGGGTTCAAGTGATTCTCCTGTCTCAGCCTCCCTAGTAGCTGGGATTACACCCACTTGCCACCGCGCCTGGCTAATTTTTGTATTATTGGTAGAGACGGGGTTTTACCACGTTGGCCAGGCTGGTCTTGGACTCCTGACCTCAGGTGATCCACCTGCCTCCACCTCCCCAATTGCTGGGATTACAGGCTTGAGTCGCTGCACCCAGCCCTAAAAGCTTTTTAGATGAGTGTTTAGGGTTTCCCAGCTATACAATTATATCATTGATAAGCAGTGACAGTTTGACTTCCTTTTTACCAATTTAGATGCTGTTTATTTTTTGCTTTACTCTGATTGCTCTGGCTAAGACTTCCATTACTATGTTGAATAGAAGTGGTGAGAGTGGGCATTATGTCTTGTGTTCTCAGAAAAAATCCTTCCAACTTTTTCCCGTTCAGTGTAATGTTGGCTGTTTATCATAGATAGTTTTTTTTTTTTTTTTTTTTTTCCATACGGAGTCTTGTTCTGTCGCCCAGGCTGGAGTGCAACGGCACAATCTCCGCTCACTGCAATTTCCACTTCTGGGACTCAGCCTCCCCAGTAGCTGGGACCACAGGCACCCGCCATCATTCCTGGCTAATTTTTGTATTTTTGTACAGATGAGGTTTCACCATGTTGACCAGGCTGATCTCAAACTCCTGACCTCAGGTGATCCGCCCACCTCTGCCTCTCAAAGTATTGGAATTACAGGCGTGAGCCACCACACCTGGCCTGTCATAGATGGCTTTTATGACCTTACAATATGTTCCCTCTATCCCAATTTTGCTGAGGATTTTAATCATAAAGGGATGCTGGATTTTGCCAAATGATTTTTCTGTGTATTTTGAGATAATCATATAATTTTTGGTTTTAATTCTGTTTATTTGGTGGATAACATGTATTGACTTACCTATGTTAAATCATCTCTGCATCCCTAGCAGACTGACTTCAAGTGATCCACCCGCCTCATCCTACCAAAGTGCTAGGATTACAGGCATGAGCCACTGCACCCAGCGGCAATTTTTTATTACTAGTTTAATCTTGCTACTTGTTATTGGTCTGTTCAGAGTTTTTATTTCTTCCTGGTTTAATTTAGGAGGGTTGTATATTTCCAGGAATTTATGGAATTCCTCTAGGTTTTCTAGTTTGAGCATGTAAAGGTATTCATAGTAGCTTTGAATGATCTTTTATTTCTTTCTTTTTATTTTTTTTTTTTGAGATGGAGTCTCGCTCTCTCGCCCAGGCTGGAATGCAATGGCCGGATCTTGGCTCACTGCAAGCTCCGCCTCCCGGGTTTACACCATTCTCCTACCTCAGCCTCCCGAGTAACTGGGACTAGAGGCGCTGGTCACCACACCTGGCTAGTTTTTTGTATATTTTAGTAGAGATGGGGTTTCACCGTGTTAGCCAGGATGGTCTCAATCTTCTGACCTCGTGATCTGCCCGTCTCGGCCTCCCAAAGTGCTGGGATTACAGGCTTGAGCCATCGCGCCTGGCCAAAAACTCAGAATGATCTTTTATTTCTTATTGAGCATATTTCTATCTTCCTTCTGCTTTTCTGGGTTAATCTCACCAATAGTCTATCAATTTGGTTTATCTTTTCAAAATAACTAGTTTATTGTTTTATTTATCTTTTATATTTTTTAAGTTTCAATTTTATTTAGTTCTGCTCTGATTTTTTTTTTTTTTTTTTTTTTCTGCTGGGTTTGGTTTGTTCTTGTTTCTCTTGTTCCTTGAGGTGTAATCTTAGGTTGTTTATTGTGGTGTTTTGAACTTTTTGATGTGTGTATTTAATGCTATGAACTTTCCTCTTAGCACCGCTTTTGCAGTATCCCAGAGGTTTTAATATGTTGTGTCACTATTATTCAGTTTTGTTTTTTTTTTTTTTTTTTTTTTTTTTTTTGAGACGGAGTCTCACGCTGTTGCCCAGGCTGGAGTGCAGTGGCGCGATTAAAGAGTTCTTTAATTTCCATCTTGATTTCATTGTGGATGCAACAGTCTTTCAGGAGCAGGTTATTTAATTTTCAGGTATTTGTATGGTTTTGAGTGTTCCTATTGGAATTGATTTCTAATTTTATTCCACTGCGGTCTAAGACAGTACTTGATAAAATTTTGATATTGTTAAATTTATTCAGGGGCTGGGCATGGTGGCTCACGCTTTAATCCCAGTACTTTGGGAGGCCAAGGCAGGCAGATAACCTGAGGTCAGAAGTTCAAAACCAGCCTGGCCAATATGGTGAAACCCCATCTCTACTAAAAATACAAAGCAGGCACGCATGGCGGCATGTGCCTGTAATCCCAGCTACTTGGAAGGCTGAGGCAGCAGAATCCCTTGAACCTGGGAGGCAGAGGTTGCTGTGAGCTAAAATTGCACCACTGCACTCCAGCCTTAGTGACGGAGTGAGACGCTGTTACAAAAAAAAAAAAAAAAAAAAAAATTCGGACTTGTCTTGTGACCTATCATATGGTCTATCTTGAAGAATGTTTTATGTGCTGATGAAAAAAATATATATTCTGCAGTTGCTGGGTAGAATATTCTGTAAAGATCTGTTAAGTCCATTTGTTCTAAGTTATAGTTTAAGCCCATTGATTTTTGTTTTTTTGTTTGTTTGACTTTCTCTCATGATGACCTGTGTAATGCTGTAAGTAACGTATAAAAGTCCCCCACTATTTTTATGTTGTTGTCTATCTCATTGCATTTCTTAAGGTACAACTTAGGTGAAACAAGAAAATTTATCTTTCTGAAGCATGGAGTTAATATTTTAGGCTAAAATATATTCTTTTTCTTTGAGATGGAGTCTTACTCTGTTGCCCAAGCTGGAGTGCAGTGGCGTGATCTTGGCTCACTGCAACCTCTGCCTCCCTGCAACCTCTGCCTCCCAGGTTCAAGTGATTCTCCTGCCTCAGACTCTTGAGTAGCTGGAACTGTAGGCGCCCGCCACCATGCATGGCTAATTTTTCTGTTTTCAGTAGAAACAAAGTTTTACCATATTGGCCAGGCTGGTTCCGAATTCCTAACCTCTGGTGATCTGCCTGCCTTGGCCTCCCCAAGTGTTGGGATTACGGACATGAGCCACCATGCCTGGCATTAAATTTACCGTTTATGGTTTTTTAAAAATATATAATATATGATCTGCAAACAGCAACTCTTTACTTACTTGTCTTCAATTTCCATGGCTTTAAACAATGTATTTTTGCCTAACTCTTCTGCTACATACTTCCAGGGTTATGTTAAAATGGAAACATTGACAATGGGCACAATATAGTTTTGCTTTGCATTGGTTTTTGAAAATTTCATTGAACGAAAACCTCTTCAAGTTTATATAAACTGGTTACAAGAGGCAAAGATCCCATATTTATAGGATGACCTCTTCATTTGTAATAGGCAGAGGTGGTAGATTGGTCACAAGGCTGCTGCGTCTACAGAGGATTTACCTTTAGTTGACTTGTTACAAAAGGCTTGGGTAGTTGTAATTCCCATTTTATTATTGGACAGACTGAATATCCTTCAGGGCATTCATCTGCAGAGCAGACACTAGGGGAAGTTGTTGCAGTCATGTCTGCATATGGTGGGCCTTACGTCACGATGTGGATGAGGATGCCTTTCACTGAGTACCAGAGAGCATCTTCCCAGGTCACTGTGTGGGATTCTACTTCAGCACAATTGGCCATGAACTGTGGCTTGGAGCTAGAAGTAAAATGTTAAACTGTATGGCTACAAGTGGGTGTTTTCCTCCAGGCCTCTGGGAGAGCAGAATCTCTCCCAGGTTTTGACTGGGAGGAGTTTGGAATGGTTATAGGGTAAGTTCAGAATTCTCAGTGGAAGCAAGTTGGGTTGGTTATTTTTTGGTCTATAGCCAAGAACAGAGGTTCTGTAGTTTGCCACCTTAATAGAAGCCTGTCTCCTAAAAAGAACGTTCCTCAATCTTGGGCTTTAGGAGGGTTTGACAACTCCATCCCTGGATCTCAAAGCTCTTTTGAAGGTACTTGTTTTAGAGATGAAGTCTTTTTACATAATACAGGCTGGTCTTGAAATTCTGGCCTGAAGAAATTCTTCAACCTCAATGTATTATGTAGCTATCATTACAGGTATGAGCCAGGATGCCTGGATCTTTCATAAAGACATTTTTGTCAGGGATGGCTCACAAGTTTTTTGCTATCAGGGGATAAAAAAATAGGTCACCTGGCCGGGCATGGTGGCTCACACCTATAATCCCAGCACTTTGGGAGGCCAAGGTGGGTGGATCACAAGGTCAGGAGATCGAGACCATTCTGGCCAACATGGTGAAACCCCGTCTCTGCTAAAAATACAAAAATTAGCTGGACATGGTGGTGGACACCTGTAATCCCAGCTACTCAGGAGGCTGAGGCAGAAGAATTGCTTGAACCCAGGAGGCGGAGGTTATAGTGAGCCAAGATTGAGCCACTGCACTCCAGCCTGGGCGACAGAGAGAGACTCCATCTCAGAAATAAAAAAAGAAAATAGGTCACCTTTTTTATTATTATTATTATTATTATTTTACTGATGTTGCTCTCCCTATACATTTTTACTTTCTATTTTCTATTTCAAATTTCTCTGTTATTTTAGATTCAGACATTTAGGACACGTTAGAATTTACGTGTTATGCCTGAAGTAAATTAGATAATTAGTAGGCATTCCATATTTACTAAAATATTTAGTTATACATTTAAGTTTGCTGCAGACAGAGGGGAATTATATGATTTCCATTCACTTTCTTCAGCTTATATTTAAATAATAAAGTAAGTTCTTCCCAGATATTTGTTTTATATATCAGAGGCTTTAATTATATTCTGCAAGATTTTTTTTTATTTATTTAGCAAGGTAAGACTATTCTTTTTTTTTTTCTTCTCTTTTTTTTTTTGACACGGAGTCTGGCTCTGTTGCCCAGGCTGGAGTGCACTGGCGGGATCTCAGCTCACTGCAAGCTCCACCTCCCGGGTTTACGCCATTCTCCTGGCTCAGCCTTCCAAGTAGCTGGGACTACAGGCGCCCGCCACTTTGTCCGGCTAGTTTTTGTACTTTTTAGTAAAGACCGGGTTTCACCGTGTTAGCCAGGATGGTCTCAATCTCCTGACCTCGTGATCCGCCCGTCTCGGACTCCCAAAGTGCTGGGATTATAGGCTTGAGCCACCGCGCCCGGCTCCGGTAAGACTATTCTTTGCTTCTAAAGTTAAATTACAGCAGTTTCATTTTGTGTAAGAATAGCATAGATTCTTTAAGAATATATGTAGCATATATTGTGTAAGAATAGCATATATAAACATGACATTTATGAAATTTACCTCTAGTTTTCTTTAATGCTTATTTATTAAAAGCTTATCATTAGAATCTTCTATTTATGATTATATTGCAATTTCTCTTAAATTTTACTGCCATGCAGTGCATGTCGATGATTCAAAATACCTGCCTTCCATGAGTACACAGATACAGTCAAATATTGTAGTTATCTAGACAGTTTTTTTAATGGTACATCAATGTTGCATACCAGATCTTATGAGTAAACATTACTTTTATTATTATTTTGCAGTTCTATAGGTGTGCTTTTTAGTGTCAGTTTCTTAATATCAGTGTATTGTTTTTTTTGTTTTACTTACATATTGTAATTCTAGACAATTTGCAATTCTGTTTGTGCACTTTAAGTCAATGTAGGGTTTAGTTAAGAAATAAATTAGCCATATGTCTATCACCATCAGATTATATGTTTCTGTTTTTATCTATAAATATGACCCCAATTATGATTATGGCTTATCTCGTATATATTCTTTCTTAGTTGATTTTCAGTGGTGGTTTTATCTTGTCTGAGCAGTTGTGGAAATAATCTTATTTTCACCCTGTGTTTAATAATGAATATATATTTCCTTTGTGTGAGAGAAACACTTTTGTGATTTGAAGGTAATTTTAGAAAATATTTATAATTCTGCATTTAGTTTTCCTTCTAAAATAATTTTTTTAAAAACAGATAACATAAAATTGATTATTTAAAAATCTATTTAAGTGTACATTTTATGGCCAGGCATGGTAGTGGCTCACCTCTGTAATCCCAGAAACTTAAGAGGTCAAAACAGGAGGATCACTTGAGCCCAAACATTTGAGACAAGCTGGGGAAACATGCAAAGACCTGTTCTACACAAAAAACTTTAAAATAACAAGCCATGGTGGTGTGCACCTGTGGTTCCAGCAACCTGCGAGATCAAGGGACAAGGAGCACTTTATCCTGGGAGTTTGAGGCTGAAGTGAGCCATAATTTTGCCACTGCACACCAGCTTGGGTGACAAAGTGAGACCCTCTGTCAAACAAAAAGCTGTGGATTTCAGGCATGTTAAAGTATATTCACCTGGTTATGCGAAAGGCTTCTAGAGGTTCTACATCGTTTAAAACTAAAACTCAATACCCACTAAGTAACAACTGCCCATTTTACCCTCTCTCCAGCCCTTGGCAAACACCTTTCCAGTTTCTGTTTTTATGAGTCTGACTATTTAACTTGTCTCATGTAAATGGAATCATGTAGTATCTATCATTTTGTTACTGGTTTATTTCACATTACATAATATTTTCAAAATTTACCTTAAAATGTGACAAGATTTTCTTTTTTAAGCCTGAATAGGCCGGGCGCGGTGGCTCAAGCCTGTAATCCCAGCACTTTGGGAGGCCAAGACGGGTGGATCACGAGGTCAGGAGATCGAGACCATCCTGGCTAACACCGTGAAACCCCGTCTCTACTAAAAAATACAAAAAACTAGCCGGGTGAGGTGGCGGGCGCCTGTAGTCCCAGCTACTGGGGAGGCTGAAGCAGGAGAATGGCGTAAACCCGGGAGGCAGATCTTGCAGTGAGCTGAGATCCGGCCACTGCACTCCAGCCTGGGAGACAGAGCGAGACTCCGTCTCAAAAAAAAAAAAAGAGCCTGAATAATATTCCATGTCTATATATGTTAAATTTTTTTTTGATGTATTTATAAATCAAGGGACATCTAAGTTGTTTCAGCCTTTTGACTTTTGTGAATTCTGGTACAATAAGCATAAACGTTTAAATATCTCTTCCAGGTTCTGTGTTGCATACTTTGGAAATAAATTTATAAGTAAGATTGCTATAATTGGTTATAATTTTATGTTTAATTATCTGAGGAACATTTGTAACATTTTAAAATAATGCCTGCATCTTTGTTTTCCACCAACAATTAACATAGGTTTCATTTTCATAGCATCATCAACAGATTTGGTTTTCTTAAAAAATCGTTAGTGGCTATTCTAATGGGTGTGAAGTTATTTTGTCTTTCATTGTAATTTTTATGCATTCCTCTACAAAATAGTAATTTTGTGTGTCTGTTCAAATACTCTTCCTGTTTATACTTTTGATAAAAATTTAGTTTAATTAGTTTTCCATTTCTAAATCCCATTATTCAACTTTATTGTTCAGTTTTAAGAGTTGCTTATATATTCTGAATATTAACTTCTATCACATGTGATTTGCAAATATTTTCACTGATTTCCTAGGAGGCATTGTCACTCTCTTGAATTTGTTTTTGATGTTCAAAAATTTCTAAGTATATTTCAGTTAAATTTTTCTGTTCTTTTCTTTGTTGCTTATGCATTTAATGTCATTTAAGAAAATGATTCCAAGGCCAATGTCACGTCTTTTCTCCACGTTTTTTAAAGAGATTTGTTAGCTATTTTTTATATCTAAGTATTTTATTTAAATTTTTTTTGCATATGGTTCAAGGAAAAAATCCAGCTTTATCAGTGCAGATATTCAGTTTTCAGCATTAATTTTTGAAGATATTATCTTTTCTTTATTGTGTGCTCATGGTAGCTTTGTGGAAGATCGCTTATTTACAGAAGGGTTCATTTCCGGGCTCCCTATTCTGATTTATCATCTGTTTATCCATCTTTGTGTCAGTACTACATTGTTTTGTTATAGCTTTTAACATGTTTTGAAATGAGAAAGTATATTGGCTCCTCTTTTACATGGGCGTTTGGCTATAGTTCATAATCAAATTTAAAAACTTTAAAGAATATTTCTGTTTAAACAACCTGTGCTATTAGTATTTTTATAGAAATTACGTCGAATTTGTTTACCACTATAGGTTGTATTGACATCTTAACAAAATTAAATATTTGAGCAAGAATATGTTAGTGATTGATTGATTGATTGATTGATTTTGAGATGGAGTCTCACTCTTGACACCCAGGCTGGAGTGCACTGGCAAGTTCTTGGCTCACTGCAACCTCCGCCTCCCGGGTTCAAGCAATTCTCCTGCCTCAGCCTCCCGAGTAGCTGGGATTACAGGCGCCTGCCACCACTCCCAGCTAATTTTTTGTAGTTTTAGTAGAGACAGGGTTTTGCCATGTTGGGAAGGCTGGTCTTGAACTCCTGACTTCAAGTGATCCACCCACCTCGGCCTCCCAAAGGATCTTGCTATATTTTTTGGGTTTTTTTTGAGATAGAGCCTCACTGTGTCATCCAGGCAGGAGTGCAGTGGCATGATCTCGGCTCAACACAACCTCTACCTTCTGGGTTCAAGTGATTCTCCTGATTCAGTCTCCTGAATAGTTGGGATTACAGGCACCCTCCATCATGTCTGGCTAATTTTTTTTGTATTTTTAGTAGACACGGGGTTTCATCATGTTGGTCAGTCTGGTCTCAAACTCTTGACATTAGGTATTCCAGCCACCTCGGCCTCCAGCAAAGTGCTGGAATTACAGGCGTGAGCCACGGTGCCCAGTTCTTGTGTTTAATTTTTATATACTTTTGGGTTTTCCTGTTTTACATTTACTTTTAAGTTAGAATAATACCATCAGCAAATCTGTCCTGCCAAATAAAAAGAGAAAAACCTTTCAAAATAACCACATTTTGAAAAAGCACACTGGCACTACATAAGCCCTACATACAAAGAATGCTGAAAAGCATCCCACTTATTCTAAAATTGACCACATAATTGGAAGTAAAACACTCCTCAGCAAATGCAAAAGAACAGAAATCATAACAAACAGTCTCTCAGACCACAGTGCAATCAAATTAAAACTCTGGATTAAGAAACTCACTCAAAACCACACAATTACATAGAAACTGAACAACCTGCTCCAGAATGACTACTGAGTAAATAACAAAATGAAGGCAGAAATAAATAAGTTCTTTGAAACCAATGAGAACAAAGACACAACATACCAGAATCTCTGGAACACAGACAAAGCAGTGTCTAGAGGAAAATTTATAGCACTAAATGCTCACAAGAGAAAGCAGAAAAGATCTAAAATCAATGCCCTAAAATCACAATTAAAAGAACTAGAGAAGCAAGAATAAACAAATTCAAAACCTAGCAGAAGACAAGAAATAACTAAGATCAGAGTGTTATGCCCAGACCGTTTATTCCCCGAAGAAGACCACCAGAGTCCGGAGTCAAAGCTAAGCAGCAAGAATCTTTATTACAGGTTCGAACCTGGAACTCTCCCTCGCTCGCAAAACGAGACGGGCAGGACAGCTCCCCCACTGAGCTCCGAGCAGTGTTATGTAGTCTAAGAAAAGTGGGCATAGAGTTATTATACAAATCAGATATATGATTGGCTAGTGTTTGAACAAGGCGATTTGGCTAACTATGATTGGTTCCCGCCATTTCTGATATTTCGGTTCAACCTTTGAGGCGGGAGAGCAGGTTTATGGCAGCAAGAGTTTATCTTACTTAAACACGTCTTGTGACCTTGCCTCAGAACTTACAAAATCTCTGGTATGTGCAAAACAAAATCTCTGGTACGTGCAGAAAACCAGGTACTCACAGAACTTACGAAATCTCTGGTATGTGCAAAGATTAGAGAGCAGAACAAGGGTGTAGCGGGTGGGGGGCGGGTACACATCTATCTTTGTGTCCTTTCACTCCCAGTTGGATTTGTTAGAGTTTCTGCAGACTCCCCACTCAGTGAGAAGGGATGGATCGAGGTCTGGCCTAAAGAGGGAATCAGGCCATTGTCTGCAACAGCTGGTGTGCTGTGCTATAGGGAATACCTCTTAGGACCAAGCTATCTAACCTCCCTGGATCCAACAGGGGAATAGCATGGCCTGGAGCTATAGTGATGACTGCCACCCTCCCCTGGACCTAGGGGCTTAGTGTCTTTGGTAGCTAGCAGCTGCAGTGATGGCTGTTGCCCTTCCCCCAGGGAGTTCAGATGGCTTAGACAGCAGGCAGCCACATTATGTAACCCAGTCTGATCTCAAACTCCTGGGTTTAAGTAATCCTCCCACCTCAGCCTCCCAAAGTGCTGAAATTACAGGTGTGAGCCATCACATCCACACTGAGGTTTTATTTTTTATATCAAAATACAAAAAACAGCACTGACGTTCATTAATAGAATCCAAGGGAATATTATGCCATTTTAAAAAGTAATTTCAAGAGCAAATACTAAAATTGAAAGCAAATGAAAATAAATAATAATAACTAAACATTCTGTAGATAATATGACCAGAAGAGAAACATTTAGTTTTCCTGACTTTAAAGTGCTGTAGCCAGGCACGGTGGCTCACGTCTCTAATCCAAGCACTTTGGGAGGCCGAGGCAGGCAAATTACAAGGGCAGGAGTTGGAGACCAGCCTGGCCAACACAGTGATACCCCATCTCTACTAAAAATTTAAAAATTAGCAGGGCATGGGGGCAGGCACCTGTAAACCCAGCTATTTGGGAGGCTGAGGCAGGAGAATTGCTTAAACCCAGGAGGCGGAGGTTGCAGTGAGCCAAGATCACACCATTGCACTCCAGCCTGGGCAACAGAGCTAGACTCTGTCTTGGAAAAAATAATAATAATAATGTGCAGTATACTAATGGGGTTTTTTAGTGGAGAAGATTCTATTTCCATAAGAAATTCAAAATGAGATAATTTACAGGTTTTAGAAACTGATGCAAAACATATAAATATAGAAAGCCTCTAAGGTGATCCCATGATGTAGTATTACTTCGAATAAAAACTGGGCAAACTCAGCAAAAGGAAAGTTAAAGTTAATCTCAAGTGTCAGAATAGATACAGAAGTTCTAGTAATATAATATTAAATGGAATCCAGAATTTTATTAAAAATATGTTGTATATTTATGTATTGTATTATTAAAATGTAAATGTAATTAAAAATAGAAAATCTTTTGTTTAATTACATAAAAGGTTAAAATGTGATCATTCTCTGTGATTTTGAAAGCAGCATTGTCTAAACAGATGTATATTTGCATCTACATTGATCTATACATACATTTATATAGTATCTGTCAACATATTCTACATCCATCCATTCATAGAATGTATAAAAAGATGAATGTAATAGAGTGATTAAAAATCGAGTGATTAAGAAAAGCATTTGAAATGTATTATCAGTTTTTCAGTGTCCAGATATTTATATGTTCACACACAAAATATAAAATATTTTTATATATTCACACACAAAAATATAAAATATATTTATATGTTCATACACAAAATATAAGATTATCTTATCAACTCTTCCAGATAATGTAATAAAATATTTTAAAACTATGTGGCCACGGTTATTAGCTGAAAATAGAAAAGAATATATTTATTTATACAAATAATAGAAACGCTATCTAAACTGAATATAAAATACCAAAATATCACTGAAAAAGGCAAATAATGTACATTATCTAAAAAATAAATAACTGTGTAATATACATTATCTAAAAAATCAACAGCTCTGTGCTACAAGAGTTATGCAGCATACAGGAATCATATATAAATATCAACTATTTATATATATCTTTTTTTTTTTTTTTTTTTTTTTTGACACGGAGTCTCACTCTGTTTCCCAGGCTGGAGTGCAGTGGTGCGATCTCGACTCACTGCAAGCTCAACCTCCCAGGTTCGCCATTCTCCTGCCTCAGCCTCCGGAGTAGCTGGGACTGCAGGCGCCGGCCACCACACCCGGCTATTTTTTTAAAGTTTATTTTTAGTTTAAATAATTTCAGTGTGAAATGCTAAACATAATTCAAAATGTATTTTCCTTACATGCAATGAGGTAAACAGAGTTTCAAGATCTAAATGATGAGTGAAAAAGAATTCCAACAACCTGCGGCATGATAATGCAAACAACTCACATGTGTGCTGCACTCTCACTGTGCCTGTCATGCACGTCCATGTGAAGAGACCACCAAACAGACAGGCTTTGTGTGAGCAATAAAGCTTTTTAATCACCTGGGTGCAGGCAGGCTGAGTCCGAAAAGAGTGTCAGCAAAGGGAGATAAGGGTGGCGCCACTTTATAGGATTTGGGTAGGTAAAGGAAAATTACAGTCAAAGGGGGGTTGTTCTCTGGTGGGCAGGAGTGAGGGTCACAAGGTGCTCAGTGGGGGAGCTTGTTGAGCCAGGATGAGCCAGGAAAAGGAATTTCACAAGATAATGTCATCGCTTAAGGCAAGGACCGACCATTTTCACTTCTTTTGTGGTGGAATGTCATCAGTTATGGCGGGGTAGGGCATTTTCACTTCTTTTGTGATTCTTTGGTTACTTCAGGCCATCTGGGCGTATACATGCAAGTCACAGGGGATGCGATGGCTTGGCTTGGGCTCAGAGGCCTGACAGTGCCAGTCTGTGTTTAGAAGCATTTTAGATACTTTAGTGCATTAAATTCTCATCAGAAATAACTCAGGTAAGTTTAATTAATCTCCATGTCACAGACAAGGTGACTGAAAGGAAAAAAATTCAGGACTTATCCAAGGTCACCCAGGTAGGGAATGGGTGAGCTAAGGTGTGCTCTGACCTACTCCTTCTGCTTCCCTAGCACAGAGACAGCCATTGTTCATGGATTAAACAACTGCTCATTGAGCACCTCCCATGGGCCGAGTACTGTGCCTGGTATTGGGAACATAGCGGTGAACTAGACACAGCTCCAAGGAGCAAACACTAAAGAAGTAAACAACAAACAGCAAGATTATTGCAGAGAATGCTGAGTTGCCAAGACAGGCTGCTGCTATAAAAGATGGGTGTGCACGGGGCTATTGGGGCTGGGGGTGGAGTGAACCTCTCCAGGAGGAGTCAGAGCTGAGCCCAGACTGGAGGCTCCTGTCAGTGTGAGGATGTGGTTAGAATCTCAGTTTCTTTCTATGCATCCCCTAAAATCTTTGGAATGTCTGAAATGAGAAAGTGTCTACTGCATGTAGGCACTGGTCCTCACATATATTAGAGAACAGAACTCTTGCCGTGCCCACAGCCAGGGAAAGGGGGGCAATGTCTATCTACCTCGTGCGTCCTAGAGCACCTTGTCCTGCCAGGACACTCACCCTCACCCCCACAAGGTACAGATGGTAACCAGGGTGCTGCATACCACCCACTGGTGCACCCCAAAGGATGCTGAGTCCTGTAGGGGCCGTGGGCCTGAATAGTGTTTCCTAGTCACAGAGTCTTTCTGATTTTCTCACTCACTAGCCCTGTGCCTCAGTTCCCTCACTGTGGCATAAAGTCAACATCCCATTCTGCAGGCTAGGTGACCCAGAGAGGTCACCACAGCCCATTAAATTGCTATAGCATATGAAAGTGGGAAGTGAGAGTCCCTCCCTGCTTTAGGTCTTTTGCCCCAGGACAGGTGTTTATCAGGCCAGCTACCTGGGGAGGGCCACATCTCCTGCCTTGGGAACACTGTTTCCAAATAGAGATCAATACAGTTAAGGATTCCCAGTGCACTGGGGGAAGCACGGGGGTGGGATGGGGTAGAGCAACATCGCATCACAAGAGCCTTGGATTGACCCTGGAGAGTGAGCATCAAATTCAGACTCCTGTCTGAAGCTAACCACCACCCCCCCCACACCCCGAGGAATTAGGATTTGGCAATAAGACAACAAGATCTTCTGGTTCCAGACTCTGTAGCTGTACTGGGTAGGGGACTTGTTTCCAACTATGTGCTTTAATTGAACCTAAGGGACAGGGCACCCATAAGGGACTCTGAAGCCAAGGGTGAGAGTCCTGCCTTCTGCCTCCCAAACTCTTTCCCCCATAGTAGATATTGCGCGGCAAAGTTTCTTTACCAAGAAAAAAAATATATATCCAGAGACCAGGCAGGCTAATAAATGCTTACCAGGATTATCCAGCCTCATCATCACAACAGTCCTGCTATATTCGTCCTGTGGGACAGGTGAGGAAACTGAGGTTGGCGGAGGACACCGGGAGCCTGGTCGGGCCACTGGCAGCCCGGAGCCCCAGAGGTACAGGCATTCATTGCCCTCCCACCTGGTCTCTCTCTCCTGGCCCCAGGAGGCTTCATTCCCAGCTCATTCACTTGTTGGTCACTCAGACTCACTGGGCCTCCAGCCCTACCTGAAGCTGAGAGTGGCCTGTTCCCAGGGGGCTGGCTTCCTCTTTGTTTGGCAGCCAGGAGTGTGGAGCGCAGGTGCCGGCAGCAGCACTGGGAGCGCACAGAGACTTGTCTGGAGGCCGAAGGTGCAGCCCCTCGGGGACGAGAACGCCTTTGCAAGGTGGGCTTCGCGCACACTCCCCTCCCCTTCTGTGGCCCCGGGGCTCCTCCTAGAAGACCCTCATCATCTCCGGGGACCTTGACCGCCAGCAGCCCCACACTTGCTCCCTCTGCCTGGCGTTGGGTACGCACCTCTAGGAGCAGAGGGATCCCTTAGCCCAGCGGGCTTGACAGCAGGTTGGGGACAGTGGGGACTCCAGAGAGTCTTACTGCGTTATGCTGGCCACCGCCGGGCAAGAGCTGGGCTCAACTGATACCCTACATCTGCCCGCCAGATTCCAGCCTCTGACTTTGGCGAATATGGCCAGGACCTGGGGTCTGGGGCCGGGACTGTGGACGCCCCTGGGCAGGGCTGCCTCCGGGGGTCTCGTACTTGGGTGGGGACCCTGCGGTTCCAGGCGCCACACACACTAGTGCGCCCGCTCTGGCTGTGAATTTCGGGAAGTGTCGACAGCAAAGCCTGGGGGCTGGCCCGTGGGGCACAATCACCCGCCAGTGCCTTTTCCCACCCAGGCGCCCTTTCCAGTCCACGCGTCACCTGCAGGGCCGTCCCTTCTCCGCCCGCTGGTCCCTCCCCACCCGCAGCTCTTCCGTCCGGCGCCGCTCCGTAGTCGAGGCTCGAAGGCGGGGCTACCCACGACAGCCACTGGCAGGGAGGGCGGGGGCAAATTTCCCAGAGCGGGAAGCCGGCCCCAGCCCGCCCCACGGCAGGGGTGGCTAGAAGTCCGAGCCCCCGACACCCTGGCCCTGCCCGCCCCGCCCGCACTCGCTCGGTCCCTCGGGCTGGGGGACCCGGCAGGCCGGGCGCGACCCAAGGCCACCGCGCGGGGCCTGAGCCCAAACCCCAACCCCAGATCGCAGGAACCCTGCCCTCCAGGCACCAGGATGGGCCCTCCTGGCGGGTGGTTGGGGACCGGGTGTGTATCTGTGGGAATAATTGGTCAAAAGTAGCTTTTTGTTTTCCCAAAGGTAAAGCCTCCTTTGTAATTATGTATTTTCTTCTTACTTACTTAAAACGGATAGAATCTCATTATTTAGGTATACCCATGATTGTGTCAGTGAATTTGAGTACACTTTTTAAAGTGTTTCTCAGTTTAGTCCTTATGTTTGTTTCTATTTTAAGAAGAATTTTAAATTCTACCTAAAATTAGTAAAGTGAACCCCAAAGTATCTGAGACAGGTCTCAATTTAGAAAGTTTATTTTGCCAAGATTAAAGACACACCCGTGACACACCCTCAGGAGGTCGTGACAACGCGGGCCTAAGGTGGTTGGGTCACAGCTTGATTTTATACATTTATACATTTTAGGATTTTATACATTTTAACTCTTAGGCAAATGGAAAAGTTTTTGGTTCTTCTCTTTATGAAGATCATAAAGAATTGACACCGTCTTGCGTATTTTGTAAAGCTCGCAGGTGACAGAGAGTGTCATCACAGAGCCTAGCACACAGGTAAGGTTGTGTTTCTCAGAGGCACAACACAACAGCCCTTAGGATTGTTACTCTCCCACATGAACAGAGCTAACTGGTGAGGTCCTCAATTTCACAAGTGGATACGGTCCACAGCTGCAATTTTGAATGTCATATGTGAACATCAGGCCAGAGTTGAAATGGCAAAACATTTGTTTTGTTTTGTTTTGTTTGTTTTTGAGATGGAGTTTCACTCTTGTTGCCCAGGCTGGAGTGCAATGGCGCGATCTTGGCTCATGACAACCTTCGCCTCCTGGGTTCAAGCGATTCTCCCGCCTCAACCTCCCGAGTAGCTGGGATCACAGGTATGCACCACCGCACCCGGCTAATTTTGTATTTTTAGTAGAGATGGGGTTTCTCCATGTTGGTCAGGCTGGTCACAAACTCCCAACCTTAGTTGACCCGCCCGCCTCAGCCTCCCAAAGTGCTGGGATTATAGGCATGAGCCACCACACCCGGCCGAAATGGCAAAACATTTCTAAACCCAGCTCATAGGCAGTTAAGTAATCTGTTATCTGGACTAAGCCAACTGGAGACATGTTGACTCCCATACCTGGACTTAGGGCCACAGGTACAATTATGGGTCCATATGGGCATAAAGGTCTCAGGCCGGATCATGACTCTTATGTATGCAGTATAAGGCCTTGAAGTAGTACAGAGAATGTCCTAATAGACCTCAGCATACAGGTGAGATTGTGACATCATATCCACACCCAGCCAACACTCATGATTGCCATCATTCCACATGAACACAGCCCACTGTTGAGATTCTGAATTTCCACACCAAAAAACATTTCAAAAGTTGGAAAATTGACTTTCATCCTTGAATCTAGTTCACAGGTGAGTTGGTGACTCTCAGACCAAGATTCAGGACACCTGAAACCTAAGAGACTTTGACTCCACTAAGGAGACCCAGTGTGCAGGACAGATAGAAGCTCTCATGCAGAAATAGAGTCCACGGTTGAGACTGTGACTCCTGGACATGTGCAGGATTGTTCATCTCATTCATGGACCTTCCTGCAGCTGTGCTTGTGACATACGCCTTTGTCCAGCACTTGAGTGATTTGACTCTCCTGCCTGGGCTCAGGCCACAGATAGGATTGTGACACATCGCTGAACCCAGGACCTAGGTGATGGGAATCTATTCTCCTGACTTGGCGCTGCCCATAGGGAGCACTATGACATGTCACTGCACCCAATATCCAGGTTATGTGGCTCTCCTGCTTGTGCCTTACATGGGCCATTGTGGCATATTGTTGAGTGTAACACCCAGGTGATGTAACCCTCTTGCCTAGGCCTTGCCTACAGACAGTATTCTGACATATCACTGTGCCCATTACATCGGTGATGTGACTCTCCTTTCCTGCCTAGTCTCTGCTTACAGAGGGTATTGAATTGAAGCAGACTGCCAGGTCCAGCACCTAGATAATGTGATTCCTCTCTTTTGCCCACAGGGGACATTGTGATGTATCATTGGGCCCAACACCGAGGTTATGTTACTCTCTTTCCTTGGTCCTGCTCTCAAAAACATTGGAAACACTGCTGATCCCAGCACGAAGAAGATGTGAGTCTTCTGCCTGGACCCTGTTAGCAAGGGGCATTGTGACATATCTCTGGGCCCATCAACTATTTGACGTGACTCTTCTCCTTTTCCTGGGCTTTCTCCATAGAAGAGATTGTGGCATCACTCTGGGCCCAGCACCTAGGTAATGTGACTTTTTTCTTTTGCCTGAACCATGCCCACAGAGGAGAGAGTGACTTATTACTAAGCCCAGCACACATGATGTAATCCTTCTGCCTGGTCTTTGCTCACAGGAATAATTTTGACATATTTCTGAGTTCATTACATGGTTGACGACTGATGTGGTCATTCTTTTTTTCAGCCCTGTCCACACTGGAGATTGCTACATATTGCTAGAGCCAGCTCCTACGTGATGTGACTCTTTTGTCATGCCTGGGTGCTCCCCACTGGGGTTATCGTTACATATGGCTGGGCCCTGGACCTAGTTTATGTAATTTTTCTTTTCTTCCCGAGCCCTACTCACCTGAAGGCATTGTGACATATCTCTGAGCTCATCACCTAGGTGATGTGACTCTCCTGCCTGAGCCCGCTCCTCAGGGGGTATTGTTACATATTTTCAGACCAAGCAACTAGGAGATATGACTCTTCTCTACCACTTGCGCTCTGCCCAGTAAGAAACTGATTTATCACTGGGCCCAGCACCTAGGTTATGTGACTCTCCTCTTCTGCCTTGGCTATACATACATTGCTATTGTGACGTGTGTCTGGGTGCAATGTCTGAGTTATGTGATTCTCCTGTATGGGCTCCGCCCCCAGGGACATTATTACCTATCATGTCGTTAGTCACCTAAGTGATGTGACTCACATTTTCTGCCCGGTCCCTGCCAGAAAGAGTAATAGTGACTTATCACTGGACCCAGCACCTCACTGATGTGACTCTCCTCTTTTACCTGGACCTTGCATATTTTTGGTATTGTGACATATTACTGGGTCCAACACCTAGAAGATAAGAGACTTTTACCTTGACCCTGATTAGAAGGGGTTTATTGTGATTTCCCTGCATCTATCATGTAGGGGTTGTGTCTTTTTTCTGCCTGTTCCCTGACCTCAGGGGAGATTGTGACTGGGTCTGGCAACCAGGTCATGTGTCTCTCCAGCCTGGGCCTACTCCATTGGGAAGCACTGTGACATATTGCTGGTCCCAGAAACTAGATCATGTGATTCTCCTGCCTAGTCTTTGTTTTCAAGGAAGATTGCAATATATTCCTGCCCCAGCACCCAGGTGATGTAACAATACTCCTTGGACTCTTCCCTCAGGAGTTATTGTGACACATTGCTGGACTCAGCACATAGGTGATATGACTCTCCTTCACTGTTTAGACTCTGCCCAAGGAAGGATTGTGATGTATTATCAGTCCTAGCACCTAGATGATGTGACTCTCCTCTTATGTTTGGGCCCTGCCTACATTGGGTATTGTGACATGTCTGCGTCCACCACATAGTTGATGTGACTCTTCTGCATGGGTTCTATTTACAGGGGTATTATGAAATATTTTTTCATTCATCCCCTCGGTGATGTGCCTCTTCTCTTCTGCCCGGGCCCTGCCAAAAAAAAGGGGGATTGTAACAAATCACTGGACCCAGAACCTAGGTGAGGTGACACTCCTATTTTGCCTGGGCCCTGAATATTTGGGTATTGTGTCATATCACTGGACTCAACACACAGGGGATGGGAGGCACATGCATGGGCCCTGCTCACAGAAGGCCTTGTGACGTATCTCCGCATCCATTACCTGAGAGATGTGACTGTCTTCTTTTACCTGCATTCTGTTTATAGATAGAAGATTGTAACATATTGCTGGGCCTACCGAACAGACGATGTGTTTCTTTTGCCTGAACCTTGCCCACACGGAGCATCGTGACATATCACTGGACTCAGCACCCAGGTGATGTTCCTCTCCTGCCTAGTCCCTTCCATCAGGGAATATTGTACAAATCTCTGGCCAAGCACCCAGGTGATGTGACTCTCCTGCTCACTACCTACTCCCAAGTTACATGTCCCATCTCACAGGTGAGATGATGACTCTCGTATCTTAAACCAGACAGTAGTTGATATGCTGTCTCTCATAGCTTGGCTTAGGAAAATGGATGAGATTCTAGGTCTCCTATTTTTATGAAGGTCAGAGTGGATTACCACACTCTCACCTATGGTATAAAGTCTTTGGATTGTACACAGTGTGCCATCACAGAGCCCAGCACACAGGTGAGATTGACTTGCATGTATGGACAACCAAGCACCTGTTAAAATTGTGACCCTCACAGATGGACAGACCCCAGTTGTGAATCTCACACATGGATGCAGTCCACAGTTGGAATTGTGACTGTCATAAGTGACCATCCATCCAGATTTGGGATTGTAAAACTGGTTGGTCTTTTTTTTTTTTTTTTTGAGATGGAGTCTTGCTCTGTCACCCAGGCTGGAGTGCAGGAGTGCAGTGGCACTATCTCTGCTCACTGCAAGCTCTGCCTCCCAGGTACTGCCATTCTCCTGCCTCAGCCTCTTGAGTAGCTGAGACTACAGGTGCCCGCCACCGTGCCTGGCTAATTTTTTGTATTTTTGGTAAGACGTGGTTTCACTGTATTAGCCAGGATGGTCTCCATCTCCTGACCTTGTGATCCGCCCACCTCAGTCTCCCAAAGTGCTGGGATTACGGACATGAGCCACCGCATCTGGCGATAGCAAAACTTTTTTTTTTTTTTTTTTTGAGATGGAGTCTCAGTCTGTCGCCCAGGCTGGAGTGCAGTGGCACTATCTGGGCTCACTGCAAGCTCCGCCTCCCAGGTTCACGCCATTCTTCTGCCTCAGCCTCCGGAGCAGCTGGGACTACAGGCGCCCGCCACCTCGCCTGGCTAATTTTTTTGTATTTTTTAGTAGAGACGGGGTTTCACTGTGTTAGCCAGGATGGTATTGATCTGACCTCGTGATCTGCCTGTCTCGGCCTCTCAAAGTGCTGGGATTACAGGCTTGAGCCACTGCGCCCGGCCAGCAAAACATTTTTAAATGCAGCTCATAGGAAAATGAGGGCTCTCCTATCTGAACCCAGAAAATCGGAGAGATGTTGACTGTCATAACTGGGCTTAGGGACACGGATACAATCACAGGTTTATACCAGCATGAAGATCTCAGGCTGGATTGCGACTCTCATGCAAACCATATAAAGCCCTAGGATAGTACAGAGAGTGTCCTAAAAGGGCCAAGCACACAGGTGAGATTATGCCACTCCTGTGCACACCCTGACTACAGTGAACATTGTCATTTTACCACGTGAACCCAGTCAACTTTTGAGACTCTGAACCTCACACCCAAAGGCAGCTGAAAGTTGAAAAATTGAATCACATACAAGGATCTGGTCCACAGGCAGGTTGGTGACTCTCAGACCAAGATTCAGCACACCTGTGAGCCTCTGACTCCACTAAGGGAACACAGTTCATGGGAGGGATTGAGGATTTAATCCACAGATCCAGTTCACCTTTGAGATGGTGACTCGTGTAATTAGACACAACATACAGTAGGTATTGACTCTCGTACCTTGAACCAGGACATGTGTGGGATCGTTAATCTCATTCTTAGACCTTCTTGCATATGTGATTGTATCATACAGCTCTTTCCAGCACCTGAGTGATCTGATCCTTCTGCCTAGGTCCTACAGGTGAAATTGTGGCATATCACTGAACCCAGCATCTAGGTGATGTGAGCCGATACTTTTGCCTTAGCACTTTTCACAGAGGGCATTGTGACATTTCGCTGGCCCTAGAACCCAGGGGAAGTGACTTTCCTTTTCTTGGTCTCTGCCCAAGAACAGATTGTGATATGGCACTGGGCTCAACACCTAGGTGATGTGACTTTCCATTCCTGCCTGGACCAAACACTTTTGTGATGCAAATCTGTTTGGGCCCTGCCTACAGAGGTATTATAACGTATCTGCTCATTCATCACCTAGGTGGCATGATTCTTGTCTTCTGCTTGGGCCCTGACAAAATGGGGGAATTTGACACATCACTAAACCCAGCACCTAAGCGATGCTACTCTTCTGTTTTCCCTGGGCCCTGCATATCTTGGGTATTGTTACATATAGCTGGGCATCATTCCTTGAGGATGGGAGGCTCCTGCATGTGCCCTGCCCATGAGGAGCCTTGTAAAATGTCTCTTCCTCCATCACCTAAGAGATGTGACTCTCCTCTTTTGCCTGCATCCTGCCCGCAGAAAATACTGTAATATATTGCCGGACCCAGACACCAGATGATGTGTCTCTCCTGCCAAGGCTGTGCCCACAGAGAGCATTTTGACATATCACTGGGCTCAGCACCCAGGTGAAATGACTCCGCTGCCTGTGCTCTGCTTTCAGAGGGGATTGTAATATATCTGTGACTGAGCACCTGGGTGATATGACTTCTGTCTGGTTTCTGACCTCAGGAAACATTGTGACATATCTTTGCCAAAAACCTACGTGATGTGAATCTGCTGCTCACTTCCTACCCACAGGTAAAATTGTGACATATATTTTGCCCAGCTCACAGGTTCATTAATTGCTCTTATACCTCAAACCATCCAATAGAAGAGATACTGTCTCCCATAACTAGACTTAGGAAAATGAGAGAGATTGTGGGTCTTCTCTATGTATTAAGGTCGTAAAGGACTACTATTCTTTTACATATTATATAAAGCCCTTGAGTGGTACAGAAAGTGTCATTACAGGGCACACTAAACAACCACCAACTGTTAAGACTGTCATCCTCACAGATGGACAGAGCCCATTGGGGAGGTCCTGAATTTCATACATTGACACAGCCCACAGTTTGGATTGTGACTGTCATATGTGAACATCCAGCTACAGTTGGGATGGTGACTCATTTCTAATTCTGGCAAGTTAGATCCTTTCTACCTGGACATGTTCAATGGAGAGATGTTGACTCTTATTCCTGGGTTTGGGGCCACGGGTAGGATCATGAGTCTGTAAATGCACAAAGGTCTCAGAGCATACTGTGACTTTAATGTGTGTATATATGTGTGTATATATACACACACACGTTATATATATAAAATATATGTATATATAATGTATACACACACACACACACACACACACACACGGGGTGTCCTAGCAGAGCATGGCACAGAGGTGAGATTATGACACTCATGTGTATATACCCAGCTGGCAGTAAGTATTGTCATTCTTCCACACGAACACAGCTGACTGTTGAGGTTCTGAATATTACATCCAAAGAACGTTGAAGTTGGAAAATTGATTCATATATGGATTTGGTTTGCAGGTGGGTTGGTGACTCTAAGACCAAGATCCAGCATATCTGTAAGGCTTTGACTCCACTAAAGGGACACAGTCTGTGGCTCTTACGGATGGATTCAGCAAACTGTTGAGATTGTGAGTTATATACTTAGACCCAACATACAGGAGGTGGTGCCTCTCATACCTCGAACCAAGACATGTTCAGGATGGTTAATCTCATCTCTGGACTTTCCTGCAGCTGTGATTGTGACATATACCTCAGCCTAGCACTTGAGAAATTTTATGCTCCTGCCTGGGCTCAGCCCACAGACCGGGTAGTGACATCTTGCTGCACCCAGCACTTAGTCAATGTCTTGGTTCTGCCCATAGAGACAACTTTGACATATTGTGGCTCCTCGCACTTAGGTTATGTGACTCTCCTGCCTGTGTTTTGCCCACATGGGCCGTTTTGACATATTGCTGAGTTCAGCATACAAGTGATGTAATCCTCCACCCTGTCCTCTGCCTACAGAAGACATTGTAACATACCGTTTGGTCCCTCACATGGGTGATATTACTCTCTGGCTCGCCCTTCTTTCAAGGGATATTGGGACATACTGCCGTACCCAGCACCTAGGTTAGGTAACTTTTTCTACTGCTTTGGCTGTGCCCAGTGAGGGGTTATGAAGTACCTCTGGGCCCAGCACCGAGGTGATTTGACTCTTCTCTTTCTTTCTTTCTTTCTTTCTTTCTTTCTTTCTTTCTTTCTTTCTTTCTTTCTTTCTTTCTTTCTTTCTTTCTCTTTCTTTCTTTCTTTCTTTCTTTTTTTTTTTTTTTTTTTTTTTTTTTTTGAGACGGAGTCTCGCTCTGCCGCCCAGGCTGGAGTGCAGTGGCCGGATCTCAGCTCACTGCAAGCTCCGCCTCCCGGGTTCACACCATTCTCCTGCCTCAGCCTCCCGAGTAGTTGGGACTACAGGCGCCCACCACCGCGCCCGGCTAGTTTTTTGTATTTTTTAGTAGAGACGGGGTTTCACCGTGTTAGCCAGGTTGGTCTCGATCTCCTGACCTCGTGATCCGCCCGTCTCGGCCTCCCAAAGTGCTGGGATTACAGGCTTGAGCCACCGCGCCCGGCCTCTTTCTTTCTTTTTTTAAGACAGAGTCTCACTCTAGGCCGGAATGCAGTGGCATGATCTTGGCTCACTGCTGCTTCTGCTTCCCGGATTCAAGCGATTCTCTTGCCTCTAGCCTTGTGAGAAGCTGGGATTACAGGTACCTGCCACCATGCCTGGCTAATGTTTGTATTTTTAGTAGAGACAAGGTTTCACCATGTTGGCCAAGCTTGAACTCCTGACCTCAGGTGATCCACTTGTCTTGGCCTCCCAAAGTGCTAGGATTACAAGCGTGAGTCACCATGCCCGGCCAGGTGAGAAAGCATCAGTATGACAAGGGCCATTTATAACTCTTGAGTTCTTAACAAAAGATGATATCTGCAAAATTGTTCTATTTAAGAAAACATTGAGCAAGCTTATGCTGCATTTCGACACAAAGAGCACAACAACAATATAATCCACAACAGTAAAGCAAAGTAAGTAAAATTATCCCACGTAAACTAAATAAGGGCAAGTGTTGGAACGAAGCTGTTATGGGTTTGCTACCTGATTCCAATATGTGTTCAGAATTAGAATACTGATCCGGAGTTTTGTTTTTTTTTGTTTTTTTTGTTTTTTTTGAGATGGAGTCTCACTCTGTTGGCCAGGCTGGAGTGCAGTGGTGCAATCTCGGTTCACTACAAGTCCGCCTTCTGGGTTCAAGCGATTCTCCTGCCTCAGCCTCCCGAGTAGCTGGGATTACAGTCATGTGCCACCACGCCCGACTAATTTTTGTAGTTTTAGTAGAGACAGAGTTTCACCATGTTGGCCAGGCTGGTCTCGGACTCCTGACCTTGTGACCACCCACCTTGGCCTACCAAAGTGCTGGGATTACAGGCATGAGCACCTGGCCCCGATCCAGATTTGTAGATTACCTATCTCTCTTGGTTCTTTCCAGCTGCAGTCAGAGATCAGTGGTGTGTTCACAGGAATAAGCAGAATTAGTCTAAATAGCAGGGAAAATACTCAAAAACAACAAATGAGACTAGTGTCTAATAACAGGTGTACCATAGTTCTTGAAACATAATTTTTTTCTCTCTCCAGTTTTCCATTTCTACTAAAGACAAATCATGGTAAAACTGATTTTCTTGCATAAAAAGCTTTAGTATTATATTTGGCCTGATTAGATGTATAAAATGCAGCAAAAGTAATTATTTTTCACATAGGTTTTAAAAATTGGCTTTGATGTAACTACGTTCCATTAAAGGACTATCAGAAAAGACTTTTTAAAAGCCAAGCCCAGCCATGGGTCTGTACCATCAAATACCTATGAGTTGGGTGAATTTCTCTCTTCTTGGGGTCCCAAGATAACTTCGGGCTCCTGGTTCTGTCAGAAAGAGACATTCCTGGCCAGGCATGGTGGCTCACACTTGTAATCCCAAGCACTATGGGAGACCAAGGTGAGTGGATCACCTGAGGTCAGGAGTTCGAGACCAGCCTGGTTAACGTGGTGAAAACTCATCTTGACATGAAATACTAATATTAGCTGAGTGTGCTGGCGTGCACCTGTAGTTTCAGTTACTCAGGCAGCTGGGGTGGGAGGATCACTGGAACCTGGGAAGCAGAGGTTGCAGTGAGTTGAAATCACACCATTGTCCCCAGGCTGGGTGATGGAAACTCTGTTTGAAAAAGAAAGAAAGAAAGAAAGAAAGAGAGAGAGAGAGAGAGAGGGAGGGAGGGAGGGAGGGAGGGAGGAAGGAAGAAAGGAAGGAAGGAAGGAAGGAAGGAAGGAAGGAAGGAAGGAAGGAAGGAAGGAAGGAAGGAAGGGAAAAGAAAGAAAAGAAAGAAAGAAAAAACATTTCTTATACTTACCACGGGTCAGGAACCCTGCATAGGGACTGCGCAAAGTCGGAGGCCAGCTTTCCCAAAAGGCTTATATTGACTCTACAAATTCAGTAGGATTTCTTCAAGGAAAGCACTCCATTCCAGTCAAAGTCTTCATGAAATTATCAGTGTCTCCAATTGTGCCCTGTTGCAAAAGAAAACATGCTTATGGCACATATGCAAATAACTATATTTCCATAAATAAAAAAAATAATAGATTTCCACATTCTGGAGAAATCAGGTGGAGAAAAACAAATATGCTCCGAATTTTTTTTACAGAAGTATACATTCCTCAGTTGTTAAAAACTGTAAATAGCTAAAAATATTTTGACTCTGAAAAACAAAAAAAAGGATTTGCAGCATTTTAAGAAAAAGGTAAAAAAATATTACTTTTGTCTTCTATTAATTCAGTTCATGCCATAAACTCCTTTTCTGCTTGATATTCATTAACATTTCAGCTCTCCGTGACAGTCCTGAAAATTTTTCCTCTGTTCTAATGTTGCAGTCTCCAAAGTTATCAGAAACCTGCATTTAAAAGCACCTGGCAAATTTCTATAGCAGACTATAAATCATCTCTTGAAGAGGATCAAATCAAGACAGCAATCGTTTATGGGTGACAAAAAGTCTTAGGACAGCTGTTATTTATTTATTTATTTATTTATTTATTTATTTAGAGATGGAGCCTCACCTTGCTCTGTCCCCAGGCTGGAGTGCAATTGCACAATCTCGGCTCACTGAAAGTTCTGTCTCCTGGGTTCAAGCAATTCTCCTGCCTCAGCCTCGGGAGTAGCTGGGATTACAGGCGTCTGCTACCAGGCCAGGCTAACTTTTTTTTTTTTTTTTTTTTCCCAGTAGACACAGGGTTGCACCATGTTGGCCAGGCTGGTCTCAAACTCCTGACCTCAGGTGATCCATCCACCTGGGCCTCCCAAAGTGCTGGGATTATAGGCGTGAGCCACCATGCCCAACTAGAGAGCCATTATTAAAGCCACAATTGACTAGAAATTTTGCTTACTCCTGTGGGATACAACTATTTGACATAAAAATTATAATTATTAATAACACACTAAATCACATCAGATTTACAGTTTTCCATAATTTTGGGACACTCACCAACAACATATTTATACTGATATAACCTAAAGAAAGCCAACCACCATTTCATATTTGACAATACATCCTGCATGATTTTAATACCAAATAAGCTGAATATGTCACTTGGGGACTTTAGGTAACCTAATATTTAAAAGATTAACTACGTCAGAAAAAGACAAAATTTGTAATTTAATATTGAAAAGTTTGTCAACTATCAAAGGTTTAAAACACTTGATAGTATGAAATCAAATTCCAGGTCACCATATGTCATTCTTTTAGCCAAGATGAGGTCAGGTGTGGTGGCTCATGCATGTAATCTCAGCACTTTGGAAGGTCCAGTTGGTTGGACTGCTTGAGGCCAGGAATTTAAGACCAGCCTGGCCAACATAGGGAAACTCCATCTCTACTAGAAATACAAAGGCAGATCACTTGAGGCCAGGAATTTAAGACCAGCCTGGCCAACATGATGAAACCCTGTCCCTTTCCCTTCCCTTCACCTCCCCTCCCCTCCCCTCCCCTTCCCTTTTTTTTTCCTTTTTTTTTTTTTTGAGATGGAATCTTGCTTTGTCACCCAGACTGGAGTGTAATGGCTCGATCTTGTCTCACTGCAACCTCTGCCTCCCAGGATCAAGCGATTCTCCTGCCTCAACCTCCCGAGTAGCTGATATTACAGATGCATGCCACCACACCCAGCTAATTTTTGTATTGTTAGTAGAGACGGGGTTTCTCCATGTTGGTCAGGCTGGTCTTGAACTCCTGACCTCATGATTTGCCCACCTCGGCCTCCCAAAGTGCTGGGATTATAAGCGTGGGCCACCCCCCTGGCCCCAAACTTTGTTTCTACTAAAAATAGAAAAATTAGCTGTGTGTGGTGGTACTTGCCTGTAATCCCAGCTATTCAGGAGGCTGAGGCAGGATAATTGCTTTAACCCAGGAGGCAGACATTGCAGTGAGCCAAGATCAGAACTTCAGCCTGGGCGATGGAGCTACAGTCCATCTCAAAAACAAACAAACAATGACAAAAACAAACGAAAAACAAACAAACAAAAACCCCACCAACAAAAAGAAAAACCATTTGTCTCCTGTCTTATTTTTCTTGTAGTTTATTCAAAAGGCACACAAAATTGTTCATTTTTCAAAATGTAATATAAAAATCTTGTTTAAAAGAGAAAGCCTACATTTCACTTTCGAATGAGTGTACTATTGGGGTTAAACCCACTTTTTTTTTTTTTTTCTTTTTGAGATGGAGTTTTGCTTTTGTCAACCAGGCTGGGAGTGCAGTGGCTAGATCTCGGCTCACTGAAACCTCCACTTCCAGGGCTCAAGCAATTCTCCTGCCTCAGCCTCCCGAGCCTCCCTCCTGAGCTTCCCTCTACTACTGCACCCAGCCAAAACAAGTTTTTCATAAAATCTTGGCCGGGTGCAGTGGCTCACGCCTGTAATCCCAGCACTTTGGGAGGCCGAGACGGGCGGATCACGAGGTCAGGAGATCGAGACCATCCTGGCTAACATGGTGAAACCCCGTCTCTACTAAAAATACAAAAAATTAGCTGGGCATGGTGGCAGGCACCTGTAGTCCCAGCTACTCGGGAGGCTGAGGCAGGAGAATGGTGTGAACCTGTGAGGCAGAGCTTGCAGTGAGCGGAGATAAAGCCACTGCACTCCAGCCTGGGCAGCAGAACGAGACTCCATCTCAAAAAATAAATAAAAAATAAAAAAAAATTCTTATATACAGATTTATCCAATCTTAATCAGTTTGACCGTAAGGCAAGATTCTCGTAAACTTTTAATAATTCTCTACAATTTTTGTTAAGGAACAGATCTGTGCTTTAAAAACAAAACAAAACAAAACACCTGTTGTACTTAAATTCCAATGTTTAATTTATTTAAAAAAAAAAAACTGAATACAGGCCAGGTGCGGTGGCTCAGGCCTATAAGCCCAGCACTTTGGGAGGCTGAGGCAGGTGGATCACGTGAGGTTGGGAGTTCGAGACCAGGCTGACCAATATGGAGAAACCCCATCTCTACTAAAAATACAAAATTAGCCCGGCGTGGTGGCCCATGCCTGTAATCCCAGCTACTAGGGAGGCTGAGGCAGGAGAATTACTTGAACCTGGGAGGCGGAGGTTGTGGTGAGCTGAGATTGCACCACTGCACTCCAGCCTGGGAAACAAGAACGAAACTCCGTCTCAAACAACAACAAAAAGAACTGCATAATATCTCTTTAACTTTAGCCAATATGTTCACACACAGAATTTTTTTTTTTTTTTTTTTTTTTGAGACAGAGTCTCGCTCTGTCGCCCAGGCTGGAGTGCAGTGGCCGGATCTCAGCTCACTGCAAGCTCCGCCTCCCGGGTTTAGGCCATTCTCCTGCCTCAGCCTCCCGAGTAGCTGGGACTACAGACGCCCGCCACCTCGCCCGGCTAGTTTTTTCTGTTTTTTAGTGGAGACGGGGTTTCACCATGTTAGCCAGGATAGTCTCGATCTCCTGACCTCGTGATCCACACATCTTGGCCTCCCAAAGTGCTGGGATTACAGGCTTGAGCCACCGTGCCCGGCCCCAGAATTTTTTTTACAAGATTAATTTTTTACAAACCTTCCACAACTTGCTCAAACCTTCAGCTCAATCCTAACTTAACTTAAAACAACTCTTCAGTCCTCTAAACTAGGCCAAAAAAATTAACATTTTTATGCCATCTTATAATCATTTACCAAAAGCACATTCTACTTTTCTTTTCTTTTTCTTTTTTTTTTTTTTTGAGACGGAGTCTTGCTCTGTGCCCCAGGCTGGAGTGCAGTGGCGCGATCTCGACTCACTGCAAGCTCCGCACCCCCGGGTTCACGCCATTCTCCTGCCTCAGCCTCCCGAGTAGCTGGGACTACAGGCGCCCACCACCTCGCTCGGCTAATTTTCTTGTATTTTTAGTAGTGACGGGGTTTCACCGTGTTAGCCAGGATGGTCTCAATCTCCTGACCTCGTGATTCGCCCGTCTCGGCCTCCCAAAGTGCTGGGATTACAGGCTTGAGCCACCGTGCCAGGCCACATTCTACTTTTCTTACACACCTTGCATGTAAAACTGCTTTTATTTCCCAAAGATTACTTATGTCACATGAACTAAAAGGCATTACGTTTGTTCCTTTTCTGAAAAAAAGTTAGACTTAAGCATTTATTATTCTTTTTTTTTTTTTTTTTTTTTTTTTTGAGACGGAGTCTCGCTCTGTCGCCCAGGCTGGAGTGCAGTGGCGCGATCTCGGCTCACTGCAAGCTCCGCCTCCCGGGTTCACGCCATTCTCCTGCCTCAGCCTCCCGAGTAGCTGGGACTACAGGCGCCCACAACCGCGCCTGGCTAATTTTTTGTATTTTTAGTAGAGACGGGGTTTCACCGTGGTCTCGATCTCCTGACCTTGTGATCCACCCGTCTCGGCCTCCCAAAGCGCTGGGATTACAGGCGTGAGCCACCGCGCCGGGCCAAGCATTTATTATTCTTAAGTCAATTAATCAGAACTCTTTCATATACAAATATCACACATGACCGGGTGCGATGGCTCACGCCTGTAATCCCAGCACTTTGGGAGGCCAAGATGGGCAGATCACTTGAGGTCAGGAGTTCGAGAACAGCCTGGCTAACATGGTGAAACCCTGTCTTTACTAAAAAATACAAAAATTAGGCCGGGCGCAGTGGCTCATGCCTGTAATCCAAGCACTTTGGGAGGCCGAGGCGGGTGGATCACTTGAGGTCGGGAGTTCCAGACCAGCCTGACCAACATGGAGAAACCCCGTCTCTACTAAAAATACAAAATTAGCTGGGCCTGGTGGCACATGCCTATAATCCCAGCTACTAGGGAGGCTGAAGCAGGAGAATTGCTTGAACCTGGGAGGCGGAGGTTGCGGTGAGCCGAGATCGTGCCATTGCACTGCAGCCTGGGCAACAAGAGTGAAACTCCACCTCAAAAAAAAAAAAAAAAAAAAAAAAAAAAAAAAAAAAAAACCAAAAATTAGCCGGGCGTGGTGGCAAATTCCTGTAGTCCCAGCTACTTGGGAGGCTAAGTCAGGAGAATCGCTTGAACCCGGTAGGCGGAGGTTGTGGTGAGCTAAGATTGCCCCATTGCACTTCAGCCTGGGCAATAACAGGGAAACTCCGTTTCAAAACAAACAAAAAAACAAAGGACAGTTGCCCTGAATAACCGAAAAGATAAGAAAGAAAGAGGATAGAAGGAAAGAAAAGCATTGCCTGAGGCAGGTTGGGGAAAGGGAGGCTCTCAGGGGTGCCAGTGAAAGACCCACCCATTGCAGCGACACTGAGAAATTCAGGCGGCGACTTCTCAGTCGCAAATTTCTCAGGAAATTTCCAGCAATTTCACTAGCTTTCAAGTTTCCCCTTTTGAGAGTAGAAGCTCCCCATGTCTCATGATCCTGTACGTGCCTAAGCCTGTCACGCACAACTGTCAGCAAAGAGCACAGGGAAAATTAATCTACAGAGTGTAGTGGCACGAGCTTGGCTCACTGCAACCTCTGCCTCCCGGGTTCAAGACATTCTCCTGCCTCAGCCTCCTGAGTAACTGGGATTACAGGCATGAGCCACAGCGCCTGGCCTGCTTCATCTATTTTTAACCAAGAGTGACATTACTGAGAGGGGCCTCTAACCGCCTAAATTTTTTTTTTTTTTTTTTTTTTTGAGCCAGAGTTTCCCTGTTGTTGCCCAGACTGGAGTGCAATGGCACGACCTTGGTTAACTGCATTTAAGTGATCTCCGCTTCCCATGTTCAAGTGATTCTCCCACCTCAGCCTCCCGAGTAGCTAGGATTACAGGTATGTGTCACCACGCCTAGCTAGTTTTTGTATTTTTAGTAGAGATGGGTTTCTACATGTTGTTCAGGTGGGTCTCGAACTCCTGACCTCAGGTGATCTGCCTGCCTCGGCTTCCCAAAGTGCTGGGATTACAGATGTGAACCACTATGCCCAGCCAACACCCTAAATCTTAGAAAGGACTCGAAGCTTCCTAACTTAGGCCTCAAACTTTTTATTAAGAGAGATCTTTAACCCAGTATGTCTTAGGAGAGACTGTAACTCTTCCATGTTGGGCCTGTAACCCAATCCCATTTTTTACCCTGGTAAAGTGTACCCCACTACTTACCCAAAGTTGGCTAATTAGTGCTGCAGTTTATTTCCTTCAGTTAAGTTTTCTCCTCAGTATGGTCCCTTTATAGTTTGCCAGAAAGCTGTTACTGAAAAGGGCTTTTGACCCAGACCCCAAGAAGTCAGGGTGAGTCCATGCAGTAAAACAAAAGCAAGTTTATTAGAGAAGTAAAGAAACAAACAAACAAAAAAATGGCTGCTCCATAGGCAGAGCAGCTAATATAATTCTTGTCTCTTAAATAGGCTTTGACCGTAGGAGGGCTTGAGACAATTCTGTAAGCTCAGCGGCTAGGTGATGTGACTTTCATCTTTTGCTTAAACCCTGTGCAGAAAAGGAAGAGTGGCTTATCACTGGACTTCACACACAGGGGATGTAACACTTCAGTCTAGGGTAATTGTGATATGTTCCTGTGCTGATCAACCAGATAATGTGACTCTTCTATTTTCCTGAGACCTTCCTACAGTGGGGATTGTAACATATTGCTTGGCCCAGCACCTACGTGATGTGACTCTTCCTCATACCAGAGACTTGCACCTAGGGAAGTTGTGACATATAGCTGAGCCCAGCCCCTAGGTTGTGTGACTCTTTTGATTATCCTCAGCTCTACCCACAAGGAGCTCTGGGAAATATATCTTTGAGCCCCTCAATTAGGTGATGTGACTCCCCTTCCTGGACTCTTTCCTCGGGAGGTATTGTGACAAATTCCTGGTCCAAGTACCCAGGTAATGTAACTCTTTTCTACTGCTTGGACTCTACCCAAGGAGGGATTATAATGTATCACTGAACCCAGCACCTACATTATGTGACTTTCCTCTTTTGTGTGAGTCTTGCATAAATTGTGTATTGTGACAAATAACTGGGTCTAAAACCTAGGTGATGAGACTCTTCTGCATGGGCCCTGCCTACAGGGGGTATTATGACATATCTTTTTGTTTGTTTTTTTAATCACCTAGGTGATGTGCCTTTGTTTGTGTGTGTGTGCGTCCTGTCCCTGCCAAGAGTGGGGATTGTAACATATCATTAAACTCCTTGTTTGCCTGAGCCCTGCTTATATTTGGTAGTGTGACATATGTCTGAGACAAACACCTAGGGCGTGAGAGCCTTCTGCCTGGGTCCTGCCCACAAGGAGCCTTTTGCCTTATCTCTGCATCCATCAACTAGGAGATGTGACTCTTCTTTTCTGTCTGGGCTCTGCAAAAACAAGTGATTGTGACATATCATCAAATGCAGCAACTAGATCATGTGATTTTTCTTCCCTGCTTGAGCCCTGGGTATGCTGTGTATTGTGATATATGGCTGGGTCCAACATCAAGGTAATGTGACTCTGCTAAATGGACTCTGCCCACAGGAGTATTATGACATATCTTTACATTTATCACCTTAGTTATGTGACTCTTTTTATTTCCCTGAGCCGTCTTGAATTAGGGATTGTGACATATCACTGAACCTAGCACCTAGGTGATGTGACTCTCTTTTATTGCCTGGGTTCTGCATTTTTTAAGTATTGTGACATGTCCCTGACCACAACACCTAAAGAATTGGGAGGTACCTGCTTGTACTCTGCCTATGGGAGGCATTGTGACATATCTCTGGGTCCATCAACTGCTTCATTTGACCCTCCTCTCCTACTCATGCTTTGTCAACAGGAGAGATTACGACATATCTCTGGAACCAGAATCTTGGTGATGTGACTCTTCTCTCCTGCTGAAGCCATGCCCACACAAGGGGAAGTGACTTATCACTGGGCCCAACACACATGTGATATAATTCTTCTGCCTGGTTTTTGTACCCAGGAGCCATTGTAATCTACCTCTGGGCCTGTCATTTAAATGATGTGACTATCCTTTTCTCCCTGAGCCCTATTCACAGAGAAAATAGTGACCCATCTGTGGGGTTCTCACCTAAATGATGTGACTCTCTTGCCTGGGCTCACCTCTCAAGGGAATTGTGACATATTACTGGACCAAGCACCTAGGTGATGTGGCTCTGACAAAGGAGAAATTGTGATGTATCACTGTTTCCAGCACCTCAGAGATTTGTCTCTCCTATTTTCATGAGCCCTGCATTTACTGTGTGTTGTGACATATGGCTTGGTGATGTGACTCTCTACTACACCTAGGTGATGTGACTCTCTACTTCTTCCTGAGCCATGCCAAAGAAGAGGATTGTGACATATCACTGGATCCAGCAGCTAGATGATGTAAATCTTTTGTTTTGCTGAGCCATGCATATCTTTGGTGTTGTGACATGTCACTGGACCCAACACCTATAGGACTGGATCAGAGGTTACTGAATAAGCCCTGCCCATAGGCGGCCTTGTGACATATGTTTGCATGTATCACCAAAGTGATGTGACTCTTTTTCTGCCTGCAGCCTGCACATAGAGAAGATTGTGACATATCGCTGCACCCAGTAACCAGGTGATGTGTCTTTTCTGGCAGGTCTTTTCCCACAGTGAGCATTGTGAAATATCACTGGGCTCAGCCACCAGATTATGTGACTCTTCTGCCTGTGCCCTGCTTCCAGGAAATACTATGACATCCCTCATACAGCACCCAGGTGATGTGACTCTTCTGCTCGTTTTCTATTTATAGATGGAATTGTGACAAATATCCTGGCCCAACTCATAGGTGCTATGATGATTCCCATACCTGGAATCAGCCAATAGGGGAGATAGTGTCTTTTGTATTGTAGCCTAGGGAAACAAGTAAGATCCTGGGCCCCCTCTTTGTATGAATGTCATAAAGAATTACCAATCTGACTGGGCACAGTGGCTCATGCCTGTATTCCCAGCACTTTGGGAGGCCAAGGTGGGTGGATCACGAGGTTAGGAGTTGGAGACCAGTCTGGCCAACATAGTGAAACTCAGTCTCTACCGAAAATACAAAAATTAGCTGGGTGTGGTGGCATGTACCTGTAGTCCCAGCTACTCAAGAGGCTGAGGTGGGAGAATCACTTGAACCCAGGAGGCAGAGGTTGCAGTGAGCCAAGGCCATGCCATTGCCCTCCAGCCTGGGTGACAGCGTGAGATGAGGCTCCTTCTCAAAAAAAAAAAAAAAAAGTCTTACCAATCTTTGATGTGTTTCGTAAACCTTTTGGGTGGCACAAAGAGTGTCTTCACAGGGTTTAGCACACAGGTGAGATTGTTTCTAAGATGCAGAAACTGCCAACTCTTAGGATTGTCACCCCCACACATGGCAAAAGACAACTAGTGAGCTCCTGAATCTCACAGGTGGACACAGTTCAAAGTTGGAATTGTTACTGTCATATATTAACATTTGGCCACAATTAAGGTGGTGACTCATTAATAAATGCAGTGCATAGACAGGTGAAGACTCTCCAATCTAGACCCTGCCGACTAGAGAGTGAGGACTCTCTAATCTGACCCTGCCAACTATGCTCACACCTGAACTTAGGGTCACGGATAGAATCATGGTGTACATACAAGCAGAAAGGCCTCAGAGCAGACTGTGACTTTTATGCACACTCTGTAAACCCCTTAGGTGATGCAGAAAGTGTTCCAACAGAGCCTAGCACACAGGTGACATTGTGAGACTCTTATGCACACCCAGTCAACAGTAAAGACTGTCATTCTGTCTCATGAAAACAGCCAATGATTGAGCTTCTGAATCTCAGACTTGGAGGTAGTCAAAAGTTAGAAAATTGACTATCATACCTGGATTCCTTTCTCAGGTGGGTTGGTGACTCTCAGATTCAACACAACTCTGAGGCTGTGACTTCACTAAGGAGATACAGTCCACACGAGGAATTAAGGGTCTAATGGACAGATTATTCGACCATCTAGATTGTGACTCCTTTACTTAGGCCCAACCTACATGAGCTATTGAATCTTACACCTAGAACCTAGACATATATGGGATTGTTAATCTCATACCTGGACATTCCTGTAGGTGTGATTGTGACCTAGATTCTGCCCGTCACCTCAGTGATTTAACTCTACTCCCTGGGCCCAGCCCACAGCTGAAATTATAAAATTTCACTGAAACCAGCAATTAGGTGATGTAGCTGCATGCTCCTGCCTTAGCATTGCAAAAAGGTAGCATGTGACATATTGCTTGGCCTTGCACCCAGGTAACATGAGTCTCTTCTGTCTTCATGTTGCCCACAGGGGGCATTGTCACATATCACTGGCACCACATTCAGGTTATGTGACTCCCCTGCCTGTGCCCTGCCCATATGGGCCATTTTGCCATGTTGCTGTGTCCAATACCCAGGTGATGCAACTCTCTTGCCTGGCCCTGCCTACAAGGTTTTTATGACATATCTACGCACCAATCAACTTTGTGTTTTGATAATCATCTTCTACCAATTTCTGCTCAAAAGAAGAATTTTGACAAATAATGGGGACCAGCACCCAGCTGACGTTACTCTACTCTTCTTTCAAGGTTTGGTTTGAAACCAAGGGGATTTTGTGGCATGTCCCTGAGCTAACAGACAGGTGATATTCTTCTGTCTTGACTCTTCCAAAATAAAGCATTTTTACATAGTGCTGTGCCCAGGACCACAGTGACTGAGTCTCCTGCCCAGACCCTACCCACAGACAGATTGTAACGTATCTCTAGACCCATCAACTGTTTGATGTGAGTCTCTTCTTTTACCTGGTCTTTTTCCACAAAAGATATTGTGATATATATATCTGGGCCCAGCACCTAGGCGATGTGACTTCTTCTGCCTGGGTCATGCCCATAGAAAGGAGAGTAACTTACTACCGGGCCTACCACAGATATGCTGAGATACTTCTGCCTGTTGCTTGCCCAGATGCCTATGGCATATTTCTGGGCCCATCACCTAGATGATGGGACTCTCCTCTTCTTTCTGGGACCAGTACACAGTGGGAATTGTGATGCATTGTTTAGTTCATCAGCTACTCGATGTGACTGTCTTCTCATGAGAGTCCTGCCCACTCGGGTAATTGTGACATATAATCTAGCCCAGTTTCTAGGAAACCTGACTCTTCTCTTATTCCTTTACCTTACACAGAATTGGCAACATCTCTGAGCTTCTCACATAGGTGAGGTTACACTCCTCCCTGATCTCTCCCTTCAGGGAATATTTTGACGTACAGCTACACCCAACAGCTGGGTAATAAAATTCTTCTATCTTTTGGGTTCTGTCCAAAAAGAAACTGGGATGTATTGCTAGGCTCAGTACCTAAGTTATGTGACTCTTCTCTCCTGCCTGGGCCCTGCATACATTGTGTATTTTGATATATTGTGGGCTCCAACACCTAGGAAATTGGTGATTTCTACCTGTGGCCTGCCCACAGGAGGCCTTATGATGTATCTCTGTATTCATGACCTAAGATATATGACCCTCGTTTTTACCCTCCACTTTGCCCACAGGGAAAATTGTGACGTATCACTGGGCCCAGCAAGAAGGTGATGAGTTTCTTTTGCCTGCACCTTGCCCACAGAAAACAGTGGAACATATCCCTTGGCCTAGCACTAAGGTGATGTTTCTTTTATCACTGGTTCCTGGCCTCAAAAATGATTGTGACATAACCCTTTCCCAGCACTCAGGTGATGTGACCATCCTGCTCACTGTCTACTGACAAATGGGATTGCATCACACATCTTGGCCTGGCTTACAGGTGCAATAGTGACTCTCATACCAGTCACCAGGAGAGATACTGTCTCTTATAACTAAGCTTAGAGAAATGGGTAAGATCCTGGGTCTCCTTTTTGTAGGAAGGTCATAGAGAATTTCCACTCCCTCACATGCTGTATAAAGCCCTCAGGTGATACAGAGAGTGTCATCACAGGGCCCAGCACACAGGTGAGATTGTTTTTCTTGTGAACACACCACCCCAATTATTAGGATTGTTGCATTCACGAAAGGACACGGTGTACTGATGAGGTCTTGAACTTCATACATGGATGCAGTTTACAGTTGGAATTGTGACTGTCATATGTACATATCCGACCACAATTGAAATGGTGACTCATTTCTAAAACCATCTCATAGGCAGTTGAGGAATCTCCTCTCTGGACAAAGTCAATTAAAGAGATGTTGACTCTCATACGTGGGCTTTAGGGCCGCGGGTACAATCAAGGGTTCATACCAGCATGGAGGTCTCAGAGCAAATTCTGACCCCCATGCATAGCAAATAAAGCCCTTGAATGGCAGAGACTGTCCTCACAGGGCCCAGCACACAGGTAATATTGTGACACTCTTATGCACAGGTGGCCAATAGTAAAGATTATCATCCTTCCACATGAGCACAGTCCACTGTTGAGGCTCTGAATCTCCCACTCAGAGGCAATGGAAAGTTGAAGAATTAACTCTTACATGTGGATCTGATCCATAGGTGGGTTGGTTACTCTCAGACCAAGATTCTCCAGAGCTGTGAGGCTGTGGCTTCAATAAGGGGACACAGTCTTCAGGAGGGATCTTCAGGAGGGATTGGGTCTTTTTTGTACAAATCCTGTCCATTGTTGATATTGTGACTTAACCAGGTACTTAAACCAAACCTACAGAAGGTGTTAACTCTTACAATACCTGAAACTGGGACATGTATGGGATTGTTAATTTCATTTCAGGACTTTCCGGTAGGTGTGATTCTGATGTGTGCCCAGAATCTGAGTGACTTGACTTCCCAACCTTGGTCCAGCTCCCAGTAGGGATTATGACATATCACTTGACCAAGCACTTAGCAGATATGACCTATTCTCCTGCCTTGGCTCTGCCCATAGAGGGCATTGTGATGCACTGTGAGGCCCTGCACCCAGGTTATGTGATTTCTGCCTGTGCCCTGACCACATTGGTTATTTTGACATATTGCACTGTCCAACACTCAAGTGATGTTACACTTCTGCCTGTGCCGTTCCTACAGGGGACATTATGAAATATCTCTGTGCCGTCACCCATGTATGTTGACTCTCTTCTTCTGCATGGATTCTGCTCACAGGGGGATTGTGACATATCTGGCCTCAGCACTCAGCTGATGTGATACTTCTCTTTTTTTTTTTTTTTTTTTTTTGAGATGGAGTCTCACTCTGTCACCCAGGCTAGAGTGCAGTGGCACGATCTTGGCTCACTGCAACCTCCACCTCCTGGGTTCAAGCAATTCTTCTGTCTCAGCTTGCTGAGCAGTTGGGACTACAGGTGCCTGCCACCACACTTGGTATTTTGTGTTTTTAGTACAGATGAGGCTTCACCTTGTTGGTCAGGCTGGCTTCGAACTCCTGATCTCAGGTAATCCACCCGCTTCAGCCTCCCAAAGTGCTGGGATTACGAGCATGAGCCACCGTGTCCAGCCAATGCTCCCCTTTTTCCTATGATTTGCTCACACAAAAGATAGTGGCCCAGCACAAAGTTGATATGAGTCTCTTGCCTGGACCCTGTTCACAGTGGGGTATTGTGAAATATCTCTGGGCCCATCAACTATTTTATGTAAGTCTTCTCTGTTACCTGAGTTTTACCTATGGAAGACATTGTGACATATCACTGGGCCCAGCACCCAGGTGCTGTGGCTCTCCTGCCTGGTCCCTGCCCACAAGTGTCATTGATACATATCTTTGGTCCCAACATGTAGATGTATGACTCTTTATTCTGGGACCTGTACACAGTGGAGATTGTGACATATCGCTAGGCCCAGCATTTACATGATGTGACTCTCATCTCATGCCTAGGCCCTGCCCCTAATCAACCCTAGGCCCTGGGGAGATTATGACATATATCTTGGTGCAACTCCTAGGTTATGTGATTCTCCCCTTTTCCATGATCCCTACTCATAGCATGCATTGTGACATATGTCAGGTTTTCTCACCTAGGTTATGTGACTTTCTTGTCTTTGCCCGTCCATCAGGGAGCATTGTGATATATTGCTAGGCCCATTATCTGGGTGATGTGACTCTCCTCACTTGCCTGTGCACCACCTAAAGGGGACATAGTGACAAATCTTTGAACCAATTTTCTACATAATGTGCCTCTTCTGTGTTGCAGGAGACATGCCCAAAATAGGGATTGTGGCATATCTCTGAGCCCAGCACCCAAATGTTGTGACTTTCCTGCCTGAGCTGTGCCTAGAGAAAATATTATAATATGTCACTAGGCCCTGCATACAAGTGATCTGATTCTCCAGCCTGGGCCTTGCCCACAGGCAGATTGAGACATATTCCAGGTAAAGAATTCAGGTGATGTTACTCTCATTTCTTAGCCTTTCCCAGAGGTAACATTGTGAACTATAATGTGGTCCAGGACACAGATGAGATTTTTATTCTTGTATGCAATCCCAGACAACAGTTACTATTGTCACTATAACACATGGACAAAGACCACTGTTGAGGTCCTGAATCTTATATAAGAACGCATCAACAGCTGGAATTGTGACTGTCATACATATTTCTTGTCAGAAGTGGGATGGTGACTCATTTCTGGATTCAGCTCACAGGAATGGTGATGACTCTCATACCTGGACCAAGCCAATAAGAGAGATGTTGAGTCTGGTAGCTAGGCTTAGGGGTCTGGGTCTTTTACTTGTAAGAAAGTAACAGAAGATCATGACACTTACACATATGGTATAAAGCTCTTGGGGAATACAAAGCGTCATTACAGGGCCCAGTCCACAGGTGAGATTGTAACTCTCCTATACACACCTAGCCAACAGTTTCAATTGCCACCCTCACACATAGACTGAGCACATTGCTGAGGTCCTTAATCCACACATGAACCTATTCCACCATTGAAATTGTACTGTCATATGTGGATTCAGCCACAGGTGGATGGTGACAAATTTCTGAACCCAACTCACTTGCACAATGAACCCAGCCAATAGAAAATGTGCTGACTCTTAGGCTTATGGCAAGAGGCAAGGTTTTGGGTTTCTCACTTGTGTGGTCACAGAAAATTATGAAACTCACTCATATTGTATAATGCCCTCAGGTAGTACAGACAGTGTCATTACATAACTCAGCACAAAGTAGAGATTGTGACTCTCAAATGCATGCCCAGCCAAGAATAAGAATTGTGATGCATACACATAGACAGAAGCCACTGGTGAAGTCTTGAATCTCACTCTCAGATGAGTCCACAGTTTGAATTTTTAATGTCATGTGTGGATCCAGCCACAGGTAAGAGGGTGACTCATATGTAAACCCAACTAAGAGGCACAGTCATGATTTTCATACTTGGACCCAGCCAATATGAGATGTGTTGACTCTCATACCTGGACTTAGGAAAAGAGGTAAGATTGTGAGTTTATATAGCACTAGTGTCTCAGAGGGGATTGTGACCCTCACCCAAACAATGTAAAGCCCTATGGAAGTAAAGAGAGTGTCATAAGAGGACCCAGAACACAACTGAAATTGTGATTCTTATATGCACTTCCAGCCCACAGTAAAAAGTGTCACCCTCCCACATGAATACAGATCACTGATGAACTTCTGAATTTTACATCTGGAGGCAGTTGAAAAGTGGAATTGTGATTCTTACTTGTGGATTTTGTCCACAGGTAGATGATCACTCTAGGATCGGGGTTCATCACACCAGTGAGGCTTTGACTCTGACACCAGGACACAGTCTGCAGGTGGGATTGGGACTCTCATGCATGGATTCAGTCCATCATTGAGTTTGTGACTCATGTACTTGCATACAACTCACAGGAGGTGTTGACTCTTTTACCTGAAACTGGGACATGTGTGGAATTGTGCATCTTAGCCCTGGACCTTCCCACAAGTGTTGTTGTGACATATACTTTAGCCTAGCACCTGAGTAATTTTACTTCCCTGCATGGGCCCAGCCTTCAGAGGGGATTGTGACAGATACCTGGGTCAAACACCTAAGTGATATGACTCTCACGCTTGAGCCCTAGCCACAGAGGGTGTTGTAAAATGTCACTGGGCCCAGCACTTAGATCATGTGACTCTTATTTTCTGCCAGGGCCCTGGCCCCAGAGCCATTGTGAGATACCATTGAGTCCAGCACCTCAGTGACGTAACCGTATGGCCTGGGCCCTCCCCACAGTAGGTATTGTGACATACCTCTGAACTCATTACCTAGGTGATGTAACTCTCCTCTTTTGCCTGCATTCTGTCTCCCCAAAATGGACTGTGACATACCACAGGTCTTAGCACTTAGGTGATATGATCCTCCTCTTCTGCCTGGGCCCTGGCCACAGGGGAAATTGAATCATTTTACTGAGTCCAGACTGCAGGTGATGTGACCCTCTATCCTAGGCCCTGCCCACGGGAGGTATTGTGATATATCTCTGTGGCCGTAATTTAGATGCTCTGACTCTTCCATTCTCTCTAGGTCATGCCAATTGAGGGGGATTGTGATATATTTTTGGACCAGCACAAAGGTAATTTGTGCAATCACAGGGATGACTCTCATACCTGGACCCAGCCAACAGGAGAAATGTTGACTCTCAGGCTTAGGGCAATGGGTAAGATCCTGGGCTTCTATCAGCACTAAGGTCTTACAGGAAATTTCAATTCTTATGCATACTGCATAAAGCCCTGGGGTGGTATGGATTGTGTCATAACAGGGCTCAGCACAAGTGGGATTGAGAGCCTTGTATGCACACGCAGCCAAGAGTAAGAATTGTCACCCTCTCACATAGACACAGCCCACTGTTGAGGCTCTGAATCTCACATTCAGGGATATTCGGAAGTTGGAATTGTGATTCTCATAGGTGGATCGGATTCACAGGTAGGATGGTGACAGGTAGGATACAGTTGGGATTGTATCCTCAGACCAAAATGTATCACACCTATGAGGCAGTGACTGCCCCACTGAAACACTGTCCAGAGTTGAGGTTGGCTTTCTTAGGCACTGATCTAGTCCATGGTTAAAAATGCGATTCACATTGTTGAACACAACTCACAGGAGTACTTGACTCTCATACCTGAAGCTGGGACAAGTGCGAGATTGTCAATCTTATGTGTGGACCTTCCCGTGGGGTGATTGTTACATATATCTTTGCCAGAGAACTGATGAGTTTCGCTCTCCTGCAGAAGCCCATTCTATAGTTGAGATTTTGACATCTATCTTGGCCAAGTACCTAGAGTATGTGATGCTCCTGCCTGGGCTCTGTGCTCAGGGGGGATTGTGACGTATCTCGGGCCATATATGTAGGTTATGTGCCTCTCCAATCCTGCCTAGGCTGTTCCCACAAAAGGCATTATGACATACCTGAACCCATCACCTATGTGATTTGACTCTTTTTTTCCTCTGGGCCTTCCCCTTAGTGGGAATTGTGACATATCACGGGGTCCATCATTTCAGTGATATGTTTTTTGTGCTCTGCTTTGACCCTGCCTACAGGAGGATTGTGACACAAAAACTAGGCCCAGCATGTGGGTGATGTGATTCTCATTAGGAAATGAGAGTCCTAATGTGTTCTGCCATATAACTGGGTCAACCACCCGGGTGATGTGACTCCTGCCTACAGTAGCCATTTGTGATACATCTTCTTCCTGTGTCCTGTTTATGAGTAGAATTGTGACATATCTTTGGCCAAGCACCAAAGTGATGTGACTCTCCGATTTCTGTTCACAGAAGGTATTGTGGTATATATCTAGGCCGAGTTTAGAGGTGTGTGTAATGATAGCCCTCATACATGGACCCAGTCACTAGGGGAGATTTGGCTTCTGTTTTCTAGGCTTAGGGCAATGGGTAAGTTCTGGGTGAAGAAGCATGAGGTTCAGGGTGAAGAAATGTCACATAAGATTATGACACTCAAGCATATTCTCTAAAGCCCTTGTGTGGCATTTAGAGTTAGTTACAGGATCCAGTATCCACATGAAATTATTACTCTCATAGGCAAACCCAGCTGACAATAGGATTGTCACCCTCACACATGGACAGAGCCCACTGGTGAGGGCTTAAATCTCACAAGCATAGTCCACAATTGGATTTGTGACTTTCGTTTGTGTGCTGGGACAGTTGAAATGGTGACTTCTTTTTGATATGGAGGCAGCTTACAAGCACTGTGATGACTGTCATAAATATACCTGACCAATAAGAGAGATGTTGACACATACCTGGCAATAGAACAATGGGTATGATCATTGGTTCACACCAGCATGAAGATCTCAAAGCAGATTGTGACTATTACTCATACCATATAAAGCCCTTGGTTGGTACAGAGAGTATCATAACAGAACGCGCCACACAGGTGAAATTGTGACTTTCCTGTGCACACTCAGCCAACAGTAAACATTGTCACCCTCCCACATGGAAACCATCCACTGTTGAGGCTGTGAACCTCACATGTGCAGGTAGTCGAAAGTTGGAATTGTGACTCATGAATACATCTGGTCTACAGGTAAGGTAGTGACTCAAAGACCAGGATTCAGCATGCTGTGAGGCTGTGACTCATACACTGAGAAACTTGTGTTTAGAATTGTGGCTCTCATGCAGGGATATAGCCCATTATTAAGACTGTGACTCAGGTACTTAGATCCAACTCACAGGAGGTCTTGACTTTCATACCTGGAGCCAGAAAATGTGTGAAAGTTTAAATTTTATTTCTGGACATTTTTGCTGGTGTGATTGTCACATATACCTTTGTCCAGCGCTTGAATTATTTGACCCTCCTGCCAGGGAAAAGCCCACAAATGGAATTGTGACATATACCTGAGCCCACCATGTAAGTTATTTTACTCTCCTGCATAGGTCCTCAGGGGAGATTGTGATATATCACTGGGCCCATCACCAAGGTTAAATGATTCTCTTCTTTTGCCTGGGCCTGCCAACACAGAGAGTTATGGCATATCAGTGGACCCATCACTTAAGTAACGTGACTCTACTTTTCTACATGGGCCCTGCCTCAGTGTGGGTTGTGACATATCACTGAGCCATGCACTCAAATGATATGATGCTCCTGCCGTGACCCTTCCAATATGAGGCATTGTGACATATCAATGGGCCCATCAACGAAGTATTATGACTTTCCTTTTCTGCTTGGGCCCTGTACACAGGTGGATTGTGATATATTATTGTCATGATACTGTGCCCTGCACACAGGTAATGTAACTATTCTGCCTGAACCCTGCCCACAGGAGGCATTGTGACATACTGTTAGGCCCAGTTCCCAGGTTATGTGACTTTACTGCCATGACCCTGCCCAGAGAGTGGATATTGACATCTTTTTGGTCCAGCATTCAGGTGATCTGATTATCTTGCCTGTTCCCTTCTCACAGGTTAAATTTCAACCTATGTTTTCTTCCCGGCTCACGGGCATCATGACCATGCTCATATAGAAAACCAGCCACTAGGAGTGATTTTGACTCTGTTAGCTAGACTTTGAGTAGTGTGTAAAGTCTTAATCTCCTGCATTTAGAAGGATAATAGAAGTTGATAAAGTATAAGCATATTCTATAAATACTTTGAGTAATACAGACAGTATAATAAGGGCCAGCATAGAGTGAGATTGTGACTCTCATAGGCATACCAAGCCAACAATTAGGATCATCACTTCCAAACAAGAAAGCAGCACAATTGTGAGGTCCTGAACCTCACATGCAGGTGCAGTCCACAGTTAAAATTTTGATTGTCACATGTAGATCTGAGAACAGGTTGAACAGTGACTGATTTCCAGATTCAGCTCAGAGGCATGGTGATGACTTGCATCCCCAGATCTAGCCATAGGTGATCTGTTGACTCTCGTAGGTAGCCTTAAAGCAATGGGCAAGGTCCTGAGCTTTCTACTTGTATGAAGGTCACAGAAGATTACAAAACTCATGCATATTGTATGACTCCTTGAGTGGTACACAGAGTGTCATAACAGACCCCAGCACAAAGTTAAAATTGTGATTCTTACAGGTATACCCAGCCAACAGTGAGGATTGTCCCTCTCACACATGAACAGAGACCACTGGTGAGGTCCTGCATATGGCACATGGATGCGGTCCCCGGTTGAAATTGTGTTGTTCAGACCCATCACTGGGTGCTGGGTTCATGGTATATGCATTTTGTAAACATTTATAAAGGTGTTATTTTATAATATATGTGTTTTTATGTGTGTAAAATTAAAAACATAATTTTTGATTTTTCTATGTATCTCTTATATTTCTTCCACAATCAATTTTTGTCACATACTTTTCTGGAAAATAGATAATTTCATCTAACTTTTCAAATTTGATGTCAAGACATTTAAAAAATATATTATGTTTTTGAATCTTGAATGTATCTCTAAATATCCTCTTTTGTCTTTTGTAAAATTTTTATTCTCCTTGAAATAGTTTATCTACTTTATTATTACATTCAAAGAACAGCACTAATTTTACTCACATGTTGTTATCCCTCAGTAACAAACGAGTCAGAGAAGTTGAGAAACTTGCCCAAGGTTACACAGGTCTTCTGAGCGTGTTCTTCTAACTATTGAACACACGGTGTCATCCAGGAAGCACACATGCAATAGTATTTCTACAGGTCCATAGAATCACATATTCACATGCACATTTGTGTAAAGATAAAATGAACTTATACAGTGTTTACCTGCAGAAAAGGCACTGGTTGAAGGTCTAGAAGGTCACCTACAAGAAGCCTTCTCTGTTTTGATTGTTTTGTTGTTTTTGCAGAGATAAGGTCTTGCTATATTTTCTAGGCTGATCTCAGTCTCTTTGGCTCAAGCAATCCTCCTGCTTCAGACTCCCAAAGTGCTCTCTGTCATATTTTTATAAGACTTATTGGGTCAAGTGTGCTGACTCATGCCTGTAATAGCAACATTTTGGGAGGCCAAGGGGAAAAGATTGTTTGAGTTCAGGAGTTTAAGACAAGACTGGGCAACATAATGAGACCTCATCTCAACTAAAAATAGAAAAAAATTGCTGGGCACGGTGACTCACGCCTGTAATCTCATCACTTTGGGAGGCTTTTTCTTCAATGATTAAAAACAAATCTTGGTGTCTGGCAGCCAGGCGCAGCCAGGTAAGGTGAGGGCAGGAGGCAGAATCTTGCAATCCATGGGTTGCGTTGGCTTTTTCACTTTTTTCTCCCCAACTACACAGAAAATTTCTTCAGTGTTTGATCTTATGCATCTTTGAATCCAAACATGTCATTCTTTGCCTTATACATATTAAAAATGTATTCACAGTTCATAAAATGTAATATATCAAAAAATATTCTAAACAAAAACATTCTCTTTATAGAACCTAGTAATGCACCATAATTCCTTACAATTTGTGTTAAGAATTACTAGTATAATGAAATCTTCTAACATGTAATAAGTACTTTTAGATGTTTAGCGCTTGTGATATATTCAAAAGCCTTCTCAAAATTATCCTGGGACTCTAAAGAGTATGTATGGCCCAAACAGTTGTTTTCTTCCCAACACCAAGGAATGGCATACAAGGCTGTCTTCAAGTTGAGGACAGGTCTTAAAGACAAATTTTAAAAAAGAGAAAAAATGTCTGCAAACTTGTTTCTACACATTGGTCTTATATGCATTTCTCCATCAATTATATTAATTCTGAATGAACCACATTACCTGAAGTGATACAAACAATTGCTTCAAATTGTAGAATCCCCAGGAAACAGAAAGAAGCAAAAGCAAACTCTCCCAAAGAAAGTCATGTCTATTCCAGACCTTGATGAACCTTGCAAATTATCCATTATGTGCAATGACTAGCAAGCAATCAAAGATGACAAAGTTCACAATAAGAAGATAAAGTGAAAGACACCAGAAAAAACATAACAGAAAAAAATCTGCAAAGACATCCATTATTAGAGTTATTGGACACAAAAAAATCAAAAACAACTATGCTTACCATAGCTAAAAAAGACAAATGAAAGTATCTGCAAGAAAGAAGAAGCTATATAAAGATTCTAAAAATAAGTTGTAAAATGAATAATACCATAACTAAAATAAAAACTAACCACATTTGAACTTATGTGTACAAGACAGAGCCAGTAAACTAGATGCTACATCAGTAGAAATTAAGACATATGCAACAAATATCAGTCTCAGAAAAATGTCTGGTAAGTATTCCAAGCATTCAAAATTTAAAACTGAAAAGCATAAGGTTGATAGTACTTAACCTTTCTCAAAAATAGAGTAGTTAAAAACACTGCACAACTCAATTCCTGAGTTAATATCAAAGCTTGACAGAGACAAAACAAGGATGACTATAAACAATCTCATTCATAAAAACAAATTTTTTGAGACTTTGTCTCACTCTGTTGCCCAGGCTGGAGTGCAGTGGCCCAGTCTTGGACCACTGCAACCTCCACCTCCTGGGTTTAAGCGACTCTCCTGCCTCACCCTCCTGAGTAGCTGGGATTACAGGCACATGCCACCATGCCCAGCTAATTTTTGCATTTTTAGTAGAGACGGAGTTTTACGATGTTGGTCAGGCTGGTCTTGAACTCCTGACCTCATGAGCCGCCAGTCTTGGCCTCCCACAGTGCTGAGATTACAAGCATGAACCACCACACCCAGCCAAGACAAAAATTTTTTAAACCAATTACAAATAAAGTGACTATTTCTTTGTATAAAATGAATAAAACCATCAATAAGTTCATCTCAAGAGTACAGGATAAGTTGAACATTGTATAATCCATAGGTCTACATAAAATAGGCACAGAATAAGAGCTTGGTAATGTAATTAGAAATAAAATAATATTTTATTTTCTAAATATACAAGGTATTTGAAATAAAGTACATCAAATGTACATAATAAACTACTGAAAACTTGTCTTTTAATGTCATATACATAATAATTATGCTGGTGTTCAAGATTTATTAAACATTGCATCCATGGTTTCAGCCAACAGGTTAAAATGAGAAATCATTATACAATTATACTGGCAAAGCAGAACTAGTCAATAAACTAATAGCTAAACTATTGGTTCTACCTAGGTAGATGGGATCCTTGCAAAGCAACTAACACAAAAATTGTTCACATATATCGAGGATCTGAAACTTCTAGGAGAGGCCTGGCAGGGTGGTTCATGCCTGTAATCCTAGCATTTTGGGAAGCCGAGGCGGCAGATCACGAGGTGGGGAGTTCGAGAACAGCCTGGCCAATATGGTGAGACCCTGTCTCTACTAATAATACAAAAATTCGCCGGGCATGGTGCCTTGGGAGGCTGAAGCAGAAGAATCGCTTGAACCTGGGAGGCAGAGGTTGAAGTAAGCCGAGATCACTCCACTGCATTCCAGCCTGAGTGACAGAGTAAGACTCTGTCTCAAAAACAGCAAAACAAAACAAAACAAAACAAAACTTCTAGGAGAACATGAAGAATAATATTGTTATATTGTGGGAAAAAAACTTCTTAGACATCGCACAATATAAAAATTAGGCATGGACTGGGAGTGGTGGCTTGTACCTGTAATCCTAGCATTCTTTGAGGCCCAGGCAGGCAGATTACTTCAAGTCGGGAGCTCCAGACTAGCCTGACCAACATGGTAAAACCCCGTCTCAATTAAAAACACAAAAATCAGCAGGGTGTGCTGTGCATGTCTGTTGTCCCAGCTATTCGGGAGGCTGAGGCATGAAGAGTGCTTGAACCCAGGAGGCAAAGATTGCAGTGAGCTGAGGTTGCGCCATTGCACTCCGCCATGGGTGATAGAATGAGACTTTATCTAAAAAAAAAAAAAAAGCATTAAAATATTTATGAATTAGACTATACCAATTTTAAGAATTTTTGATTATCAAAAACATAAAACATGTTTTAATAAAGATGGTGAAAAGGCAAACCATAACTGGGGGAAAATAGCTTAAAAACACATAGTACAAAAAATTAGTATTTAGAAAATATATATTACAGAATATGTATGAATAAACAATGAATGGAAAACATTAAAAGTAGGACAGATGGCAAGTCTTAAAGCACAAACTTATGAAAAATGCTAACTTCGTTAGTAACTATGAAATAAAACTATAAATAATATGTCTTTCTAATTAACCATTTTGTCAAAAAATTATGTCTAGCAATTCTAAGAGTTGGTAAAAGATAGGCAGTAGTAATAAGTGTAGACACATCAAATGAAAAATGGCAATCGAGAATGTCACTTTCAATGCTTTAGTATTTGGACTTTTGGTTTAAAAAATGTAGTAAAATAGAGCTTTTGGTAAGCTTTCTGTAGCTTAACATTATCATAATTAGGAAAAAACAACTTTAAAAATGTAAATAAACAAAAAGCCTACACCTCCCCACCCCCCCAAAAAAACTAAGATCCAGCAGTGCATACATATTGATCCTTGTTTTGGGAGAGTATGAAACAGACCATTGTGTGAACTTTATACAGTTATTTTGCCACACTGGCATACTAATAAAAACTATCTTTAATTTGAATGAACATGTCCACATCTTATAAATACTGCTTTGTACTACGAATAATAAATGTAAAAGTCCTTATACTCAAGAGGATCCTGATTCTCAACTAAACATATACGGCAACCCATTCCTCTGTTTCTTCCAAAATGAAGCCTGATTAAGGCTTAAATATGGAGTGAGAGGGACTCAATAACAGAACATGTGAAACAAAAAAAAATGAGATAGGGTGGTCATTTCTAAGAATCAGCAGTTGCCTGGGGTACCTCAATATAACGATATCTACTAGGAATCTTTCTGGGTAAAAATGAACATAAAAAGCTGAAAACACCATGACTTTGATTTGGTGGAACAGAGTCTCTGGAATTATACATAGTTGTGCTGAAAGTATTGAGCCAGAATGAAAGGGAATATTTACAAACACATTAGTATTTGTTCCATATCTTGTTACAGTAGCAGTACTCTTGTCTGTAATGTCAGCTTCCCCAAGCTACACATGCCATAGACAAACTAAGCAAGTGTCTAATATGTTGTTTGCAGTTAGTTTCTAAATTTAACAACTTGCAATAATTTTATGAATTTCATTAAACTCTGTTTCATGTATAAATCTCACTAAAAGGCACTATTCAGTAGCTATTTCCCTCAGTCTTTTCTGGGATTTTCTGTTGCTTGTTTCCAAACCAACCTTCTTTGAATCCTAGTCATTTGTAAAGCTCCCTATGTAATAATAGAAAGAGAGCAGAAATGAAGCCAAGTTACCCAAACAGTCCATGCCTAATATATTTGGTTCCCCAAATGAACCAAAAACCACACAAGCTAAACAACAGTGGTTTTAAAATTCAACCTCAATTCAACAGTAGTTGTCAAAACCATGTGCAAAAATTAGCAAAGTCACGATGTAGAAACCCTTAACCTGTTATTCAGAACAAATCATCAAATTCTTATTTTGGCATTTTTAGAAAAAATAAATACATTACATATGACAAAAGATACCCACTCTCTTATAATAAAATATTTTGAAATATATATGGTTTTATTCTTATTCTGAAATACATATTATTTAGACAAGACTTTCAGTAAAAAATACTTACAGCTACCGTGTATGAATTAAAACAGCTGTGGGAAAATAATATTTTTGGTTAATAATGAAGATCGAAGCTCCAATGATGTAAAGAATTTTTTCCTGGGCACACAGCTAATTACCCAAATCAAGCTCAAATATGATTGATTTAAAAATTTTAATTTTCCCACTGTTGACAATGTTGATATAACAGCTAAATCTTAGTCTCAGAGCTGGTAGTATGGAATAAATCAAGATAAGTACTATTGAGGAAGGATGAGTAGTCAAGAAAGTGACTATGTCTTTGGGATGCAGCAAACATGGCCATTGTACAGTGGTTGCATATTGCCAACCCAATAAACCCCAGCATTTGCATTGTATTCCAGCTTATTCAAGCAAAGCTCTCTCCAATAGAGAAACTCCCCTGTAAAGAGCATGAACATTTTGATTTCACCTTTCCTCAAACTGACCTTTTACTCATTATAATAGTAAAAGCAAACCTGTGAATGGAGATTTAAGATGCTAGTGAGATCTGAAATATGAACAAGCAGGTACAGCTACTGTGTCTGTGTATCAAGAGGGCCACCCAAAACATGCTTACTAATAACACTACTTTTCACCTCTTTATAAATAATTACATAAGACTCCCATAAAGTCCCTCATTCCAGTCTTCGTTTTCTCATTCCTGTAAACAACCCGCCCTGAATCCCTTCTCTCTCAAGGTGTACTGGGTATTCTGCACCTAACCTTAAAAATAGTCCTACTCCTTTGCAATAAATTACTCTATGCTGCATCTTCTTTTTTGTTTGTATCTTGTTTAAATTTTTTTCAAACTAAGACAACAACTGAGGTTTCACAAAAGCCATTAACAGTATCAGGCTTTGTTTTGTATTTTTTATTGTTAACATTTTTTCTCTGATATGTCAATATTCACATTTTGAACACAGTCAACACTGCTAAATTGAAAATTTAAATGACCACAAAATAATTTATCATAAAAGCATGTATATCTCTCGTGTTTCACCTTCACTACACTTTCTATCTAATCAACTTTTAAAAAAATTTGACAGTCAAATACATATATCAAATTTAACGTTCTGAACATTCAATTCTGAAATGATTTATATGGAAGAATGTTGTTATATTTACTTTTGACCAAATTTGGCTTTCCAAACTAAGGTAAAACTAAAACATGTTTTCAAAGATTTAAGGAACTTAACCTTACTAGCACTGAGAGAAGTTAGCTAGTGTGCCTTAGGTAGATAGCAAGGGAAGGGTTTATGGAGAGCCCCCAACCCGCAGGTTAGTGCCTTATCCCCACATAACATAAAAAGCAGCTTGGAAAAAAAATAAGCTCCAGGCACTATTAAGGGAACTAGTACAGGGGGTTGTGCCTGGACTCATGCCCTCGGATGCACAAGTAGGAGAACCTAAAGCCCATTTAGATAAAAATTTGCACACACTTCTGGCTTACTTAGATAAGGGAACAAGGCCTGACATAGAAATGTCTTTGTTCTTTGTATAGTGGGCTCCCAGAAAAAAGTTTTTTTCTTTTTTTGTGGGCATGAACACAGTGGGTTTTGATGGGTTCCAGTGGACATGTTCTTTTCTTTTTTAACTGTGAGGAGTCTGGTCTTTATAAATTATTACTTGAGCCCTTGATTGGTCATGGGCAAAGGTCTTAGGCCAAGCTTTGGCTTCAGCTTCTAACAGGTTCTGGGCCAACCTGAGCAGCCTTTATGAATCATTATTTCAGCCCCTGATTGGTCCCAGGCCAAGGCCCCAGGCCAAGCTGAGTCACACATTCTCTAAGACAGCCCACAAACTAAGCACAATTTTTTCCCATTCCAGTTTATAAAAACCATGGATCCCAGCCTTCTAGTGGGCAACTCATTGAGGCCTCCCTCCCTCTCTGCTGGAGTAGGGCTTTCTTCTCTTTGCATATTAAACTTTTGCTCCAACGTCACCCTTGTGTCCACACTCCTTAATCTTCTTGAATGTAGCACAAAGACTTCTGGGTATTATCTCAAACAACAGAGGTTGTTACATCTTGGTGCATTGGTAAAACTACAACATATTTTGGTGTGTTGGCCAGGGAGAAAGGAATTCATCAAAAGGGTGATTAGGAGTCAGGCTCCTTGTCCTCGATTACTTTCTGAGGCTTCTTGTCCTAAGTTTTTTTTCTCTCCAAAGCAACCTTGGAAACATTGACTCTGTTCTAATTCAGTTCCTTCCACGAAGGGCCTACCCATTGTTTGGAATTGAAAGGAGGTCTTAGGGCAACTGAAGGTTTCTGGCTGAGTCTATACCTCAGTGTTATCTAAAAGCCCTTGGACTGACTCCAGTCCCCAATAGCCAATGAGGGCGTTGGCGCAAGAACTTCTAGTCATTTTTTTCCATTTCATTTTATTCTTCTTTTTTTTTGTGGATATCATTTCTCCTATCCATTCTTTGTATGCAATGTTGTGAACATTTTTACAGCGTATGGATATAATCAAGCTGACCAAAGTCAGTCAGTGTCTTGGTAATCAGATATGTAACTCAGAGTTATTTTTTGTAATTTCCTAGCAACAGGGAGATTTCAAAATCCCTTTAAATTTTTACTTAATAAGGGCCTTCCTGTCCCCCAGTAATAAACATTCATGGCACTGTATGAAATAATATTTCGCCCTGAGTAAATACCCTTCTTTGCATTTGGTTTGTTTTTTCTCTCCATGTGAAAGCTCAGCACTGTCCAATGAATCTAAACAGTTCCTTTATGAGACAAGTTCATTTTTTTGTTCTGGAGCTTATGCTGTAGGAACAGCCTATCAAACCCCAATCCTCATTCTAACTTTTGCCTAAAAATATAAAGTTGGAGTTTTTACCTAGCATTTCTAATTTTACAGCATCCCTAGTGGAATGGGATTATTCTCCATGGGAAGCCTTGTCAATGCTCTGTCCAAAACTTACAGTTCCCCAATTATTTTCCCTTTTACATCCCTTTATCAGTAATAAGGCCTCATGCCCTATTTGTAAACAGAAAAACTCAACTTTCAACAGATGGAAGAAAGCCATGCTAGCAAAACAAATCTTCAATTTTCGCAGATTTTTAAGGCACTTGTTCCTCATCAAACTACATTCGAATTTAAACAGAAAAGGAATTTTATGTTTGAAAGTAAATCGGTCCCACTCTCTGGGATTCTGATGTCTTCCTGGGGCCATAGCAAGGGAAGCCAAAAATGGTATTAGGGCATTCCCTCTATAAAAGTATAGTGCCCAAATCCAACAACTGCATAATCTCTCCTCAGCCTCTGGAGTACCTTGAGAGCCTTTTGGGCTGAGTGGGCCTAGAAAACCAGCAGCATGGAAAGCTAGGTGAGAAGGTGAACATAACGTGTCCTGCCGACGAACTCCTCCGGACCCTTGGGTGAAGGTCACGCTTGCATATGTGGGTAACGTCTATGATGGTTGCTGGGACCCAGAGGAGTAAAAGGAAAGTTGAGAAGTGGTATGCCCTTTTTCTATTTCCTTCCACCATAGGCCACACTGAAAAGAGAAAGGGGACTGAGGAATGCCTTGTCTCCCCTATTTCTCTAGATAGGTAACAAACCATCTACAGTCTGCATTCCCCTCTAGTGCATTCTGAAACACTGGAACTTCTTTAACCCTGAAACTCGAAAGAAAAAATGGCTTATATTCTATTGCACAAATCCATGACCATCTTAGAGACAGGAGGCCTGGCTTTCTATAGGAAACATTAATTTCAACACTATCCAACAAATAGATCTTTCTTTGCTCTGTGAGAAAACCCAGATCTTTGTAAGCATCGTAAAATTAAATCTGCCCTCTTGGCAGCCATATCAGACAAGCCTACAAAATATAATTCCTAAAAGTTGAGGTACAAACCCTTGGGGAACCCTCAAATGCAACTTCTGGGTGCCCTACCAGCCTCCCATATTTTGGACCCTCAATACCCATATATCATCAGCTCCTCTGGTAATGCCACTCAAGAAACCCACAACATCACTGTTTCCCCTACAGAAAATGCCCAATAGACATGGTGTTCCTAGGATTCAAGTTTCCTTCTCATTGCAGGACCTTAAAAAAATAAAATGAGCCCCAGGCAAGTTCTGTGATAACCCCGATACATATATAGAGTCTTTCCAAAATTTAACCCAAGTGTTTAATGTTACGTGGAGAGATGCTATGCTGCTTTTAAGCCAAACCCTAACTGTTAAGAAACAGGCAGGCTTACGGGCAGCAAAAAAAAACTGAAAAACAAACAGTAGTTTTCCTATAGCCAGTCAGAAAAGAAACTCAGTCGAAAGGGGAAAATAAAGTGACAGAATCCCCATTTGCAATAAGAATAAAAACAAAGCCCCTTAAATATCCTAATTGGAGCCCTTGTGATCCTATAGAGAAGTGGAAAATAAAAGACTGTCTGATGTGCATATTAGAAAGCTTGCAAAGAACCATAATCAAGCATGTTAATTACTCTAACCTGTCCTTGTTAAATCAGAAACCAGATCAAAATCCCAAGGACATTTTGAAAAGACTGAGAAAAACTTTAGGAAAACACACCTCCCTGTGTTCTAATTCAATAAAAAAGGTTTATTACTTAGGCAGACTCTAATATCAGAAGGAAGTTGCTAAAACAGGCCCTGTTCAAACATCTTTCTAGGTTTTCTTATCCTCAAGTTGAAACTTTGCAGTATTTAAATAACACTGTTCTCTGTGCCCCAACTGAGGAGGTCTCAGGAAGGCACTAAGGTTTTCCTCAATTTTTTAGCTGAAAGGAAATATAGGCTCTCAAAATTTAAAGCTCAGCTCTGTCAAAATGCAGTAAAGTAGATAGGTGTAGTCAGAAGGTACCAGAACATCGGGTAAGGAAAGAATTAAACTCACACCAGGTAAGGAAATAATTAAACTCATTTTCTCCATTTCCTTTCCCAAAACTCTTAAACAGTTGGAGGGGTCTTAGACATTACTGGTTTTTGCAAACTCTGGCCACCTAGGAATGGTGAAATAGCTAATCTTTTATACCATCATATTAAAAAAACCCTGAAGCACCTAAAACTCACTTGCTAACTTGGGAACCTAATACTAAAAAGCCTTTAACCAACTGAAGCCAGTCTTACTTAAAGCACCAACCCTCAGTTCTTTCATAACAAAGGAATTTAATCTCTATGTATCAAAAACGAAGTGAATGACCATGGGAGTTTTAACTAAGGCTCAAGGTCCAGCTAAACAACCAATGGGTTATCTAAGCAAGAAACTTGACTTGATGGATAGAAGATGGCCAGCCTGCCTCTGAGCAGTTTTAGTGGTGGCTTGTTGGTACCAAAGGCCATGAAGCTAACAATGGGAAATAACTGTTTGCATTCCCACATTGGACTGCTGTCCTCTAAGGGAAGCCTCTGGCTAATAATCACCTCTTCAAATATCAAGCTTTGTTGCTAAAGTTATCTGCATTCCAGTTGAAAACCTGCCCTTGCCTGAACTCAGACACTTTCTCCCAGAGGAAACTAAGAAGCCTAAACAGGATTGTAAACAGGTAGTGGTGTAAACTGGTAAAGGAAATAATAAGAATCACTGTTTATATACTCTGTAAAGTTTTGATTAATTAAAAACACCTTTTTTCAAGTGCACTTGCCTAAATGAAAAGTGAATATACAACCTATCAATATATTCAAAAAGCCTTTCTATTTTTATCTTTAAAAAACCTGTTTTCCTGGAAGAGGATTTTTTTTCTCACTTAATTACTTTTCTCCACTTTTATTTGTCACTGTTGATGCAAGCATAGAAGGCCCTAAAATAATGTCTGGAGGCCTGGGACTCCTCAAGAAAACAAAAAAGCCACCACAAATTACATTTTAAAAGAAATTCGGCTTTTTTTTTTTTTTTATGAAAGCCCTAGAATTAAAAGTAAATAAGTCCTTTCAAAATATGTCTTTTTCTTCTAGGTATGCTTGCTTATTAGGCCCTGGAAACCGTATTCCTAGCGCTATTCTTTTTTTTTTTTTAATTGGGGCAGAGTCTCACTCTATTTTTAGTAGAGATGGGGTTTCACCGTGTTAGCCAGGATGGTCTCGATCTCCTGACCTCGTGACCCACCTGCCTCGGCCCCCCAAAGTGCTGGGATTACAGGCATGAGCCACCATACCTGGCCCCTAGCCCTGTTCATAAAAGTCCTCAACCAGAGACCAATAATCCAATTAGAAAATTGGCAAACAAAAAATCTTATAGTTACTGATCTTCTTCTGTCCGTCTAGATGGTTATATACGTGTTTTGTGTGATGTCTATAAAAAAATCCACTAATTAATTGGTCTACAAATAAGCACTTAGATAAAATATTAAGACAAAATTAAAGGCTCTAATGCCTCTTGGTTCATGTAACTTTAAGAAATAAAAGCATTCTTGTAGAATACAAATATCTTACAAATGTAAATAGGTGGTCTAAATTATGCAGGTCAAATAGTAGGTTTACTAAATGTTTTAATGTTGTAAACTGCTTCTTTAGCCTTTAAGAACTGTCAACCTGCCAGTTTCACAATTAGTAAGGCCTGGTGACATATAAAACTAACCATGCCTCTAACTGTACTGGTAGAAGTCAGACTTTATCTGCTCCTAGCACATAATTAAAACAACTTACCAGATTTTACATTAATGTTAAAATTATGAAAAGCTACCATTATAACATGTAATTGAGACTACTAAAAATGTATTTGCAAGCAATGTGTGTAAAAACAGTAAAATTTTTTAATAAAATATTATAAGGTACAAAATTCTACATTTTTCCCTAGGAATAAAAGATTGTCTTAAATTAAAAAGTGAAATTTTTAAGCAAATTTTAAAAATACCACATAAATTAATTTTGTGAAAGAAAACTCTGTGTAAACATATTAGCTAAATTCAAAGGAATATCATATGATTTTTCTTTAAGTGTTTAAATGAAAGCACAACAAGGTTTTCTTAAGATGCTAATCTGCTCTATATCAAAAATTCTAGAAGATTATAAAAGATTTGTAAAAATCAGAAATCCATTCCAAGATGGCCGAATAGGAAAAACTCTGGTCTGCAGCTCCCAGCGTGATTGAGGCAGAAGACGGATGATTTCTGCATTTCCAACTGAGGTACCTGGCTGATCTAACTGGGACTTGTTGGACAGTGGGAGCAGCCCATGGAGGGCAAGCCAAAGCAGGGCAGGGTGTCGCTTCACCCAGGAAGCACAAGGGGTTGGGGAATTTCCCTTTCCTAGCCAGGGGAAACCGGGACAGACTGTACTTGGAAAAACAGGACACTCCTGCCCAAATACTGTGCTTTTCTCAAGGTCTTAGCAACCAGCAGACAATGAGATTCTCTCCCATGCCTGGCTCGGTGGGTCCCATGCCCACAAAGCCTTGCCCACTGCTAGCACAGGAGTCTGAGATCAAACGGCAAGCTGGCAGCCTGGTTGGGGGAGGTGTGTCCACCATTGCTGAGGCTTGAGTAGCTAAAGAAAGTGGCTGGGAAGCTCGAACCAGGCAGAGCCCACTGTAGCTCAGCAAGACCTACTGCCTCTATAGACTTCACATTTGTGGGCAGGGCATAGATAAACAAAAGGCAGCAGACAGCTTCTGCAGACTTAAACATGCCTGCCTGATAGCTATGAAAAGAGCAGTGCTTCTCCAAGGATGGCATTTGAACTCTGAGAATGGACAGACTGCCTCCTCAAGTTGATCCCTGATACCCTTGTAGCCTAACTGGGAGACACTTCCCAGTAGTGGCTGACAGACATCTCATATAGGTGGGTGCTCCTCTGGGATGAAGCTTCCAGAGGAAGGATCGAGCAGCAATATTTGCTGTTCTGCCATAATTGCCATTCTGCAGCTTCCACTGGTGATACCCAGGCAAATAGGGTCTGGAGTGGATCTCCAGCAAATTCCAACAGACCTGCAACTGAAGGACCTGACTGTTACAAAGAAAACTAACAAACAGAAAGGAATAGAAACAACATGAACAAAAAGGACATATACACCAAAACCCCTTCTGTAGGTCACCAACATCAAAGACTAAAGGTAGATAAAACCACAAAGATGGGGAGAAACTAGAGCAGAAAAGCTGAAAATTCTAAAAACCAGGGTGCCTCTTCTCCTCCAAAGGATCACAGCTCCTCACCAGCAATGGAACAAAGCTGAATGGAGAATGACTCTGATGAGTTGATAGAAGTAGGCTTCAGAAGGTTGGTAATAACAAAGTTCTCAGAGCTAAAAGAGCATGCTCAAACCCATCACAAAGAAGCTGAAAACCTTGAAAAAAGACCTCAAGTGACCTGACGGAGCTGAAAACCATGGCATGAGAACTTCGTGATGCATGCACAAGCTTCAGTAGCTGATTCGATCAAGTGGAAGAAAGGGTATCACTGATTGAAGATCAAATTAATGAAATAAAGTGAGAAGACAAGGTTAGAGAAAAAAAGACTAAAAAGAAACAAATAAAGCCTCCAAGAAATATGGGAGCACACAGATTCATAAAGCAAGTCATCAGAGACCTTCAAAGAGACTTAGACTCCCATACAATAATAATGGGAGACTTTAACACCCCACCGTCAACATCAGAAAGATCAATGAGACAGAAAGTTAACAAGGATATCCATGACTTGAACTTAGCTCTGCATCAAGTGGACCTAATAGACATCTACAGAACTCTCCACCCCAAATCAACAGAATATACATTTTTCTCACGTTGCACTTATTCTAAAACTGACCACATAATTGGAAGTAAAGCACTCCTCAGTAAATGTAAAAGAACAGAAATCAAAACAAACTATCTCTCAGACCACAGTGCAATCAAATTAGAATTCAGGATTAAGAAACTCACTCAAAACCACAAGATATGGAAACTAAACAACCTGCTCCTGAATGACTGCTGGGCAAATAACAAAATGAAGGCAGAAATAAAGATTTTATTTGAAACCAATGAGAACAAAGACACAACATACCAGAATCTCTGGGACATATTTAAAGCAGTATGTAGAGAGAAATTTGTAGCACTATACACCCACGGAGAAAGCAGGAAAGATCTAAAATTGACATCCTACAATCAAAATTAAAAGAACTAGAGAAGCAAGAGCAAGCAAATTCATAAACTAGCAGAGGTGAGAAATAACTAAGATCAGAGCAGAGCTGAAAGAGATGGAGACACAAAAAACCTTCAAAAAATCAGTGAATCCAGGAGCTGTGTTTTGAAAAGATCAATAAAATGTATAGATCTATAAAAAAAAAAGAGAGAAGAATCAAACAGATGCAATAAAAAATGATAAAGAGGATATCACCACCAATCCCACAGAAATAAAAACTACCATCAGAGAACACTATAAACACTTCTATGCAAATAAACTAGAAATCTAGAAGAAATGGATAAATTCCTGGACATATACACCCTCCCAAGACTAAACCAGGAAGAAGTTGAATCTCTGAGTAGACCAATAACACGTTCTGAAATTGAGGCAATAATAGCCTACCAACCAAAAAAAGTCCAGGACCAGATGGATGTACAGCTGAAATCTACCAGAGATACAAAGAGGAGATGGTACCATTCCTTCTGAAACTATTCCAATCAATAGAAAAAGAGGGAAGCCTCCCTAACTCATTTTATGAGGCCAGTATCATCCTGATACCAAAACTTGGCAGAGACACACACACACAAAAAGAGAATTTTAAAACAATAACCCTGATAAACATTGATGCAAAAATACTCAATAAAACACTGGCAAACCAAATCCGGCAGCACATCAAAAAGCTTATCCACCACAACCAAGCCGGCTTCATCCGTGGGATGCAAGGCTGGTTCAACATATGCAAATCAATAAACGTAATCCATCACATAAACACATAAACCACATGATTATCGACAAAAATGACAAAAACCACATGATTATCTCAATAGATGCAGCAAAGGCCTTCAAAAAAATTCAACACTGCTTCATGCTAAAAACTCTCAGTAAACTAGGTATTGATTGAATGTTTCTCAAAATAATAAGAGCCATTTATGACAAACCCACAGCCAATATCATACTGAATGGGCAAAAACTGGAAGCATTCCCTTTGAAAACTGGCACAAGACAGGGATGCCCTCTCTCACCACTCCTATTCAACATAATGTTGAACGTTCTGGCCAGGTCAATCGGGAAAGAGAAAGAAATAAAGTGTATTCAATTAAGAAAAGAGGAAGTCAAATTGTCCCTTTTCACAGATGACACGATTGTATATTTAGAAAACCGCATCGTCCCAGCCCAAAATCTCCTTAAGCTGATAAGCAACTTCAGCAAAGTCTCAGGATACAAAATCAATGTGCAAAATCACAAGCATTCCTATACACCAATAACAAACAAACAGGAACCCAAATCATCAGTAAACTCCCATTCACAATTGCTACAAATAGAATAAAATACCCAGGAATACAACTGCCAAGGAATGTGAAGGACCTCTTCAAGGATAACTACAAACCACTGCTCAACAAAACAAAAGAGGACACAAACAAATGGAAGAACATTCCATGCTCATGGATAGGAAGAATCAATATTGTGAAAATGGCCATACTGCTCAAGGTAATTTATAGATTCAATGCCATCCCAATCAAGCTACCATTGACTTTCTTCAGAGAATTGAAAAAAACTACTTTAAAGTTCATATGGAACCAAAAAAAGAGCCCATATTGCCAAGACAATCCTAACTATTGGGGTCCGTGCCGGGGGTGGTGGAGAATGAACAGACACAAAAGACAAAGACAAACAGAGAACATGGCGGCTGCACTCAGAGCCTCTGCCTCACTTTATTTATATTCCATAAACCTCACGTCAGCAGAAAGAACACAATGCAAAACAAACTTTCTTTACCCAGATGTAACCTTTTACTCAGTTCCTTGTCTTTATGCTCTTCTTTATCTGCCCGCCTTCTTGGCGCCTACGGGAGTTCATTAAAAGTTCAATTGGAGAGACTGTCCTTGAGCCCTATCTATTCTTAGCATACTGTTTTCAAAGGCCCCTGCATTTCCCCCTGTTTGTTTTGCCTCAATCCTAAAAAGGTAGCCCATATTTGTTTCTGTGTTTTTTTTGTTTTTGGAGGCGACAGAGGGAGCATCGAATCACCAAGAGAAGTAGACCCAATCCGAGTGTCCAAAGCAATATACTTTCAGAGATTGTAGAAATCCATGTTTTAACTCATTTTATGAGGCCAGTATCATCCTGATACTGGGTTCCATGGGTTAAAGGCAGCAAGGCGTTGACCCAGCTACTGTAGGGTTGTGGGTCCGGACAACACATGTAATTGTTGTTGAAATGCTTCAGAAATGTTCTGAGTGAGCTCTTGGATGTCTAAACTAATATTTTTATGGCCTATTAATAATTTTCGGATTTTGGTCCAATTCTGAGAAATATTAAAAGGCACAGGCGTAGACAAAGGCACAGGAGTAGAAAAAAGATGCTGTAACTGATATGTTGGTATTCCTAAAACAGGACACATCCAATTAATGTCTCCTAAAAGCTTTTGAAAATCATTTAATGTTTTTAAATGATCACGTCAAATTTGAACTTTTGGGGGTTGAATATTTCATGCTTTCAAGGTATAACCTAAATATTGAATAGGAAAATCTACTTGAATTTTTTCTGGGGCAATATTAAGTGAGTAGAAAGAAAGCTGAGTTTGTAATGATGCAAAAGCATCTTGCTGCTTTTCTCTGGTGGGTGCAGCAAGAAGAATGTCACCTATATAATGATATAAAAGAACAGAAGGATGACGCTTTTGAACAGGATCCAAGGCCCGATGGACAAATTTTTGACACAAGGTAGGACTGTTTAACATACCTTGAGGTAAAACTTTCCATTGGTATTGAGAAAGTGGCTGAGAATTATTAAAAACAGGGACAGAGAAGGCAAAACGCTCACAATCCTTTGATCTAAAGGAATAGAAAAAAAAACAATCCTTTAAATCAATAACCATGAGCCCCCAATCTTGAGGAATTATAGAAGGATTAGGAAGGCCAGGTTGTAAGGATCCCATGGGTTGAATACATGCATTAATAGCACGAAGATCTGTTAATAATCTCCATTTACCGTTCTTTTTCTTTATCACAAAAACAGGGGAGTTCCATGGAGAAGTACTAGGCTCTAGATGACCTAAGGATAATTGTTCCTGAACTAAGTTTTCCAAGGCCTCAAGCTTCTCACGTGTTAAAGGCCACTGTTCAACCCATACAGGAATATTAGTTTTCCACTTTAAGGGAAGGGCTTGAGGCTGCTGAACAGTGGCTACATGTTTAAAGACTTTTTAAGGGGATTGTAGCCCATGTGGAACATCATATTCTTGGCAGAATTAGAAACATGAGGAATAGAAACAAAAGCTCCAAATTGTTGCAATAAATCTCGCCCCCATAAATTTAGGGCAATAGGAACAATATAAAATTGAACTTGGGCCATTTGACCATCCGGCCCTCGACAACTCAAGGATTGAGAACTTTGATACACCTCTGAGGCGGCATTCTAAAGGCCATTGGTCAGAGGCAATAATGGAAACGTTAGCTCCTGTATCAACCAAGCCCTGAAAAATTTGTCCTCTACTTCGAGAGGAAACAAGGGTTTTTGTTGGGTTACTAAAGTTTCCCAAAAAATATGTTTACCCGTGCTTCCAAAACCTCCAGTTCTTTCTTGCCTCCGTGAAGGAAACTGAAAATAGGGTAGTAAAAGGAATTGTGCAATCCGTTGCCCCTCTTTAAGGGATATGGGTTTATGAGCCTGTGCCATAATTTGAATTTCCCCTTTATAATCAGAATCTATAACACCCAAATGAATTTGTAAACCCTTTAGAATACTACTACTATGTCTTATAAGCAATCCAACAGTATGTGGAGGTAATGGCCCAAAAACACCTGTAGGCAATTTAACAACTCCCATTTCTGGGGTGAGTTCGACGGTCTGCAAAATTGACACATCAGCAGCGGTGCTACCAGAAGTAGCAGAGAAAAGTTGAGTTAGTGAAAATTGGGGGTTAACATTGACTGATTGGCCTGCTGATGCTGGACCCCGGAGCTGCTTGGAAATTGCAAATGAAGAGGGCTTGTATTGTTGCTGGGGCCCCAAGCTGAAGGGCCCCTCTGCAAGTTTCCCGATCCGGAGGTTAGAGGGTTACCATATTTGTCCACTTTAGAGTGACATTGATTAGTCCAGTGTCGCCCTTTGCCGCAACAACGACAGGGCTCAGTGGGAAGCCTTTTAGATCCCATTTTGGGGGAGTCATTCTTACTAGATAACTAACGACAATCCTTTTTAAAATGACCAGTCTTTCCACATTGAAAGCAAACCCCCTTTTTTCCCATGAGTGCCTTAGATAGAGCTCCAGCAAACAATTGTGTGTTATAGGCAGCCCCTCCCACTCTGGCACAGGCTCTAATAAAATCTTCTATTTGTAAGTTTCCAGCAGCCTTTAGAGGGCGCAACAACCTTTGACATTCTTGATTAGCATTCTCGAAAGCTAATGTGGTTATCAGGATTTTGCCTGCTGCCCCATTACCCACAGTCTTCATTACAGCATCTTGGAGCCGAGCAACAAAACCAGGATAAGGTTCATTAGCACCCTGCAAAATCTTAACGAAAGACAAAGCAGTTTTTCCCAATGGTTCTACTGTACACCAAGCTTTTAAAAAAAAGTCCTTTAACTTGTGATAATGCTATGTCATCGAGCCCAGATTGAGCCGCTACGGTAGCAAACTGACCAGTACCTGTTCATTGCTCCTCTGTTGGTCCTGGAGGATTTTTAGCGGCATTGTGGCGGGCCTGTTCTTTGGCATCTTCCAGCCACCAACTGCGTAACTGGAGCCACTGAGAGCGGTCCAAAACAGCCTTCCCCAAAGTCTCCCAATCAAGAGGCAAAAACAAATTCTCAGAGGAGAAAGAATCTAAAAGCCCCATGACAAAAGGAGATTGAGGGCCATAATTAGCAACAGCTGCCTCCATTTCTTTATGGAACTTAAATTGAAGGACATTATACTGCACATTCACACCTCCTTGAGGAAATTGATCATAAAGGCCAATAGGTTGCCTAGTAATGGGAAACAATTGTAGAGGATCCTCATCCTCTTGAGAATCCAATACCTCAATTACAGCTTTAGCAGTAGAAGCAGGGACAGTAAAAACCGTGCCTGAACGAGGCAGCATTTCCACCGGCGGTGGTGGTGGTGGAAAGCTATCCTCCTCCTCCGCCTTGGGTGCTGATGGGGGTGGATGAGCCATGGCAAAAGTAAAAACAGGAGTGGGTGGAGGAGAAGGGTGAGGGGAAGGTAACTGCAATTTTAAAATTTGTTGTAACAATTGAACAATGGGCTGAAGCTCCTTTTGAATTCCTGATTCCCTTTCCTGAGACACATCATTATACAAAGAACCTTCCCCATCAGTTACAGGATTATCTAAAGGAGGGGAAATGGCTATTGGAGATTTCAAAGATTCCTCATCTCCACCTTCCCCTTTTTCAGAGTCTGTCTCTAAGAGCTCCAAAGCCTGAGTAATAGAGGCACAGAGGGCCCACAAAGGTGCCGACATTACATCGCCACGCTGATGCGCTTGACGAAGGGTCTTAACAACCTGTTGCCAATCTCGTTTATTTAATTGCACTTTAGTTTGATATTGAAACCAATAGCAATGTTGTTCCACATGAGCAAACAATTTCCGTAAAGTTCTCTCTTTGGTATCAACTCCAATTGAAAGTAAAAGCCCTTGTAGTAATCTTAAATATTCTGAGGCCAAGGAACTGGAATTCCCCATAATGAAAGCTTAAGAAGGTTCCCCTTAACAATATCCGGGCTTTACCCGGTCCTAGGGGCTTCCCCTTCTTGTTCTCCCCTACTGACCCGTGCGAACCCTGCTCGCTGCACCACTTATTGGGGTCCGTGCCGGGGGTGGTGGAGAATGAACAGACACAAAAGACAAAGACAAACAGAGAACATGGCGGCTGCACTCAGAGCCTCTGCCTCACTTTATTTATATTCCATAAACCTCACGTCAGCAGAAAGAACACAACGCAAAACAAACTTTCTTTACCCAGATGTAACCTTTTACTCAGTTCCTTGTCTTTATGCTATTCTTTATCTGCCCGCCTTCTTGGCGCCTACGGGAGTTCATTAAAAGTTCAATTGGAGAGACTGTCCTTGAGCCCTATCTATTCTTAGCATACTGTTTTCAAAGGCCCCTGCACCTAACCAAAAAGAAGAAAGCTGGAGGTATCACGCTACCTGACTTCAAACTATACTACAAGGCTACAATAACCGAAACAGCATGGCACTGGTACCAAACAGATATATAGACCAATGGAGCAGAACAGAGGCCTCAGAAATAACACCACACATCTACAATCATCTGATCTTTGACAAACCTGACAAAAACAAGAAATGGGGAAAGGATTCCTTCTTTAATAAATTGTGTTGGGAAAACTGGCTAGCCACATGTAGAAAGCTGAAAGCAGATCCCTTCCTTACACCTTACATAAAAATTAACTCAAGATGAATTAAGGACTTAAATGTTAGACCTAAAACCATAAAAACCCTAGAAGAAAACCTTGGCAATACCATTCAGGACATAGGCATGGTCAAGGACTTCATGACTAAAACACCAAAAGCAATGGCAGCAAAAGCCAAAATGGAAAAATGGGATCTAATAAACTAAAGAGCTTCTGCATGGCAAAAGAAACTATCATCAGAGTGAAAAGGCAACCTACAGAATGGGAGAAAATGTTGGCAATCTACCCATCTGACAAAGGGCTAATATCCAGAATCTTCAAAGAACTCTAACAAATTTACAAGAAAAAAAACAACCCCATCAAAAAGTGAGCAGAGGATATGAACAGACATTTCTCAAAAGACGATATTTATGCAGCCAACAGACACATGAAAAAATGCTCATCATCACTTGTCATCAAAGAAATGCAAATCAAAACCACAATGAGATACCATCTCATGCCAACTAGAATGGTGATCATTAAAAAGTCAGGAAACAACAAATGCTGCAGAGGATGTGGAGAAATAGAAATACTTTTACACTGTTGGTGGGAGTGTAAATTAGTTCAACCATTGTGGAAGACATTGTGGTGATTCCTCAAGGATCTAGAACCAGAAATACCATTTGACCCAGCAATCCCATTACTGGGTGTGTACCCAAAGGATTATAAATCATGCTAATATAAAGACACACGCACACACATGTTTATTGTGGCATTATTCACAATGACAAAGACTGGGAACCAACCTAAATGTCCATCAATGATAGACTGGATTAATAAAATGTGGCACATATACACCATGGAATACTATCCAGCCATGAAAAAGGATGAGTTCATGTTCTTTGCAGGGACATGGATGAAGCTGGAAACTATCATTCTCAGCAAACTAGCACAAACACAGAAAACCAAACTCCACATGTTCTCACTCATAGGTGGGACCTGAACAATGAGAATACTTGGACACAGGGTGGGGAACATCACACACTGAGGCCTGTTGGGGGATGGGGCCCTGGGGAAGAGAGAGCATTAGGAGAAATACCTAATGTAAATGACGAGTTGGTAGGTGCAGCAAACCAACATGTCACATGTACACCTATGTATCAAACCTGCATGTTGTGCACATGTACCCTAAAGTATAATAATAATAATAATAATAATAATAATAATAAAGATGTGTAAAAATCTCACTTCGTGGTCAAACTGGTTAAGATTAAATATAATTGTCTATAATTTCATTAAAATTGGGGTTAACATTAATAGTAAACTAATACAAGGGTAAAATTTGGCTTTCTCTTTTTAACAGGATTTTTATGTAATAGTAAGGGCTAATAAAAGGTTTTTGCTTTTTCAAATTTTTAATTCTTCATGTTGGCAAAACAAATAACTTGTGGTAATCTGAAATTCTATTCCATAAGATTAACTGTTTTAGACCTCTAACATCTTTAACAAGCTCCCCAAAGTCAAACTTCAGTCTCAAGGTTGTCTTTTCTGATTACTGACTTTTTGCTGCTACAAAGAGTCCCTAAAGCATTAAAAAGAAAGGCAAACAGAATTACTTAATATGTTTAGGAACATGGGATTGTCAAAATGATGTCTTTTTTTTTCAGTTTATATTTGAGTGTATAATATTAACATTTGTTCCAAAACATACGGGGTGTCCAAGGTTCCAATGTCTAAATATGTGCTTCAATCAAAATTAACGTTGTTATGTTGGGTCATTGTAAACTGCAGATAACCAAATTTTTTTGTCAATCATGTTTCTCACTGTAACCCTGGACATTTTGTCATTGGCAGACAATTTTCTTGTTTTAATCCTCTTAAAAAATGGCTTCTAATCAGCTGTGGAACTTTAACAGGTGCTCTCAAATGCGGGCTTCTGATAACAGATAAAAGTACAGAACTCATAAAAAGCGAAAATGTTTATGGATATCAAGCAGAACAAAGTTAATAGAATAGATTTAGTTAATAGAAAACTAAAGCAATGTTTTTAACTGTCGCTTAAAACATTGCTAATTCTTATTTTGTTTTTCTGAGTCAGAACTCTCTCAGAAGTTTTAAACAATTGAGCAAGGTGTACTGCTGTAAACATAATTTGGACCCTGTCTGTTTCTCTTTGCCTGGTTCTGCTAAAAATCAAAAACTAGTTCTAAGTATTCTTAACTTACAATATAGTTATTTGCAGCAGTGAAACAAAAATCAATTTTCTTTTCTTTCCTTTTTTTTTTTTTTTTTTTTTTTTTTTGAGACACAGTCTCGCTCTGTCTGTGGCTGGCATGCAGTGGCAAAATCTCAGCTCACTGCAACCTTGTCTCCCGGGTTCAAGTGAGTCTCCTGCTTCAGTCTTCTGAGTAGCTGGGACTACAGGCGTGCAACACCACGGCCAGCTAATTGTTATATTTTTAGTATAGATGGTGTTTCACCATGTTGGCCAGGATGGTCTGAATCTCTTGACTTCCTGATCTTCCCACCTCAGTCTCCGAGAGTGCTGGGATGACAGGCATGAGCCACCCCGCCCAGCTAAAAAATCCATTTTCTTACGCAATGAAACACAATAGAAAAATGCTAGTTGTTTTACCAAGGCTTTAACTGGAAGGGTGTGTTTTCCTTTAAGAAATCAAGTTTAAGTTGCAAAGCCAGTAACAGTCTCTTGGGAAAGCTGGTCTCATACCTTGTCTACACAGTCCTCATACAGAGTTCCTGGCCTGTGGTGAGTAAAACATGTCACTTTCTAACAGACTCAGAAACACTATGCTCTTGGAACCTCAAAAAATACAGAAGTTTACCCAACTCAGTTATTTATCCATGGCTTGGCCCAGGTTTAAAAAGTCCTATCTAAGATTTCTTTTGGAACAGAGTTTCACCAAAGCCTATCAAAAAGGCCTATGTAGAGGTAGTTATTCTTGCTGTACTATGATCAAATAGTCAGGCCAAGTATAATGCTAAAGTCTATTTTGCAAACAATTCAGTCTATTCTGAGTTGTTTTTAACAAAACAAAATCTTAAAAAAAAAATTATCTTTCAAAACTTACCATACATTTCTTATGAACTTCTAGTCTCATTCATTGTTTTAAAGTTTTTGATGATATTTTAAACTAACCCTGCTTATTCCTATAAGCCAACCAGTGATCTCTGCCTGCAACTCAGAAAAAATAGAAAGGAATGGGTAATGTGAAAATCTAAATCAATATTCTAGTTCTAATCAATTATTCTGCAAATCCTGCTGGGTGATGAAAATAAATAAGGTGCCAATAACCCAGAGGCTTCTTTTATCAGAAAGTAAGATAAAAGGAGCTAACCAAAGCCAAGCCTTATGCACCCAAATCTTAGCAAACATAAGTATAGCTACCAGTTATCGGGGTGTGTCAGCAGTCTCAACATTTTTAGGCTTTTCCTACCCTCCTTGTTTCATTTCAATGTATGTCCTCTGGTAAATCAGATTGTTTCTTTTTCCCGAAAAAATACCAAGCTCCAAGTGGTAATGCAAATGGAATGATGCATAAACACATGTTTCTTCTGAGACACTTAAACCAGCCCTAGAAGAAATTCTAACTGTTGTTTTCTACACAGCACCACTCTCCACCGAGGCATAGCCAAAGATATCAATGCCTATTCTCCCTAACAGCAGTTAGGGTCTCCACTCCTGAGAGGGGACTGAGAGGGATTAGCTAGCTAGCCTAAGGTAGACAGCAAGGGAGGGGTCCCTGGAGAACCCCTAACCCATGAGTCAGTGCCTCATAATCACATACCCACCAAGTCAGGCATAATGGCACACACCTGCAATCCCAGTGACTCAGGAAGCATGAGAATTGCTTGACCCTGGGAAGTGGAGGTTGCAGTGAACTGAGATCACACCATTGCACTCCACCCTGGGTAACAGAGTGAAAGTCAGTCTCAAGAAAAAAAAAAATCACCTTTTATCAATATTTTAATTGTTTTATGTCTGAATACTTAAGCATCAAGGACAGGACATTGAATGATGATAAGGGATATTTAAATTTATAAAGTAAAAAATGATCATCAGAGTCTAATAATTGATAAATACAACAAATAATTCTTCATAGAATTATTCTGGGTATGTTTGACAAACAAGAAGTTGGCATAGGACCTTCTTGTCCTACTCATGTGAAGAGTTCTTCTCTCTCACTTTAGTCTCAATTCCCTACCTTAGAGCTAGCACATACTCACATACAAAGAATAAGAAAAGCTAACTTATTTTCTTAGAAGGTTGTGATTCACATTTTATTCTATTACATCTTTTCTGCATTGCTGTTATAATACTGTTGAAATGCACCCTCTTTCACCAGAATACTTTTCTGAATCTGAATAGACTGACACTGGAGAAGATTAGCTCAACACACTCACTTGAATGATCCCTTTGCTTTTCAGGCAGTAAAAATACCTTTGAGGAGTGAAAATAAAGTGACTGCGGATTAAGCAGAGAGTCATAAACGGAAAAACATTTGTCAATTGTTTGAAGATTACATTGCATGGTCTGCAACTTAAAATATAAAATGGGGTTCCAAGATGGCCGAATAGGAACAGCTCCAGCCTCCAGCTCCTAGCGTGAGTGACACAGAAGACAGGTGATTTCTGCATTTCCAACTGAGGTACTGGGTTCATCTCACTGGGGCGTGTTGGACAGTGGGTGCAGGACAGTGGGTGCAGCCCACCAAGCGAGAGCCAAAGCAGGGTGAGGCATCGTCTCACCCAGGAAGTGCAAGGGGGAAGGGAATTTCCTTCCTGGCCAAAGGAAACTGTGACACACAACACCTGGAAAATCAGGTCACTCCCACCCTAATACTACACTTTACCAAGAGTCTTAGCAAATGGCACACCAGGAGATTATATCCTGTGCTTGGTTCAGAGGGTCCCACGCCCACAGAACCTCCCTCATTGCTAGCACAGCAGTCTGAGATCTAACTGCAAAGTGGCAGCGAGGCTGGGGGAGGGGCACCCGCCATTGCTGAGGCTTGCGTAGGTAAACAAAGCAGCCTGGGAGCTCGAACTGGGTGGAGCCCACTGCATCTCAAGGAGGCCTGCCTGCCTCTGTAGACTCTACCTCTGGGGACAGGTCATAGCCAAACAAAAGGCAGCAGAAACATCTGAAGATTTAAATGTCCCTGTCTGACAGCTTTGAAGAGAGTAGTGGTTCTCCCAGCATGGAGTATGAGATCTGAGAACAGACAGACTGCCTCCTCAAGTGGGTCCCTGACCCCCAAGTAGCCTAACTGGGAGACAACCCCCACCACAGGCAGACAGACACCTGACACCTCACATGGCCAGGTACCCCTCTAAGATGAAGCTTCCAGAGGAACAATCAGGCAGCAACATTTGCTGCTCAGCAATATTCACTCTTCTGCAGTCTCCGCTGCTGATACCCAGGCAAACAGGGTCTGGAGTGGAGCTCCAGCAAACTCCAAGAGACCTGCAGTTGAGGGTCCTGAATGTTAGAAGGAAAACTAACAAACAGAAAGGACATCCACACCAAAACCCCATCTGTACATCACCACCATCAAAGACCAAAGGTAGATAAAACCACAAAGATGGGGAAAAAACAGAGCAGAAAAGCTGGAAATTTTGAAAATCATGAGTGCCTCTCCCCCTCCAAAGGAATGCAGCTCCTCGCCAGCAACAGAACAAAGCTGGATGGAGAATGACTTTGACGAGTTGAGAGAAGAAGGCTTCAGACAATCAAACTTCTCCGAGCTACAGGACGAAGTTTCAACCCATCTCAAAGAAGCTAAAAACCTGGAAAAAAGATTTGATGAATGGCTAACTAGAATAACCAATGTAGAGAACTCCTTAAATGATCAGATAGAGCTGAAAGCCATGTCACAAATGCACAAGCTTCAGTATGTGACAAATGCACAAGCTTCAGTAACCGATTCTATTGACTGGAAGAAATGGTATCAGTGATTGAGGATCAAATGAATGAAATGAAACGAGAAGTGTAGAGAAAGAAGAGTAAAAGGAAATGAGCAAAGCCTCCAGGAAATATGAGACTATGTGAAAAGACCAAATCTACGTCTGATTGGTGTACCTGAAAGTGACGGGGAGAATGGAACCAAGTTGGAAAACACTGCAGGATATTATCCACGAGAACTTCCCCAACCTAGTAAAGCAGGCCAACATTCAAATTCAGGAAATACAGAGAACACCACAAAGATACTCCTCGAGAAGAGCAACTCCAGACACAATTGTCAGATTCACCAAAGTCTAAATGAAGTAAAAAATGTTAAAAGCAGCCAGAGAGAAAGGTCAGGTTACCCACAAAGGGAAGCCCATCAGAATAACAGCAGATCTCTCAGCAGAAACTCTCCAAGCCAGAAGAGAGTGGGGGCCAATATTCAACATTCTTAAAGAAAAGAATTTTCAACCCAGAATTTCATAACCAGCCAAACTAAGTTTCACAAGTGAAGGAGAAATAAAATCCTTTACAGACAAGCAAATGCTGAGAGATTTTGTCACCACCAGGCCTGCCCTACAAGAGATCCTGAAGGAAGCACTAAACATGGAAAAGAACAACAGGTACCAACCACTGCAAAAACATGCCAAAATGTAAAGACCATTGATGCTAGGAAGAAACTGCATCACCTAATGAGCAAAATAACCAGCTAATATCATAATAACAGGATCAAGTTAACACATAACAATATTAACATTAAAAGTAAATGGGCTAAATGCTTCAATTAAAATACACAGACTGGCAAATTAGATAAAGAGTCAAGACCCTCAGTTTGCTGTACTCAGGACAGAGTACCCCTGCAGAGACACACATAGTTTCAAAACAAAGGGATGGAGGAAGATCTACCAAGCAAATGGAAAACAAAAAAAGAGCAGGGGTTGCAATCCTAGTCTCTGATAAAACAGACTTTAAACCAACAAAGATCAAAAGAGACAAAGAAGGCCATTACATAATGGTAAAGGGATCAATTCAACAAGAAGAGCGAATTATCCTAAATATATATGCACCCAATACAGGAGCACCCAGATTCATAAAGCAAGTCCTTAGAGACTTACAAAGAGACTTAGACTCCCACACAATAATAATGGGAGAATTTAACATCCCACTGTCAACATTAGACAGATCAATGAGACAGAAAGTTAACAAGGATATCCAAGAATTGAACTCAGCTCTGCACCAAGTGGACCTAATAGACATCTACAGAACTCTCCACCCCAAATCAACAGAATATACACTCTTCTCAGCACCATATCACACTTATTCCAAAATTGACCACATAGTTGGAAGTAAAGCACTCCTCAGCAAATGGAAAAGAACAGAAATTATAACAAACTGTCTCTCAGACCACAGTGCAATCAAACTGGAACTCAGGATTAAGAAATTCAATAAAAACCACTCAACTACATGGAAACTGAACAACCTGCTCCTGAATGACTACTGGGTACATAAGGAAATGAAGGCAGAAATAAAGATGTTCTTTGAAACCAATGAGAACAAAGATACAACATACCAGAATCTCTGGGACACATTTAAAGCAGTGTGTAGAGGGAAATTTATAGCACAAATTCCCATAAGAGAAAGCTGGAAAGATCTAAAATTGACACACTAACACCACAATTAAAAGAATTAGAGAAGCAAGAGCAAACACATTCCAAAGCTAGCAGAAGGCAAGAAATAACTAAGATCAGAGCAGAACTGAAGGAGATAGAGACATAAAAATCCTTCAAAAAAAGTCAATGAATCCAGGAGCTGGTTTTTTGAAAAGATCAACAAAATTGATAGACCGCTAGCAAGACTAATAAGAAAGAAAAGAGAGAAGAATCAAATAGATGCAATAAAAAATGATAAAGGGGATATCACGACCAATCCCATGGAAATACAAACTACCATCAGACAATACTATAAACACGCCTAAGCAAACAAACTAGAAAACCTAGAAGAAATGGATAAATTCCTGGACACATACACTCTCCCAAGACTAAACCAGGAAGAAGTTGAATCCCTGAAAAGACCAATAACAGACTCTGAAATTGAGGCAGTAATTAATAGCCTACCAATCAAAAAAAGTCCAGGACCAGACGGATTCACAGCCAAATTCTACCAGAGGTACAAAATGGTACCATTCCTTCTGAAACTATTCCAATCAATAGAAAAAGAGGGAATCCTCCCTAACTCATTTTATGAGGCCAACATCATCCTGATACCAAAGCCTGGCAGAGGCACAACAAAAAAAGAGAATTTTAGACCAATATCCCTGATGAACATCAATACAAAAATCCTCAATAAAATACTGGCAAACCGAACCCAGCAGCACATCAGAAGTCTTATCCACCATGATCAAGTGGGCTTCATCCATCCCTGAAATGTAAGGCTGGTTCAATATATGCAAATCAGTAAACGTAATCCAGCATATAAACAGAACCAAAGACAAAAACCACATGATTATCTCAATAGATGCAGAAAAGGCCTTTGACAAAATTCAACAGCCCTTCATGCTAAAAACTCTCAATAAATTTGACATTGATGTAACGTATTTCAAAATAATAAGAGCTATTTATGACAAACCTACAGCCAATATCATACTCAATGGGCAAAAACTGGAAGCATTCCCTTTGAAAACTGGCACAAGACAGGGATGCCCTCTCAGCACTCCTATTCAACATAGTGTTGGAAGTTCTGGCCAGGGCAATCAGCCAGGAGAAAAAAAAAAGGAGTATTCACTTAGGAAAAGAGGAAGTCAAATTGTCCCTGTTTGCAGATGACATGATTGTATATTTAGAAAACCCCATCGTCTCAGCCCAAAATCTCCTTAAGCTGATAAGCAACTTCAGCAGAGTATCAGGATACAAAATCAATGTGCAAAAATTGCAAGCTTTCTTACAGACTAGTATCAGAGAAACAGAGCCAAGTCATGAGTGAACTCCCATTCACAATTGCTTCAAATAGAATAAAATACCTAGGAATCCAATTTACAAGGGATGTGAAGGACCTCTTCAAGGAGAACTACAAACCACTGCTCAATGAAATAAAAGAAGACACAAACAAATGGAAGAATATTCCATGCTCATGTATCAATATCATGAAAATGGCCATACTGCCCAAGGTAATTTATAGATTCAATGCCATCCCCATTAAGCTACAAATGATTTTCTTCACAGAATTGGAAAAAACTACTTTAAAGTTCATATGGAACCAAAAAAGAGCCCGTATTGCCAAAACAATCCTAAGCCAAAAGAACAAAGCTGGAAGCATCACAATACCTGACTTCAAACTATACTACAAGGCTACAGTAACCAAAACAGCATGGTGCTGGTACCAAAACAGAGACATAGAACAGTGGAACAGAACAGAACCCTCAGAAATAATACCACACATCTACAACCATGTGATCTTTGACAAAGCTGACAAAAACGAGAAATGGGGAAAGGATTCCCTATTTAATAAATGGTGCTGGGAAAACTGGCTAGCCATAAGTAGAAAGCTGATACTGGATCCCTTCCTTATGCCTTATACAAAAATTAATTCAAGATGGACTGGAGACTTAAATGTTAGACCTAAAACCATAAAAAGCCTAGAAGAAAACCTAGGTAATACCATTCAGGACATAGGCATGGGCAAGGACTTCATGTCTAAAACACCAAAAGCAATGGCAACAAAAGCCACAATTGACAAATGGGATCTAATTAAAGAGCTTCTGCACAGCCAAAAAAAAAAAAACAAAACAAAACAAAAAACTACCATCAAAGTGAACAGGCAACCTACAGAATAGGAGAAAAATTTTGCAATCTACTCATCTGACAAAGGGATAATATCCAGAACCTACAAAGAATTCAAACAAATTTACAAGGAAAAAACAAACAACCCCATAAAAAAGTGGGCAAAGGATATGAGCAGACACTTCTCAAAAGAAGACATTTATGCAGCCAACAGACACATGAAAAAATGCTCATCATCCCTAGCCATCAGAGAAAAGGAAATCAAAATCACAAAGAGATACCATCTCACACCAGTTAGAATGACAATCATTAAAAAGTCAGGAAACAACAGGTGCTGGAGAGGATGTGGAGAAATAGGAACACTTTTACACTGTCGGTGGGACTGTAAACTAGTTCAACCATTGGGGAAGACAGTGTGGTGATTCCTCAAGGATCTAGAACTAGAAATACCATTTGACCCAGCCATCCCATTACTGGGTATATACACAAAGGATTATAAATCATGCTGCTATAAAGACACATGCACACGTATGTTTATTGCAGCACTATTCACAATGGCAAGACTTGGAACCGACACAAATGTCCATCAATGACAGACTGGATTAAGAAAATGTGGCACATATACACTATGGAATACTATGTAGCCATAAAAAAGAATGAGTTCATTCCTTTGTAAAGACATGGATGCAGTTGGAAACCATCATTCTCAGCAAACTATCACAAGAACAGAAAACCAAACACTGCATGTTCTCACTCATAGATGGGAATTGAACAATGAGAACACTTGGACACAGGAAGGGGAACATCACACACCAGGGCCTGTCGTGGGGTGGGGAGAGGGGGGAGGGATAGCATTAGGAGACATACCTAATGTAAATGATGAGTTAATGGGTGCAGCACACCAACATGGCACATGTATACATATGTAACAAATCTGCACGTTGTGCACATGTACCCTAGAACATAAGGTATAATTAAAAAAGAAAAAATAATAAAATATAAAATGCATAACATAAATACTGCGCAATAGAATAAAAATGATGGAGTTGACCACAAAGGACAGCCAATGCTGTATTATAGCAATACAGAAAAATATATATCTACTGTCAGAAGAAGGTAACTTGAAGTATTTGAGAGATGTTCTCTAAGAATGTAAAAATATTTTCAGTTTTAGATTCTGTAATAAACGTTTCTTAAGCATTTTTAATTTTCAAAAAAATTTGAGTGCATTCCTTGTCAGCTTAGTTTTCCTGAAGAATTTAAATATAATAGAGTAAAATAATACCTATTAAAAATAACTTTTCTGGTAATAGAGAAGTTTAATTTTTAGTTTAAAAAAGTAAAATTTTACAAAATTATATGCAGACCAATTTAATCAGAAGCTACTTTGTTACAACTGTGAGAAATGACACAAAGATTCAACTTTTATGTCAGCTGGGAGAGAAAATGATTACTAAGGGCTACAAAATTGTTTTCACTAATCAATGTTGATTTTTATTGTTATTTTGTCTCAAATTATGTTAATAACAAAGTAATGGCCTTGATCCAAAAAAATTTTTAAAAACTTATATAGTATAAAATTAAAATGTTTCTAGAAATAAAAAAAGAGATATATAAATAAATAAGAAAAGAAAAAAAGTGGATTACTCACAATAGCTAAGGTATGAAATCAACCTAAGTGTCCATCAACAGGTGAATGAATTTTAAAAAGTGATATATTTACACAAGGGAATGCTATTTATTTCTTAAAAAGAAAGAAGTCTTGGAGGTGGGCTCAGCAGTCTGTGCCTTAGCAAGCCTTGCAGATATTCTGATGCAACCAAAGTTTGAGGGACACTGCAAAGGATAGTGTCCATATGATTGCTGGGTCACCCCACCTATCCTGAAAGTGAGGAACATCCCGAGTGAGACCAGTTAGCATATTGTAGCTCTTTCTCCAGCCACAACCAGAAAGTCTTTGCTTCCCCTTTGCCTTCCACCACGATGGTAAGTTTCCTGAAGCCTCTGTAGCTGTGCAAAACTAGAAAAAGATGCACACCCAAAAGCCTCATTTGAAAATTCCAGACAGAAACCAAGCATTTGGAAAGTCTCTTTGGACAGTTTTAAACACAATTGCAGAAAAGAAAGCAACCTTACTCAGTGAGATGATGATGAGAATGAAGACTTTTATGATGATCTACTTCCACTTAATAGTGACTTTACAATCCTTAACACTGCACTCAGCTACCAAGCCAATGAATAAGATTGTGCATCACAGTTGAAATCTGTTCTCCACTCCTTTTGTAGTTGTTCTGAATTGGGTACCAGAAGTCAATTGTCTCATTATTAACATAGCTTCTAAACTGATTCATTTTTGTGACACACAATGACTGTTAGTTGAGTTCTAGTTGTATGTTAAAAAAAACTGATAAAAAATATTTCTACAGAGACGACAGTCAATTAAAATTAACTGTGAGTTATGCTAGGAGGTATACTTAATTCACTTAGACTTTATTTGGTCATTTTAAAAATATATTTCAAAGAAGAAAAATTTTTTTAAAAAGTCTTTTTATTTTCAACAACATTGATGAACCTGGAAGACATTAGGTTAAGTGAAATAAGCCAGCACACACACAAAATAATAAAAAATTATCTCATTTCTATATAGAGTATTAAAAAATTCAAACTCACTCCAGGTGTGAAGTGGCGGCCTTGTGTGTGATCTTTCTGCCCTCCCCAAGTTTGTATTTTCGACATTAAAGTCTACTTCTTAACTAAAAGTTTTAAATTGGAAAATAAAAAAAAACTCAAACTCATAAAAGCAAAGAATAGAATGATGATTGCCTGAAGCTGGAGGTGGAGGAGATGTTGGTCAAAAGTAATGAGTCTTTCCTACATCTCTTACCTTAACAAATAAGTTATTCTCCTCTTTTTTAAATCACCAGGGAATTGAATTATTTCCTGAAGAATTACAACTGAAAGAATAACATATTTATTAAAGCAATGAAGGTTGTATACTAAAATTTCAGAGGCTTTGCAAAATAATATATATTCTGCTCAAATCACCATTTCCTTTTTTTTTTTCCTGATTAAGAGGACTTTTTCATGGTCTTTCAGGGATTATATTTTTGTTCACCTTCTATCTGCATTCTCTTTCTTCAGCCAATTGATTAAAAAAGAGATGCAGAGAAGACACATTTTCTTCTCACCCACACATCACATTCACTTGCTATTGGTTAAGGTGATTTGAGCTGAGAATAGCAGTTTTCTATCATGAAAGCAACTTCTCAGAAATAAACAACACTCGGAAACAAAACTATAAATCTTTCAACAAAAGCTAACGTATTTTAAGCAAAATAAGCATATGCAGCAATAATAAAATGCTTGTGGTAGAATGGATTTATTTTATTTCTGTTGAGTTCAGATAAGATTTTACCAAAAGCTAGCAAATATAGAGCAGAAAAAAGAATATTTCTGAAACAAGAATATTGTAAATGAAGGTAATTTGTCAATAGAAATAAGAATATGACCTCATGTTAATAGTCTCATCTAAAGTTGTACAACACCAAATGCTATTTTTTATTATAAACTGTATTTCATATAAGTATTCATGTTATATCATCCTCTTTCACTATTTCAATGCCTTCTCCACTTTGTATCAGTAGAAAACAGGTCAGCTGCTTCCAAGAAAGCAGGCAATGCTCTTCTTACTTTTATGATGATGAAGAGCACTTGTTTCGGTGATAAACCTGGTTGATTTTTTGTATTTAGTTGACAACGGTTTCACCTTGTTGGCCAGGTTGGTCTCAAACTCCTGACCTCAGGTGATCCATCCTCTTCAGCCTCCCAAAGGACTGAGATGACAGGCGTGAGCCACCACACTTGGCCCAGATTTATTCTTTTAGTCTGAAGTTGTCTTGGCTATTTGAACTCTTTAATTCTTTTGTATATATATTTAGAATAGTTTTTCTAATTCTATAAAAAAGCATCATGGATAGTCTTGATAAAAACAGCACTTAATCTGTAGGTTGCTTTAGGCAGAATGACCATTTTAACTATATTATTTGAATCCATGAGCATCCAGTATTTTTCTATTTATTTGCATTCTCTCTCATTTCTTTCAGCATTGCAGTTCTTTGTAGAGATATTTTACACCCTTGACTTAATGTATTTCTAGGTAATTTTTTTGTGTGTGGCTATTGTAAATAGAGCTCTTTTTTTTAATTTTGTTCTCAGTTTATTATTGGCGTATAAAATTCTATGTATTTGTGTTGATTTTGTATTCTGAGATTTTTTTGAAGTCTTTAGGCTTAGGAGTCTTTTGGTGAAATCCTTAAAATATTCTAGGTAGAGAAATATATCATCAATAAAGATAATTTGACTTCCTTTGCTATTTGGATTCCTTTTATTTTTCTGGCTAAGACTCCATTACTATGTTCAGTAGGACTGTTTAGGATGGATATTCTCATCTTATTTTTATTCTTATGGAGAATGCATCTACTTTTTGCTTTTTTAGTATGTTTGTTAAGGATTTGTCATAGATGACTCTCATTCTTTTGAGGTATGTCTCATCAATCTCTAGTGTGTTGAGAATATTTTTGAGTCAATATTGGATTTTCTTGAATGCTTTCTCTGCCCCTACTGTGTTAATTAAATATTTTTTCTTTTAATTATCTTTACATGGTGAATCACACTTACTGACTTGCATATGATGAAACATCTTTGTATTTATGGAATAAAGCTCACATGATAGTAGCAAAATAACTTTGATTTGCTTTTGAATTCAGTTTGCTAGTATTTCATGGAGGATTATTGTTCCAATGTTCACCCAGAATATTGACCTGTAGTTTCCTTCGTTATGTTTTCACTAGATTTTAGTTTCACACAATTCACTGATTTCATGCAATTAGGTTGAAATGCCACCTTGATTTTTTGGAATACTCAGTAGGATTAGGACCAGCTTATCTTTGTATATGTAGTAAAATATGGCTGTGGTTTCATATGATCCAGGGCTTTTTATGGTTAGTAGTTTTATTATTACTTATTCAATGTCATTACACATTTTACATTTTTGCTCTGTTAAAGACTTCTGTTATTTTCTGTCAATATTGGGAAGTTTTGTATATCCAGGAGTTTATCTATTTTCTCTAAATTTTCTACTTTGCATGCATGTTCACAGAAGTCTCTGAAGATATTTTTAAATCTATGTATAATCAGATGTAATTTCTCATCTCTAACATTTAAATAAATGCCGAATAAGAGTTTAACAAAATTCGACATTTCTTCATAAATTTCTGAAAAAAGGAGGTATAGGACAAATGAACCTCAAGCCAATAATTGCCACATATAACACACACATACACACAAAAAGCACAGCTAATAACATACTAAACAGGGAAATCTTGTAAGCTTTTACTCTAAGAGCAGACAAAAATGCCCACTTTCTTCAGTCTTATTAAACATAGTACTAACTATCCAAGAAAGAAAAATTAGAAAATAAAAATCAAAGCACTGAGATTAGAAAAAATGTTAAATTATTCCGGTGTAATTTTTATTTCTATACATAATTTTAAGTAAATGAAAGCCTAAGACATTACTAAAAATTAGTAGGACTAATAAATGTATTAAACTTGCAGAATACAAAAGCAACATACAAGTGTCAGTAGAATTTCTATACACTGACAACTATCATTAAATGAAATTAAAGAAATTAAACACAATTGGAAAAATATTAATCATAAATTGGCGTTACTAATATTGTTAAACATCTGTATTATACAAAATGATGTACGGCTATAATGCAACCTCTACCGAAATACCAGTGACATAATTAACAAATTTTTAAAAATACATCTAAAATTTATAGGGTACCACAAAAGGCCCTGAATAGCCAAAGTAATCAAGCAATAGAAAAAGTGAAGGTATCTGATTTTGAGATATACTAAAAAGGTATAGTAAAAAAAAAAAAAAAAAAAAAAAAAAAGTGTGGTACTTGAATTAAAACACAAAAGCGAGTAGAGAAGAAAAAGGAAACCAGAAATATATTGATGTATTTACAGCCATCTGATTTTTAAATAATGGTGGCAATTTCTTAGGGAAAAGGCAGCATCTTCAATAAATGGTGTTGAGAAACTTTATATCCACATATACAAGAATATAATAAGACCCTCAACTAATACCATATATAAATAAATTAGATACTTAAATAAAATAAAAACACAAAATAAATTAGATACTTAAAATAAAAACACAAAATAAATTAGATACTTAAATATAAGATCTAAAACTCTGAAACTACTATAAACAACATAGATTGAAAGCCCTGTAACACTGGTTGGGCAGTGACTTTTAAAATTTGACTTCAAATCCCAAGGAGCAAATTGAAAACATAGATGAATCAGATTATTTTAAATTTAAAAACTGCTGCACGGAATATAATACAATCAACAGGATGAGGAAACCAAAAAATGGAAGAAAATGTTTGCAAATCATAAATGTGATAAGGGATTAATATCAAAACTATATAACAAAATCAAATGACTATACCACAAAAAACAAATAACTATTAAAAATGAGAAAAAGGCTTAAATATTTTTCAGAAAAAGACATACACACGGCCAACAGATATATTAAAAACATGCTCAACGTCAATTATTATCAGGGAAAGGCAAGCAAAAAAAAGAACTATGAGATACCAACTCACTTCTGTTAGAAGGAATCTAAGAAGAAAAAGTGTTGGTAGAATTCTGAAGAAAAGAAAATGCTTGCACACTATTTGTTTGAATGTAAGTGAGGACAGCCATTATGAAAAACAAAATAGTTTTCTTAAAAAACTTAAAAATCAAACTACCATATAACAATTGCACCACTGTATATCCAAAACAAATGAAATTAGAATGAAGAAACATTTGCACTTCTAGGTTGTTTGCAGCACTCTTCACATGTAAAATATATAAAATCAACAGTTCAACATCTAATGAGTAAATAAAGGCAATGTGGTAGATATACACAATGGAATAATATTCACCTTTAAACAACAAAAATTCTATTATTTTCAATCACATGGATTACCCTGGAGGACATTATATTAGTTGAAATAAGGGAAGCACAGAAAGATTAATGTCTCATGATTTCACTTACACATGGATTCTAAAAAAGTTAATCTCATCGATGTAGAGTAAACTGGTGACCACCAAATGCCAAGGTATTTAGAAGAAATGGGGGGATTGAAAGATGCCTGTCAAATAATACATAATTATACTTGGATAAAAGAAATAATTTCAAGAGACTTATTGTACAGCATGATGACTATAGTTCATAATGTATTTGTATTTTTGAAAAATGTTTAAAATTTCATGTTGTCTAACCATAAAAATGTTAACAATATAAGATAAAGTATTAATTACCTAGTTCTAAGCATTTGACAATGTATATATATACTTCAAAATGTTGTTTAATGAAATACACATTTTATTTGTCAAGTTAAGAATAACAGTGTTTCAAATACTGTCTGTCTCTTTGCTGTTTTCTCATTTGTCAGTCATAACCACAGGAACTTTGATGTTTAACAGTATGTTCTGAACCCAGCACAGTACATGGGAGAAGTCAAAGACTTTAGGACTTTTATTTTAAGCTTGGGGCACCTGAAGTTATTGGTGCTTATGGGAATAGTATGAAAGACACGAAAAGGGCAGGCTTGCTTATGCTCACATGATTGGCCACTGTGTGATCACAGTAAACTGGTTTGCATGCAAACTAACAGGAAATGTTTTAATCCAAAAGCTGCCATTATCTCCAAACGTTTTCAGAGAAAATCATCTAGGAGATCACTACAGTTAGGTGACTAAGAATATAAACTGTAGACTAAACTTCAACCACTAAAACATTTCTTTAAAAAATGAGTGATAAATTTCTCCAAATTGTAGTATCAATATAGAAAATAAGTATTATTCCAAATTTACAGCAGTTATTTTATTGTTTTGCAGTCTTTAACATTCACACTTTAAATAGAGGATTTTGCATGGAAATGTAAGTTGTTCTGTAAGTACATCCTAAATAACTAAATTTAAAATTGCTCACTATTAATTCTCTTGAAAATTTAATTTTTATATGTATGTTCTAGCAAATTACATATTTGCCACACTTTGTATAAAAGCCTAACATTTTTCTTTTACAAAGAAACACCATGATGATTTAATCCTCTCTTCGGTAGACAATGTATGTCTTTTATGTTAATTAGCCAATCTGAAAGTTATATTTATAAGCAAACTTTCCAGTCAAAACCAATTTTTCAGTGCATTAAAAAATACCAATGTCCTCCTTAAAACCTACAACATACCGTGTGAAACCACATGGCAGGAAAACAACAGTGAGAAAACTGTAGTCGTAACACAGAAAAAGAAGGTCTGTGATGCATATATGGTTTGAATGCACATAAAAGGATAAAACTTAGATAATTAGGACATGAATGAAGCATTTCTCTTTAAATTCAGCAAGATTCAGCTTTGCAGCCTGGAAAAAATGTTCTCAAATGAAGAATAAATGTTATTTCTTTACAATTGGTATTTTCCATCTCTGACTTGAAGTTACAAACTAACTTTAGCAGGAATATTTATGACTAATTATGGAGCATCTGTTATACACTGAACACCATCATGTTTGTTTGCTACATTTATATATAAAAGCATCCACATGACTTATGAAGCTTCCTAGTACTTACTGAAACAAATTGACTCAATAAATAAAATTTACTTATGTCACTTATAAAAAGTTAAGGGAATAATTAAAGAAAAGTAAGCTTATATAGGGTTCTAGAAGCTAATGGAATGTTTTAACTAAATAAAATGTAATAATACACAAATTGTGGAATTCCTTCTAAAAATAATTTTGTGTGCATGATGAAATTTTATAAAAATTATTCTTATAACTACAAATGAGCTCAGATAATAAATACTTCATAAACTATAAAAAAAAAAAAAACAGGAAACAAAAAGATTATGGGTCTAGGCCGGGCATGGTGGCTCACACCTGTAATCCCAGCACTTTGGGAGGCTGAGATGGCTGGATCACCTGAGGTCAGGAGTTCGAGACAAACCTGGCCAACATGGTGAAACCCCATCTCTACGCAAAATGCAAAAATTAGCCAGGCGTGGTGGCACATGCCTGTAATCCAAGTTACTCGGGAGGCTGAGGCAGGAGAATCATTTGAGCCCAGGAGGCGGAGGTTGCAGTGACCCAAGACCATGCTATCGCACTCGAGCCTGGGCAACAAGAAGGAAACTTGGTCTCAGAAAAAAAAAAAAAAAAAAAAAAAAAAAGATTATGGGTGTAGAATGAGTATCATGCAAGTAAAAACAGAAAATTTGCATGGAAAGATTCTAAATCATAAGCTATAAGATAGTGTAATAAACTGAATACAAAGCAGAGTATACATTTGCTTTTAGCATTTTTGAGGATTTTTGTTTTCTAGTAAATTAGACATCTTGTTAAAATGCTTTGCTTTGTTTCAATATTGCCCTTTTCTTCTGAAAACAGTTACAAACTTATACTCAAACACCCTTGCTCCTTAAACCTAAGTTATATCTTTAGACTAATAGATGTGTATATTTAACTGTATGTAAGTCAAAACTAAAACTCCATTATGTGCTCTCAGGCAGAGGCCACATGTTCAAAAAATACATAATAAAGTTTCGAAAATTATTCAGGACTCAGAAATATATTGATTTTATTTGTGTTTATATATAATGTTTATGATACCATAAAAACAACCATGTAGTCAATAACAATTTAACTGTACAATTTAGAGTAACTAAGACTGTAGAATTGAATTGTTTGTAATACAAAACAGAAAAGCCAGAGGTTATAGGTACCTTATCATAATGTGATTATTATACATTGTATGACTGTACCAAAATATACCATATATGACAAAAATATATACACATATTATGTACACACAAAAACTAAGAAAAATAAATTTAAATATAAAAAAAATTAACCCACAGGAACCATATTCTTTCACTTATTTGCAGTTTAAAGCCACTGAAAAAGAAGAATACTAGAAATGTTAGTCTATTATGTTACCAAATAGTGTATTGTTACCATCTTTTAAATACACCCTTGAGTAAGGTGGAATAGGTTAAAATTAGTGGCATAATAACACTTTGCTCAATGTATAACAGTGTTTAACATGTCATCAATGTTCAATTAAAAAATTAACACACAATTTAAAACTTTAAAACTGTAGTTTTATCACATAAAAGTACAATTAGTAAAATGACATACTAATTATTTTGATTTAATTTTAACTATAAGTAATGGCCGGGTGCGGTGGCTCAAGCCTGTAATCCCAGCACTTTGGGAGGCCGAGACGGGCGGATCACGAGGTCAGGAGATCGAGACCATCCTGGCTAACCCGGTGAAACCCCGTCTCTACTAAAAAATACAAAAAACTAGCCGGGCGAGGTGGCGGGCGCCTGTAGTCTCAGCTACTCGGGAGGCTGAGGCAGGAGAATGGCGTAAACCCGGGAGGCGGAGCTTGCAGTGAGCTGAGATCCGGCCACTGCACTCCAGCCTGGGCCACAGAGCGAGACTCCGTCTCAAAAAAAAAAAAAAAAAAAACTATAAGAACGATTTTCTCTCATAATAATGTATTAGAATATTACTTAGGGCTGGGTGCAGTGGCTAACACCTATAATCACAGCACTTTGGGAAGCCAAAGCAGGCAGATCACTTGAGGTCAAAAGTTCAAGACCAGCCTGGTCAACATGGTGAAACCTTCCTTTACTAAAACACAAAAATTAGTTGGATGTGGTCATGGGTACCTGTAATCTCAGCTACTTGGGAGGCAGAGACAGGAGCATAGCTTGAACCTGGGAGGAGGAGCTTATAATGAGCCGAGATTATGCCACTGCACTCCAGCCTGGGCAACAGAACGAGATTCCCTCTCAAAAAAAAAAAAAAAAAAAAAGAATATTACTCTGAACGCCTACCTCATACATCACTCAATTCTATAAGTTAACCACAAATAGCTTTTCTACTTAGATTTTCATCATGCATCTTACATTTTAATGTCCTCAGTCATCCATAAGAAAGGTAATAAATAATGACCACCTAATAAAAGTCTCCCAAATCTTTGATGCAGAAAGAATTGATCACAGGCTTTTACATGTGAAAACAACAGAAACGAAGAAATAGCATGAAGTAATTAAAGAGTTGAATTCCATCAGTATTCAGTTTCCAAATAAGCTGTTTTTTTTTTTTGTTTTTTTTTTTTTTTTGTCTTTTGAGACAGAGTCTCGCTCTGTCACCCAGGCTGCAATGCAGTGGCAACATCTCAGCTCACTGCAACCTCTGGCTCCCAGGTTCAAGTGATTCTCATGCATCAGCCTCCCAAGTAGCTGGGACTACAGGTGTGCACTACCATGCTTCGCTAATATTTGTATTTCTTTTTAGTAGAAATGGGATTTCACCATGTTGGCCAGGCTGGTCTTCAACTCAGGTGATCTGCCCACCTCAGCATCCCAAAGTGTTGGCCTTACAGGTGTAAGCCACTGTGTCTGGCAAAAAAAAAATCTCCAGTTTCAAGACAAAAGTATACTTTAAATGAGATTATAACTCTTCAAAGATCTACTTCTTTTAAAGTTACTTACAAATAATTTTTCTTTTTACCAACTTTAGTTTTGAATTTTTTCCTATACTCAGCAATCTGAGTAAGTGTAATGTCTGAAGTTTGAGAGACAGGTATTTCTACTGTGGATTCTCTCTACTTAATTTTGGATTAAATTTTTAAAATATTTACTGTTTCTGCAAAAATATATTTTAGTATAAACTTTTGTGTTTTATAATCTGTAGTTTTTTAAAAAATGTTTTTCCAAATTCATTAAATTTGCAGGGTTATTCTTCAATATAAATTCCCTGATGTTGAGCAAAGTTGGAACAACTACCTCAGGGTTTTCCTGTAGTACAAAATGTGTACAATAAAACCTGTGATACAAGTAAAGGTACTACAATCCTCTTTATATTTGTAATGTGTTTCCTCAAAATAAATATTCTTCTGTAATTTAAGGGCTTATATTTTCCGAAAGATCTATTGACACCAATTGCACTTTTAACGCTTTTATTTAGTATGAACTCTCTGATATTGACTAAGATGTGAGAAGATATTAATGATTTTTTTTTCCAGACAGAGTTTCCCTCTGTTGCCCAGGCTAGTATAAATGCTTTCCTTTGCAAAAAGGCATGAGCATTGGTTAAATGTTTTGCCACATTGTTCACACTAGTTTTCTCCAATATGAGTTATCTTACCTACAATCAAGTGTGACAGCCATTTAAAGGCTTTGTCACATTCTTCACATTTCTAGGATTTCTCACCAGTATGATTTCTTTTATACTCAGAAAAGTTTCAGGTGCTGCCAAAAGCATTGTCACATCTTACAGGTTTGTAGTTTCTCTCTAGTATGAATTAGCCTGTGTCTGTTAAGAATTGAGGATCTGTTAGAGGCTTTCCCACATTCTTCACATGTGTATGGTTTCTGTCCAGTATGAGTTGTCTTATATGTGGTAAGCCTTAAGGACTGGTTAAAGGCTTTGCCACATTCCACGCAATTGTAGGAATTCCCTCCAGTATGAATTACCTTATGTTTAGTAAGGATTGAGGAAGAGTTAAAAAATCTGCCACGTTCTTCACATTTGTAGGGTTTCCCTTCTGGATAAATTCCCTGATGTTCAGTAAGGGTTGAGAACTAATTGAAAGCTTTGCCACATTTTTCACATTTCTAGGGTTTTTCCTCCCGTATGAATTATGAGTAGTAAGGTGTGAGGATTGGTTGAACTCTTTACCACATTCTTCACATTTATAGAATTTCTTTCCAGTATGAATTTTCTTATGTTTATTGAAGACTGAGACCCAGCTAAAGGCTTTGCCACATTCTTCACATTTGTAGGGTTTCTCTCCAGCATGAATTCTCTTGTGTTCACTAAGGCTTGAGGGCCAGCTGAAGGCTTTTCCACATTCTTCACATTTGTAGGGTTTCTCTCCAGTATGAATTACCTTATGTTTAGTAAGGGTTGAGAAGTTACCATAGGCTTTGCCACATTCTTCACATTTGTAGGGTTTCTCTCCAGTATGAATTCTCTTATGTTCCATAAGGGTTGAGGACCGGTTGAAAGCTTTGCCACATTCTTCACATTTGTAGGGTTTCTATCCAGTATGAATTGTCTTGTGTGCAGTAAGGGTTGAGGCCTTACTAAAGGCTTTGCCACATTCTTCACATTTGTAGGGTTTCTCTCCAGTATGAATTCTCTTATGTTTAGTAAGGGCTGAGAAGTTAACATAGGCTGTGCCACATTCTTCACATTTGTAGGGTTTCTCTCCAGTATGAATTCTCTTATGTTCACTAAGTCTTCAGGACCAGATGAAGGCTTTGCCACATTCTTCACATTTGTAGGGTTTCTCTCCAGTATGAATTACCTTATGTTTAGTAAGGGTTGAGAAGTTACCATAGGCTTTGCCACATTCTTCACATTTGTAGGGTTTCTCTCCAGTATGAATTATCTTATGTTTAGTAAGGGCTGAGAAGTTAACATAGGCTGTGCCACATTCTTCACATTTGTAGGGTTTCTCTCCAGCATGAATTCTCTTATGTTCAATAAGGCTTGAGGGACAGCTGAAGGCTTTTCCACATTCTTCACATTTGTAGGGTTTCTCTCCAGTATGAATTACCTTATGTTTAGTAAGGGTTGAGAAGTTACCATAGGCTTTGCCACATTCTTCACATTTGTAGGGTTTCTCTCTAGTATGAATTCTCTTATGTTCCATAAGGTTTGAGGACCGGTTGAAAGCTTTGCCACATTCTTCACATTTGTAGGGTTTCTCTCCAGTATGAATTCTCTTATGTTCACTAAGTCTTGAGGACCGGTTGAAAGCTTTGCCACATTCTTCACATTTGTAGGGTTTCTCTCCAGCATGACTTCTCTTATGTTCAATAAGACTTGAGGGCCAACTGAAGGCTTTTCCACATTCTTCACATTTGTAGGGTCTCTCTCTAGTATGAATTACCTTATGTTTAGTAAGGGTTGAGAAGTTACCATAGGCTTTGCCACATTCTTCACATTTGTAGGGTTTCTCTCCAGTATGAATTTTCTTATGTACCGTAAGACTTGAGGACCGGTTGAAAGCTTTGCCACATTCTTCACATTTGTAGGGTTTCTCTCCAGTATGAATTCTCTTATGTTCCATAAGACTTGAGGACCGATTGAAAGCTTTGCCACATTCTTCACATTTGTAGGGTTTCTCTGCAGCATGAATTACCTTATGCCTGGTAAGGGTTGAGGCCTTACTAAAGGCTTTGCCACATTCTTCACATTTGTAAGGTTTCTCTCCAGTATGAATTCTCTTATAATAAGTAAGGGTTGAGGACCAGTTAAAGGCTTTGCCATCTTCTTCACATTTGTAGGAATTCTCTCTGGTATAAATTCTTTTATGTTGACATAGGTGTGAACGCATGCAAAATGATCTGACATATTCCTTACATTTCAAAAGCTTCTTTCTAGTATGCCTTATCTTATGTCTTTTTGAATTTGAACATTTATGAAAGACGTTTACATATTTGCCACATTGAAATACTTTGCTCTGTGTAGTTGTCAAACTCTGGTTAAGCTTATTATAACCTTTTTTGTGCACCTTACACTCATCCACATTGGTACAACCAATTTTTAACTGTAAATTCTCAGGTCCACATTTTTCACATCTTCTCAATATCACTTTTCGGAGAGAATCTTCTATGCCCTGCTCTGGACAAAGGTGTTGAGCAAAATGAGAACATATAACTGAAAAGAAATAAAAATAACAAATTAGTCCACTTATTAGATAAATACAGTTTCCAAATCTAACCTATAAAATTATTCAAACTACATAAGTAAGATTACATTGCAATATGACACAGGCCCTAATTCTTCACAGACATATAAATGTAACGAAAACATACAGACCAAAATACATATGTGGATAATTTATACATGAGTTAAGTGTGTACAGTGTCTGAATTAAACCCAATGCAAAGAACCACATAGAAAAAAACAAAAGTTTGTTACATTTACCCATTACAACTCTTTCTGCTCCTCAGTATTACCTAGTCCCTTCAGAAGTAAATTGTAACTTCTGGCTTTTTTTTAAAGGAAAGTAAAATATTGGCATGTACAATTTAATTTCTGTCTTCTACTGGCCTTTCCACACACTGGTTTCTGTCTCCCATGACATAAATTGCTGAAATCAATGATGGTATACTTTCATTTTGAGTCTGCTGAGACCAAAGGTAAATACACTGCAGCAGAGCACTGCAGTGCTGCAGAGAGAGAACAGGTGTACCAGGTAATTACTTTTCAGGAGAAACATAATCTCTTTAAACTAAAAGTAAGCACAAAATTTCAGACAACACAAATCTGAAGAACATGTTTGACAGACCCACACAATCTCTAGTCAAGACCATTGCTTTCTGACTATGCCAGGACAAAGCTACATTAATAAATTTTGTGACAGGTAACCTTTTTAAATGTCCAAATCTCAAAGATTACATACAATCTATACAAAATAGGGCAACATAATCCCACCAAAAATATTATTAAAATTTCAGAAAGAAACCACTAAAAATTTATATACTAATTTTAAAAATGGAATAACAATGCATGAAACAAGAACACAAAAGACTATAAAAAGTTAGAAAAATGAGGATAAGAACAAAAATATCTAAATTGTGGTGATAAAAATACAAAAATAAATAATTGAAAGATTCTAAAATTAAGAAAAACTATGTAAAAACTAAAAAGCTCAAAAAGCAAATTACAATACACACAAATACATTTATAACAAAAACATATTTATAATCACAATTTCAATAGTTACAGACAAAAAGAGAATTTTGGGAGCTGCAAGAGAAAAGTGATTTGCAAACAGTCTTATGACATGATTAGACGAATTGCTAACAGGAGGAACCAGTTTAGAGAAGAACATAAATGACCTGATGGAGATGAATAACACAGCATGAGAACTTCGTGAAGCATGCACAAGCATCAATAGCTGAATCGATAAAGCAGAAGAAAGGAGATCAGAGATTGAAGATCAACTGAATGAAATAAAGCAAGAAGACAAGATTAGAGAAAAAAGAATAAAAAGAAATGAACAAAGCCTCCAAGAAATATGGGACTATGTGAAAAGACCAAATCTACGTTTGATTAGGGTACCTGAAAGTGACAGGGAGAATGGAATCAAGTTGGAAAACACTCTTCAAAATATCATCCAGGAGAATGTCCCCAACCTAGCAAGACAAGCCAACATTCAAATTCAGGAAATACAGAGAACACCACAAAGATACTCCTTGAGAAGAGCAACCCCAAGGCACATAATTGCCAGATTCACCAAGGTTGAAATGAAAAAAATGTTGAGGGCAGCCAGAGAGAAAGGTCGGGTTATCCACAAATGGAAGCCCATCAGACTAACAGTGGATCTCTCTGTAGAAACCCTACAAGCCAGAAGAGAGTGGGGAGCCAATATTCAGCATTCTTAAAGAAAGGAATTTTCAACCCAGAATTTCATATCCAGTCAAACTAAGTTTCATAAGTGAAGGAGAAATAAAATCCTTTACAGACAAGCAAATGCTGAGAGACTTTGTCACCACCAGGCCTGCCTTACAACAACTCCTGAAGGAAGCACTAAACACACAAAGGAACAACTGGTACCAGCCCCTGCAAAAACATACCAAATTGTAAAGACCATCGACACTATGAAGAAACTGCATCAACTAATGGGCAAAATAACCAGCTAGCATCATAATGACATAACAATATTAACCTTAAATACAAGGGCTAAATGCTCCAATTAAAAGACACAGACTGGCAAATTGAATAAAGAGTCAAGATCCATCTAAGTGCTGTATTTGAGTCTATATGTGCAAAGACACATATAGACTCAAAATAAATGGATGGAGGAATATTTACCAAGCAAATGGAAAGAAAAAAAAAAAAAAATCCGGGGTTGCAATCCCAGTCTCTGATAAAACAGACGTTAAACCAATAAAGATCAAAAGAGACAAAGATGGGCATTACATAATGGTAAAGGGGTCAATGCAACAACAAGAGATAACTATCCTAAATATATATGCACCCAATACAGGAGCACCTAGAATCATAAAGCAAGTTCTTAGGGACCTACAAAGAGACATAGATTCCCACACTATAACAGTGGGAGACAGGCCGGGCGCGGTGGCTCAAGCCTGTAATCCCAGCACTTTGGGAGGCCGAGACGGGCGGATCACAAGGTCAGGAGATCGAGACCATCCTGGCTAACCCGGTGAAACCCCGTCTCTACTAAAAAATACAAAAAACTAGCCGGGCGCGGTGGCGGGCGCCTGTAGTCCCAGCTACTCGGGAGGCGGAGGCAGGAGAATGGCGTGAACCCGGGAGGCGGAGCTTGCAGTGAGCTGAGATCGGGCCACTGCACTCCAGCCTGGGCGGCAGAGCGAGACTCTGTCTCAAAAAAAAAAAAAAAAAAAAAAAAAAACAGTGGGAGACTTTAACATCCCACTGTCAATATTAGCCTGATCAATGAGACAGAAAACTAACAAGGATATTCACGATGTGAACTCAACTCTGGACCAAGCAGACCTAATAGACATCTACAGAACTCTTTGCCACAAATCAACAGAATACACATTCTTCTCAGCACCACATCGCACTTATTCTAAAACTGACCACATAATTGGAAGGAAAACACTCCTCAGCAAATGTAAAAGAATGGAAATCATAACAGTCTCTCAGACCACTGCAATCAAATTAGAACTCAGGATTAAGAAACTCACTAAAAATCGCACAACTACATGGAAACTTAACAACCTGCTCCTGAATGACTACAGGGTCAATAATTAAATGAAAGTAGAACTTAAAAAGTTCTTTGAAACCAATGAGAACAAAGACACAAAATACCAGAATCTCTGGGACTATGACAAAGCAATGTCTAGAGGAAAATTTACAGCACTAAATGCCCACAAGAGAAAGCAAGAAAGATCTAAAATAGACATGCTAAAATCACAATTAAAAGAACTAGAGAAGCAAGAACAAACAAATTCAAACCCTAGCAGAAGATAACAAATAACTAAGAGCAGAACAGAAGGAGAGAGTGACAAAAAAAAAAAAAAAAAAAAAACCCTCAAAAAATACAAATAAAATAAATCCTGAAGAGGCCAATAACAAGTTCTGAAACTGAGGCAGTAATTATTAGCCTACCAATAGAAAATGTCCAGAACCTGATGGATTCACAGCTGAACTCTGCCAGAGGTACAAAGACGAGCTGACCTATTCTTTCTGAAACTATTCCAAGCAATAGAAAAAGAGGGAAGCCTCCCTAACTCATTTTATGAGGCCAGCATCATCCTGATACAAAAACCTGGCAGAGACACAACAACAGCAAAAAAATTTCAAGCCAATATCCCTGATGAACATGGATGTAAAAATCCTCAATAAAATACTGGCAAACTGAATACAGCAGCACATCAAAAAGCTTATCTACCATGATCAAGTTGGCTTCATCCCTGGGATGCAAGGGTGGTTCAACATAGGCAAATCAATAAACATAATCCATCACATAAACAGAACCAATGACAAAAACCACATGATTATCTCAATAGATGCAGAAAAGGCCTTCGATAAATTTCAACACCCCATTCGTCCTAAAAACTCAATAAACTAGGTATTGATGGAACGTATCTCAAAATAATAAGGGCTATTTATGACAAACCTACAGACAATATCATACTGAATGGGCAAAAACCAGAAGCATTCCCTTTGAAAACCTGCACAAGACAAGGAGGTGAGGAGGATTAATTTAACTTGGAAGTGCTATGTCCGGTGAACGATTTAATGTACTATGTACTGTAAATGAACAATAGGTTAGTTGATATTCGGGTTGTGATGCTTGAGCTTTGAGTCTTGTTGTTATGTGTTACAGTTGATTGATCTATTAGAGTGCTTGCTTGTAAGCATGTTGTGGGACTGTGTTTAGTAAGTATGTAAGAATATGTGCTATGTACAGTTAAACATATAGAGTACTATATAGTATTCATGTTGGCTAACAGTAATGCACGATTTACATAAAAGTTTATTGAAATGTTTAATACTTAAGTTGCATTTAAAGCTTGCATACCATAAAAGACAGAAAGTGGTTCAAGTTAGAATGCCAGTTTTGGGTGTTGGTGGTGAAGTTAAGTACTTTCTTTCTGAGTTGCCCTAGGGAGAAGTTTTCCATTTTCAGTTTACAAGACTGGTGTATTTATTTATACTACGGGGGCAGGTTCATTTGAGCAGGTTGTTTTCAATTAGGGAGGCAAGTGGTATTAAGACTAGAATTGTGGTGAAATGTATTACGGATGCTACTTGTCCAATAGTCATAAAGGGTTGGCTTATTGGTTGACTTCCGATTCAGGTAAGAGTTAGTAGAATTGTGATTAGGAGTCAAAATAGGAACTGGCTGAGTGGGCGGAATGCCATACTTTGTTGTTTGGATTTGTGGAGAGTGGGTATGAATAATAAGATAAGGATTGATAGGAGGAGTGCTAACACCCCTCCTAGTTTATTAGGAATGGATCGTAGAATTGCATATGCGAATAAGAAGTATCATTCTGGTTTAATGTGTGGAGGCGTGCTTAGGGGGTTGGCTGGGATGTAGTTGTTTGGATCGCTTAGAAGGTCAGGCGTGAATAATACTAATGTTATTAAGGTTGTGAAAAAGAGGGCTAGGCCTAGGATGTCCTTAATTGTGTAATAGGGGTGGAAGTCGATTTTATCGGAGTGAGAGGAAATTCCGCAGGGATTATTTGATTCTGTTTCGTGTAGAAATAATAGGTGTAGAGTAGTAAAGGCTGTGATAATGAAAGGTAGGATAAAGTGAAGGGTAAAGAATCGTGTGAGGGTGGGGTTTTCAATAGAATATCCACCTCAAACTCATTGGACGAGATTGGTTCCGATGTATTGGGATTGCTGATAGTAGGTTTGTAATTACGGTGGTGCCTCAGAATGATATTTGGCCTCATGGGAGTACATAGCCCATGAAGGCTGTTGCTATGGTTATGAGTAGAAGTGTGATGCCAGTGTTTCAAGTTTCTGTGGGAAGAAAGGAGCCGTAGTAGAGGCCTCGGCCTACATGTAGAAAAAGGCAGATGAAGAGTATGGAGGCGCAGTTGGCGTGGAGGTAGCGAAGGATTCAGCCGTTATTTACCTCTCGGACGATGTGTGCGATTGAGGAGAAGGCGGAGGAAGTGTCTGGTGAGTAGTGTATTGCTAGGAATAGTCCTGTAATAATTTGTAGAATTAGGCAGGTTGCAAGAAGTGAGCCGAAGTTTCATCATATAGAAATGTTAGGTGGGGTGGGTAGGTCAATGAAGGTGTGGTTAATTATTTTTAGGATTGGGTGGGATTTGCGTATTGGGGTCATTAATGTTTTTGTAGTTGAAGTACAACGATGGTTTTTCATATCATTGGTCATGGTTGGAGTCCACGTGAGAACAATGACATATATTTTATTTTTGTTAAACGTATCATTAGTTATGGGGTTTGTGGGGTTTTCTTCTAAACCCTCTCCTATTTATGGAGGGTTGGCATTAATTGTTAGTGGTATAGTTGGTTGTGTGATTATTTTGAATTGTGGGGGAGCGTATATGGGTTTAATGATGTTTTTAGTTTATTTGGGGGGTATGATAGTTGTTTTGGGGTATACTATGGCGATGGCTATTAAGGAGTATCCTGAAACATGGGGATCGGGGCTTGAGGTTTTTGTGAGTTTTCTGGTACGATTAGCGATGGAGGTGGGCTTAATTTTATGAGTTACAGATTTTGATGATTTAGTGGTGGTGGTTAACTTTAATAGTATGGGGGATTGGGTGATTTTTGAGGGTGAGGGGTCGGGGTTAGTTCGAGGGGATTCTATTGGTGCAGGTGCTTTGTATGACTATGGACGTTGATTGGTAGTGGTTACTGGTTGAACGTTGTTTGTTGGTGTATACATTATTATTGAGATTACTCGGGGTAATAGATTATGTTATTAGGAATAAAGTTAGAATGAGGGGAATAAGAAAGGAGAGGGAGTAAAGTTTGATTATGCCTTTTTGGGTGGTTGTGATGGTGGAGATGGTAGTGTGGATATGTGAAATTGTTTTGGTTATAGATTTTTCCAGTCAGGTTAAGTCTAGTAAGAGGAAGGATAGGTTTTGGCTTATAAGTAGATTTTGGTAGGAGGTTATATGGTGAATTGTGATAGGGTAATATCCTAATATGTTGGAGAATTTAAATGTGTGTGATGGCATGTTTATTTTAAGTTTGTTGGTTATAAGGGCAAGGTCTAGGGCTACTAGAAAGCCCAGAGTGGTTAGATATAGGGCTGAGAGTTTTAGATGGTGAGGTATTGTTGGTTGGGGGAGTGAAGTAGGGGAGATATTGTTGGTGATAAGAAATCCTGCTAGTATATTGCCGATAGTGAGGCGTTTGATTGGTTTTAATAAGGTGGGGTCGTTCTCGTTAATATAGATTGAGGTTGGGAAGCGGGGTTGTCCTGTTAGGGTTATAAAGATAGTTTGGGTGCTGTAAGCGCTAGTTAGGGATGTGGCAATGAGAGTGATAGATAGGGCTCAGGCGTTGGTATACGACATGTTTGCGGTTTTGATGATGAGGTCTTTGGAGTAGAAGCCTGTGAGGTAGGGTATGCCTGCAAGTGCTAAGTTGCCAATAAATAGGGAGGTTGAAGTAAGGGGTATTGTTTTAAATAACCCTCCTATTTTTCAAATGTCTTGTTCGTTGTTTAGGTTATGAATAATGGATCCAGAGCAGATGAATAATATAGCTTTGAAGAAGGCATGGGTGCAGATATGTAGAAACGCTAGGTATGGTTGGTTGATGCTGATAGTAACTATTATGAGGCCCAGTTGGCTTGAGGTGGAAAAGGCTACGATTTTTTTAATATCGTTTTGTGTTAGGGCGCAAACTGCTATGAATATGGTGGTAATGGCTCCTAGGCACAATGTAAGGCTTTGGATTAACGTATTATTTTCTATTAGAGGGTGGAACGGATGAGCAGGAATACTCCGGCGACAACTATCGTGCTGGAGTGGAGTAGAGCTGAGACTGGTGTTGGGCCTTCTATGGTGGAAGGTAGTCAAGAGTGAAGACCAAATTGGGCTGATTTTCCTGTTGCTGCCAGGAGAATACCTATTAGTGGGAGAAGACTTGGGTTGGGGTTTAGGATAAACATTTGTTGAAAGTCTCATGAGTTGTAATGTAGGATGAACCATGTTATGCTTAGGATAAAGCCGATATCGCCAATACGGTTGTATAAGATTGCCTGAGTGGCTGCTGTGTTGGCTTCTATTCGAGTGTACCATCAGCTAATTAATAAGAAGGATATAATTCCTATGCCTTCTCAGCCAATGAAAAGTTGAAAGAGGTTGTTGGCAGTGATTAAAATTAGTATGGTGACGAGAAATGTGAGAAGGTACTTAAAGAATTGATTAATGTTTGGGTCTGAACTTATATATCATAGTGAGAATTCTATAATAGATCAAGTAATGAATAGTGCAATTGGGATAAATATTATGGAGAAGTAATCAAATTTGAAGCTTAGTGTTAATTCTGTTTGGATTGTTATTCAATGTCAGTTTGAGATAATTGCTTCTTGGTCCAGGAGAATATACAAGATTATGGGGAGATGGCTAATGGTGAAAGAATATATCATAGTTGTTTTTACGTAGTATGGGTATAGGTGCTTTTTGTTGGGATTAATAAAGGTAATAGCAATTGGTAGAATTAGAGTGGTTAGGATTGTTATGGTAATGGAGGTGTACATGGTTGTTACTTTTATTTGGAGTTGCACCGATGTTTTTGGTTCCTAAGGCCAATGGATAACTGTAATCCTTCAAAAGTTGGGAAAGCCGTATTTATTAAAAACGGAGACATGGGTTAGCAGCCCTTGCTAGCTTTCTCGGTAAATAAGAAGTGGCAGGCCTCTATGGTTAGATCCACAACCTAATGTTTTGGCTAAACTATATTTACAGGAGGTGAAAACTAGAATAACATTAGGGTTAAGGGACAGGAGTATAATAGGGGAAAGGTGTATGAATATTAGTATGTTTTCTCGTGTAAAGGAAGGTTTTATATTAGTAGTGTGATATGTAAGTATTCCTCGTTGTGTTGTGGTAAATATATAGAGGGGGTAGAGGGCTGTAATTAGCATATTAAGTCCTGTAAGCGTAATGGTGATGTATGATCAGGAGAATGAGGTTATTATTACAAGGAGTTCTCCTACTAGGTTAATAGTAGGGGGTAGGGCGATGTTGGTAAGGTTTGCTGCAAATCATCAAAAGGTTATTAATGGAAATAGTATTTGGAGTCCTCGGGAAAGTAGTATAATGCGGCTGTGGGTTCGTTCATAGTTTGAGTTTGCTAGGCAAAATAATATGGATGAGGTGAGTCCGTGGGTGATTATAAGAACAGTTGCACCAATGAAGCTTCAGGGGGTTTGAATGAGGGAGGCTATGATTACTAGGGCTATGTGGCTTATGGAGGAGTATGCGATGAGTGATTTTAGGTCTGTCTGTCGAAGACAGGTAGAGCTTGTTATGATTATGCCCCATAGGGATAGTATAAGGAAGGGGTAGGTTATATGTTCTGTTGTAGGGTTAAGGATAGAGGTGAGTCGTATCATGCCGTAGCCACCTAGTTTTAGGAGTACTGCGGCAAGGACTATTGATCCAGCAATGGGGGCTTCAACATGGGCTTTGGGGAGTCATAAGTGTAAGCCGTACAGGGGTATTTTTACTATGAAGGCTATTATGCATGCTAGTCAGGTAAGATTGTGGGATCAAGTGGTTGTTAGTTTTTGAGCCATGAGCGTGAGTAGCATGATGTTTAGTGAACCCAAACTATTATAGGTATAGATTAACATAATGAGTAGGGGGAGAGAGCCAGTTAGTGTATAGAATAGGAAATATGTGCCTGCGTTAAGGCGTTCTGCTTGGCTGCCTCATCCGGTGATGATGATTAGGGTAGGAATGAGACTGGTTTCGAATGGAATATAAAATATGAATAGTTCTGTGGCTATGAATGTTAGAATTAGAGAGATTTGTAGGAAAATTAACATGGAGAGAGAGAATTTTTTCGTGAGGGGGATTCATTATGTAAGTGATATTGGCTTGCTGTAATTATAAGGGGCAGGAGTCAGGCAGTTAATATTAGGAGAGGTGTCGTTAGAGGGTCGGAAGATAAATGGATTGAGTAGTTGAGGAGATTGTTGCTGGTTTGGTTGAAAAATAATAAGGGGATAATACTGATGGTTAGGCTATGTACGGTAAGGTTAATTCAGATTATGCTATTTTTGGAAAATCACGTTGTTGGTAGTAGTATAATTGTGGGGATAACTATTTTTAACAATGAAGTAAATTTAGGTTGTGGATATAGTCTAGACCATATGTGTTAGAGATTGAGATTAGTAGGGCAAGACCGACTGCTGCTTCGCAAGCAGCAAATACTAGTAGGGCGATGGGTATAATGTTAGCTAGTAAGGAGTGCATGTTTAAAGCTATAAGAGTACTTATAATAAACAGTGATGATAATATTCCTTCTAGGCATAATAGGGAGGATATTAGATGTGAGCGATAGGTTAACATACCTAGGAGTGAGATTATAAATGCTAGTGTAACACTTATATAGATGAAAGGCATTTGGTTAGTATGGTTATCATAATCTAATGAGTCGAAATCATTTGTTTTGTTTAAACTACCTACCAATTCAGTTCAATCCAGTCCTTTTTGAGTTCATTCGTAGGCTAGGCTTAGGGTTAGGACAATAATTAGTGTAATTGATGATTTAGGCATGGTTGGAAGATCTGTTGTTTGGAGAGCTCATGGTAGGGGTAGTAGTAGGGCAATTTCTAGGTCAAATAGTAGGAAGGTAATGGCGACTAAGAAAAATTTTATGGAGAAGGGAATGCGGGCAGGGTTTAGTGGGTCAAAGCCACATTCGTAAGGATCGGTTTTTTCTGCATAAGAGTTCAGCTGGGGTAGTCAGAATATGATAATTATTAGTAGGAGGGTCAGAAGGGTATTAATTGTCAGTGCTAATGCTAGGTTAATTACTCTTTTTCGAATAGTATCGAAACTAGTTGATTGGAAGTCAACTGTACTAATTATACTAAAAGAGTAGGATCCTCATCAGTAGATAGAGATATAAAGGAATAATCAGACCACATCTACAAAGTGTCAATATCAAGCAGCGGCTTCGAATCCAAAATGGTGGTTTGATGTGAAGTGGTATAATAGTTGACAGATAAGGCAGGTAATAAGGAATGTAGATCCGATGATGACGTGAAGTCCGTGGAAGCCTGTGGTGATAAAGAATGCTGAGCCATAGATACCATCGGAAATAGTGAAGGGCGCTTCAAAGTACTCTGAAATTTGTAGTAGGGTGAAGTAGATGCCTAGTAGGATTGTAATGAGTAAAGCTTGGATTGTTTGTTTTCGATTACTTTCTATTAGGCTGTGGTGGGCCCAGGTGATTGTAACTCCTGATGCAAGTAGTACGGAGGTGTTTAAAAGGGGCATTTCTAGGGGATTTAGGGGAGTAATTCCTGTTGGTGGTCAGTGTCCTCCTAGGTGTGGGGTGGGAGCAAGGCTCGAGTGGTAGAATGCTCAGAAGAAACCGGTGAAGAAGAGGATTTCTGAGATGATAAAAAGGACTATTCCATAACGAAGGCTTTTTTGGACAGGTATTGTATGTTGGCCTTGGTAGGTGCTTTCTCGAATAATGTCACGCCATCATTGGTATATGGTTAACACGTTGGTTAGTAGGCCTAGCATTAGTAGAGTGGTGGAGTAAAAGTGAAATCATATAATTAAGCCTGATGTTGTTAACAGGGCTGAGAGAGCCCCTGTTAGTGGTCAGGGGCTAGGTTTAACTATGTGATAGGCATGAGATTGGTGGGTCATTAAGTGTTATCACGTAGATAAAGGATGATTAATAGTGTGAAGACATAGGCTTGGATTAGGGCCACTGCGATTTCTAGAATGGTCAATAGTACTAGAAGTGCATAGATTAGTGAGGTGATAGGGAGGTTGATGGTTGATAATGTTAGTGCAGCACTTCCTATTAGGTGCATTAGTAGATGGCCAGCTGTGATACTGGCGGTTAAGCGTACGGCTAGGGCAACTGGTTGCATGAATAGACTGATTGTTTCAATAATTACTAGTATAGGAATAAGGGGAGTGGGTGTGCCTTGTGGTAGGAAGTGGGCCAGAGAGCTTTTAGTTTTGAAGTGAAGGCCTATGATTACTGTCCCTGCTCATAGGGGAATTGCTATGGCTAGGTTTATAGATAGTTGGGTGGTGAGTGTAAATGAGTAGGGTAGAAGTCCGAGAAGATTGGTTATTGAGATAAAAATAATTAAAGATGTTAGTATTAGGGACCAGGTTTGTCCTTTGGTATTATGGGATATTATTTGTTTTAGGGTTAGTTGGATTAGGTTTTGTTGGATGGTAATTAGTCGATTATTAATAAGGTGTTTGGAGGTTGGAAATAGTACGGGGAGTAAAATGATGAGTACTGCAGCAGGTTGGCCTAGGATTGTTGGAGAGGTAAATGGGGCAAATAGATTTTCGTTCATTTCAATTGTCAGGGGTTATTGTAGGTTTGTGTATTGGGATTCTTTTGTAGGGGAGGTGGGTAGTAGTTTGTGTTTAGTAGTTTTAATTGTATAATAAGAAATAGTGTGGGGAGTATAGTTATGATGATAGTAAACCATACGGATGTATCTAGTTGAGGCATTTCACTGCAGACAGGGTATTTCTCTCGATCTTTAACTTAAAAGGTTAATGCTAGGATAGCTGTACAGTGTATTATAAGAATATTTTGCAGAGAGTTATGGAGTGAGATGTGGAGGGGGGGTCTATAGGGTAAATATAGGCCCTATCTCAAAAATTTTTAGTGGAATCAATTCTGTGACAATGGGTATGAAGCTGTGGTTAGCACCGCAGATTTCTGAGCATTGTCCGTAGTATACACCTGGTCGTGTAGCGGTGAAGGTGGTTTGATTCAGGCGTCCAGGAACTGCATCTGTTTTTAGGCCTAGAGTAGGAATTGTTCATGAGTGTAGGACGTCTTGAGATGTAATTATTATTCGGACAGGGGCTTCAATTGGGAGAACTACTCGGTTGTCAACTTCTAGAAGTCGAAGGTCTCTTGGGTTTAAGAACAATGGGGGGAGTATATAAGAGTTAAAGATTAATCCTCCGTAATCTGTGTATTCGTAGGTTCAGTATCATTGGTGTCCAATTGATTTAATAGTAAAAGAGGGGTAGTTGATCTCGTCTGTTAGATATAGGATGTGCAGGGATGGAAGAGCAATTAAGATTAAAATGATTGCGGGTAAGATGGTTCAAATTGGTTTCTATTTCTTGGGCGTCCGTGATATTGGTGTTGGTTAGTTTTGTTGTGAGAGCTGAAGACAGGGCATATAGGAGTAGAAAGCTAATTAAGGATACAATTATAAAAGTGTGGTCATGAAAAGCAATTAATTCTTCTATGATAGGGGATATAGCATCTTGTAGGCCTAGTTGAACTGAGTGAGCCATATAAGATATATAGGGTTTAACCTATGATTTAGCTTTGACAAAGCTATGAAATAGTTTTTCTAATATCTTATTGAAAAAGTTGTGGAGGTCACAGGGCTGGCTTGAAACCAGTTTTAGGAGGTTCAATTCTTTCCTTTTTCGTTTAGTTTAATGTAGGTTGGTTCTTCAAATGTATGGTAGGGTGGAGGGCAACCATGCAGTCACTCTAGGTTGGTAGAGGCTCTTCAATTAATGAGACTTTACGTTTTGAGGCGAAGGCTTCTCAGGTTATGTAGATTATTAGTATTACTGCTACTAGGGAAATGAAAGAGCCTATGGATGAGATATTTCATCTGGTATAGGCATCGGGGTAGTCAGAGTAGCGTCGGGGTATTCCGGATAAGGCGAGGAAATGTTGTGGGAAGGTTAAATTTACACCTACAAATATGATGGTGAAGTGGGCTTTGGCATAAGTTTGGTCTAGAGTATAGCCTGAAAATAAGGGGAATCAATGAATGAAGCCTCCTATGAGAGGAAATACAGCTCCTATTGATAGTACATAGTGAAAGTGTGCAACAACATAGTACGTATCGTGTAGTACAATGTCTAATGATGAGTTTGCTAACATGATACCGGTTAAGCCCCCTATGGTAAAGAGAAAAATAAAGCCTAGAGCTCAAAGTATTGCGGGAGATCATTTGATATTGCCTCCGTGAAGCGTGGAAAGTCAGCTGAAGACTTTAATGCCAGTGGGAATTGCAATAATTATAGTGGCGGAAGTGAAGTAGGCTCGTGTGTCTATCTGTTCCTACTGCAAATATATGATAGGCTCATACAATAAAGCCTAAAAACCCGATTGACATTATAGCTCAAACTATACCTATGTAGCCAAATGGCTCTTTTTTTCTGGAGTAATATGTCACAATACGAGAGATTATCCCAAATCCAGGTAGAATGAGGATATAGACTTCGGGATGGCCGAAAAATCAGAATAGATGTTGATACAAGATAGGATCCCCCCCCTCCGGCAGGATCAAAGAAAGTGGTATTTAGATTACGGTCTGTTAGTAATATACTAATGCCGGCAGCTAGTACTGGTAGAGAGAGGAGTAAAAGGATGGCTGTGATTAACACTGACCAGATGAATAAGGGGGTTTGATATTGAGATATTGCAGGGGCTTTTATGTTGATAATAGTGGTAATGAAGTTTATAGCCCCTAGGATGGAGGAGATGCCTGCTAGGTGAAGTGAGAAGATAGTTAGATCTACGGAAGCTCCTGGGTGGGAGAAATTTCCTGCTAAAGGAGGATAAACTCTTCAACCTGTCCCAGCACTGGCTTCTACTGCCGCAGATGCCAGTAACAGTAGAAAGGAAGGGGGGAGAAGTCAAAAACTCATATTGTTTAGGCGGGGGAAAGCCATGTCGGGGGCACCAATTATTAGTGGTACTAATCAGTTTCCGAAACCTCCGATTATGATGGGTATAACTATAAAGAGAATTATGACAAACGCATGGGCTGTAACGATAACATTGTAGATATGGTCGTTGCCTAATAGGCTGCCTGGTTGACCCAGTTCAGCTCGAACAAGAAGGCTTCGAGCTGTGCCTATGATCCCGGCCCATGTGCCGAACAGTAGGTAAAGGGTTCCAATATCTTTGTGGTTTGTTGAGAACAGCCAACGGTAGGCGAACATAGGTGGGGGAGGGGGGTAGAATGGCTGAGTAAGCATTAGGCTGTAAACCTAGAGACAGAGATTAAAGTTCTCTTTTTACCAGCTCCGAGGTGATTTTCATGTTGAATTGCAAATTCAAGGGAGCAGTTAATTTCTGCCGGGGCTTCTCCCGCCTTTTTTCCCTGCGGCGGGAGAAGTAGATTAAAGCCAGTGATTAGGGTATTTAGCTGTTAACTAAAATTTTATGGGTTTGAGTCCAATTAATCTAGTAAGGGCTTAGCTTAATTAAAGTAATTGATTTGCATTCATTTGATGTGGAGTAGAATCTGCAGTCCTTATATATTTCAGAAATTAAGCGTGGCTTAACTTACTGAGGGCTTTGAAGGTCCTTGGTCTTACTTCACCTAAATTTCTAGAGGATGACTAGGGTTAGTGGAGAAATTGGTAAGAGGAGGGTGGTGAGGATAATGAGTGGGGGGATGAGGAGTATGGGTTTTGTATTTTCGAATTGTCATTTTATTTTTGTATTGTTGGATGTAGGGAGTATTGCTATGGAGGTGGTATAAATTAGGCGTATGTAAAAGTATAAGTTGAGTAGGGTTATGGTAATTTTAATGGAGGGGATGATGAAGTTATTGCTTTTTGTAAGTTCTTGAATGGTAATTCATTTGGGTAGGAAACAGGTTAGTGGGGGTAAGCCTCCCATGGATAGGAGGGTGATTGATATTAATGGTATTAGTCAGGTTAGTTTGTTTCAAGTGCAGGATAGTATAAGAGTTGTGGTATTTGAGTTTAGGTTGAGAGTTAGGAATGCGGTAGTTGTCATAATAGTGTATATGGTTAGGTAATAGATTGTGATATTTGGGTTGTAGGTTAGTGTTATTACTCAGCCTGTGTGAGTAATTGAAGAATATGCCATGATTTTGCGTAGTTGTGTTTGGTTAAGGCCTCCTCAGCTGCCTATTAGATAGAGTAGAGAGGGTCAGGAGAATATTTGTATTGGTTGAAGAATGTATTTGGTATATAATTGAGATGGGAGCTAGTTTTTGTCATGTGAGGAGGAGCAGGCCAGAAATTAAAGATGTCCCTTGGGTGACTTCTGGGATTCAAAAGCGGAAGGGGGCTATTCCTAATTTTATGGCTAGGGCTGTTGTCATGGCTAGAGATGAAAGTTGGTTGATGTTGTCTGTTGTGGTTCAGCATCTGGAGAGTAGGTTGTTGGAGATAATTGCTATTATGAGGATTATAGATGCGGTGGATTGTATTAGGAAATATTTAATAGCGGCTTCTGTAGAACGGGGGTTTGTTTTTTTGATTAGAATTGGGATGAAAGCTAGTATATTTATTTCTAGGCCTGCTCAGGCGAGGAATCAGTGTGAACTTAGCGTTGTAATGAGAGTGCCTGTGATTATGGTGAGGTAGATAATAAGTTGGGCTAGTGGGTTAATTAGTACGGGAAGGGTATAACCAACATTTTCGGGGTATGGGCCTGATAGCTTATTTAGCTGACCTTACTTAGGATGGAGTGTGGTAGGTAGCACGGAGAAATTTGGGTTCTCAGGGGTAGGTTCGATACCTATAATCCTAGAAATAAGAGGATTAGGGCCTCTATCATTTAATCTATCAAAGTAACTCTTTTGTCAGACATATTTCTAGGTTTGCGGAGGAATACTGGAGATTGCAATAGGTGCTGAGATATACCATATGAGAAGAGCTAGTGTAAGTGGGAGGAAATTTTTTCATAGTAAGTGTGTAAGTTGATCATGGCGGAATCGAGGATATGCCGTTCGGATTCATAAAAATAATGAGGTTAGAAGAAGTGTTTTGGTGGTAAAGCACGTTGTAAATAGTTCTAGGGAATGAATAGAGTATAATGTGCCTAGGAAGATTGTGGTTATTAGGGCATTTATTACAATTATATTTATGTACTCAGCCATGAAGAACAGGGCGAATGGGCCTGCGGCATATTCAATGTTAAAGCCGGAGACTAGTTCCGATTCTCCTTCTATGCGGTCGAAAGGAGCTCGGTTTGTTTCAGCTAATGTGGAGGTGAATCATATTATGGCTAGGGGTCATGATGGTAGAAGGAGTCAGAGGTGTTCTTGTGTTGTGATAAGTATGTGAAGATTAAATGAACCGCTTATTAGTAAGACTGATAAGAGAATAATAGCAAGAGTGACTTCATATGAGATTGTTTGGGTGATGGCTCGTAGTGCTCCGATAAGTGCATAGTTTGAGTTTGATGCCCATCCTGATCATAAAATGGAGTAGACAGTTAGACTAGATGTGGCTAGAATAAATAAAAGTCCTAGATTGAAGTTAATTAGTGGATGGGGTATGGGAAGGGGAGTTCATAGGAGAAGAGCAATGGAAAAGGCCAAGGCTGGTGCGGTAATGTAGAGAATGGTGGTAGATGTTGAAGGTTTTAAGGGTTCTTCGGTGAATAGTTTTATGGCGTCAGCGAAAGGTTGTAGCAACCCGCAGGGGCCAATGGTGTTTGGTCCTTTGCGTAGTTGTATGTGGCCCAGTAATTTTCGTTCAATGAGTGTGAGGAATGCTATGGCGGCCATTACGGACATAAAAAGGAGTAGGAGATTTGCTATTGACATGGTGTTAAGAAGAGGAGTTGAACCTCTGATTGTAAAGTTTTAAGTTTTATGCAATTGCCGGGCTCTGCCATCTTAACAAACCCTTCTTTTTGGGTTGGGTTGGTGTTATTTTGTTAGATTGAGATTAGGTCATCTATGAAATGAGGGCACTTTATGAAGTGGGCCTTATTTCTCTTGTCCTTTCGTACAGGGAGAAATATAGAATAGATAGAAACTGACCTGGATTGCTCCAGTCTGAACTCAGATCACGTAGGACTTTAATCGTTGAACAAACGAACCCTTGATAGCTGCTGCACCATTAGGATGTCCTGATCCAACATCGAGGTCGTAAACCCTATTGTCGATATGGACTCTGGAATAGGATTGCACTGTAATCCCTAGGGTAACTTGTTCCGTTGGTCAAGTCATTGGGTCAATTACAGGTGCTGGTTCGCTTTGGCTTGTGTAGTCTTAGCGTGGGCTGTTCGGAGGTTTAGTTATGCTCCGAGGTCACCCCAACCAAAATTTTTAATGCAGGTGTGGTGGTGTAAGGGTCCGTGGATTTGTATAGGTTTGATTGCATTAATAAGTTAAAGCTCCATAGGGTCTTCTCGTCTTATTGTTTCATGTCTGCCTCTTCACAGACAGGTCAATTTCACTGGTTGAAAGTAAGAGACAGTTGAACCCTCGTGATGCCATTCATGCGAGTCACCATTTAAGGAACAAGTGATTATGCTACCTTTGCACGGTCAGGGTACCACGGCCGTTGAACATGTGTCACCGGGCAAGCAGTGCCTCTAATACTGGTAATGCTAGAGGTGATGTTTTTGGTAAACAGGCGGGGTTAAGTTTGCTGAGTTCCTTTTACTTTTTTTAACCTTTCCTTAAAGCTTGCCTGTGTCAGGTTAACAGTGTGAGTAATACTGACTTGTTTCTGTTTGTTAGTGTTAGGCTGTTAAGCATCGGTGAAGTTTTTCGGTCTGATTTAGGCTTATGCGGCGGAGAAAATGTTCATGTTACTTATATTAGCATTGTTGCTTCTATGAAATGATAGATTAATCCAATGTGGAATAAGGAGTTTAGTGGTGTGTTTGGAATTTTTATATAATTGATGTTGAGCTTGAACGCTTTCTTAATTGATGGCTGCTTTTGGGCCAACTATGGAGGTCAGATTTTTTACTCTCTATACAAGGTTTTTTCCTGATGTCTGAAGAGCTGTCCCTCTTTAGACTAACAATAAAGTTTACAGGGGAATTGGGTAGTTCTGCAGGTAAACTTAAGGTTGAACTAAAATTCTATCTTGGATAACCAGCTATCACCAGACTCGGTAGGCTTGTCACCTCTACCCATAAATCTTCCCACTATTTTGCTACATAGACGGGTGCGCTCTTTCAGCTGTTTTTGGGTAGCTCATCTGGTTTCAGGGAGTCTGGCTTTAGTTCTCTTTGTGAGATTGTTTCTAGCTGATTCATTATGCAAAAGGTACAGGGGTGAAACTTTGCTATTTTGTGCTTGTTTGATGTTTTTTATTTCCCTTACGGTACTGTGTCTATAGCACCAGGATAGAATTTCTATCGCCTATACTTTTGAGTTGGTAAATGGTTTGGTGTATGTTAGTTTGGTATTAGTTTTAGATTGGTTTAGGGCTAGTATTAGCTCAAGGCAATCAAATGATATTGAGATCTTCCGGGTGTAAGCCGGATGCTTTAGTGTTAAGCTATGCTTTCATTTATCCAAGTGCACCTTCCAGTACACTTACCGTGTTACGACTTATCTCCTCTATATAAATGTTGGGGTGTTTAGTTAAGTTAGTCCTTAAATACACTTGAGGAGAGTGACGGGCGGTGTGTACGTGCTTTATGGCCTGGTTCAATTAAGCACTCTATTCTTAATTTACTGCCAAATCCTCCTTGGACTCTTAGGTTTCCTAAGAGTTATCGTAGGGTTTTCTGGGGTAGAAAATGTAGCCCATTTTTTACCATCTCATGGGCTACACCTTGACCTAACGTTTTTGCGGGGACAGTTAATGCTGACTTTGTGACCTTGTTATGGTTTGCTGAAGATGGCGGTATATAGGCTAAGCAAGAGATGGTGGGGTGGATCGGGGTTTATCGATTACGGAACAGGCTCCTCTAGGGGGATGTGAAGCACCGCCAAGTTCTTTGAGTTTTAAGCTGTTGCTTGTAGTATTCTGGCGAGTAGTTTTGTTGTTCTAACTATTGAAGTTTAGGGCTAAGCATAGTGGGGTCTCTAATCCCAGTTTGAGTCTTAGCTATTGTGTGTTCAGAAATTTTAAAGCCACTTTTGTAGTTTATTTTACATCAGCTAAGGTTTTACAATTTAGATGGAGTTTAGCTTTATTTGACTAGATCTAAAACACCCTTTATGCCGGTTTTTATTAGCTTGGGTTAATCGTATGGCCGCGGTGGCTGGCACGAAATTGACCAACCCTAGATTGTAGCATAGCTTAGTTAAACTTTCATTTATTGCTAAAGGTTTGTCACTGCTGTCTCCCGTGGGGGTGTGGCTGAGCAAAGTGTCTTGAGCTGCATTGTGCGTGCTTGATACTTACTCCATATGATCGTAGTGATTTCTCGGGTGTCTTCACTGGGGCAGGGATGCTTGCATGTGTAATCTTGCTAAGAGCTAATAGAAAGGCCAGGACCAAACCTATTTGCTCATGGGGTGTGCAAGTCCGTCTAGACATTTTCAGTGTCTTGCTTTAGGTGAATTAAGCTACATAAGCACGGAGAGAAGTATAGTTGTGAGGTGCTGTCTTTCGGGTTGTGACAATGAGGGCCCATATTTAGTAGTGAACAAGTGCATGAGAGCAAGGAAGTAGGAAAGAGAAGGAGTGGGATGAAGTTAAGAGGGGTAAAGTGAAGTAATTTTGTGTTAGTTGAGGAAATGGCAGTTGAAGTTGTGCACACCTAAAAGATGAAAACGCGATCTCTGGCTAGGTGTGTGAAAGCTTTTGTTTTTGGGGTTTGGCAAGAGTAAATTTTTGGAGAAGAAGTCAGAGATGGGGGTGTGGGGGGGTTGTTGATAGTTTCCTGCGTTATTTGCAGTGTGATTGAAAATGGATTACATGGTAATTATTGGTATGTCCTACAAGCATGAATTAAATAACACCTTGTAAAACTTATGTGGGGCTAGGATATTGAACGTAGGTGCGATTAATAATGGCATGGACTAGGAATCAAAGACAGGTTCTGCGGGACGTGTTGTGGCGGGACCAGCTTTCTGCGATGGGGTCGCGTGCAGACCAGAGATAAAAGATACCAAATGCATGGAGAGCTCCCGTGACTGGTTAATAGGGTGATAGACCCGTGATCCATCGAGATGTCTTATTTAAGGGGAACGTGTGGGCGATCTTAGTTATATGGCCCTGAGGTAAAGAACCAGATGCCGGATACAGTTCATTATAGCTACCCCCACGATTTATGGGCCCGGAGCGAGGAGAGTAGCACTCTTGTGCGGGATATTGATTTCATGGAGGATGGTGAACAAGGGACACCTAAGTGAGGGGGGTATCCGTGGTGAGGAGGATTAATTTAACTTGGATGTTAAATTAAATCTCACCACTCCCATTCAGCATAGTATTAGAAGTTCTCATGAGGGCAATCAGGCAAGAAAAAGAAATAATGGGTATTCAAATAGGAAAAGAGGAAGCCAAATTCTCTCTGTTTGCAAATGACATGATTGTATATTTAGAAAACCCCATTGTCTCAGCCCAAAATCTCTTTAAGCTGATAAGCAACTTCAGCAAACTCTCAAGATATAAAATCAATGTGCAAAAATCACAAGCATTCCTATACACCAATAATAGAGAGAGAGACAAATCATGACTGAGCTCCCATTCACAATTGCTACAAAGAGAATAAAATACCTAGAAATACAACTACCAAGGGATGTGAAGGACCTCTTCAGGGACAACTACAAACCACTGCTCAAGAAAGTAAGAGAGGACACAAACAAATGGAAGACCATTCCATGCTCATGGATAGGAAGAACTGATGTCGTGAAAATGGCCATACTGCCCAAAGTGATTTATAGATTCAATGCTATCCCCATCAAGCTACCACTAACTTTCTTCACAGATTTTGAAAAAACTGAATTTAATATGGAACCAGAAAAAAAGCTCATATAGCCAAGACAATCCTAAGCAAAAAGAACAAAGCTGGAGGCATCATGCTACCTGACTTCAAACTATATTACAAGGCTACAGTAACCAAAACAGTATGGTACTGGTATCAAAACAGATATACAGATCAATGCAACAGAACAGAGGCCTCAGAAATAACATCACACATCTACAACCATCTGATCTTTGACAAACCTGAAAAAAACAAGCAATGGGGAAAGAATTCCCTATTTAATAAATCGTGTTGAAAAAACTGGCTAGCCATATTCAGAAACCTGAAACTGGACCCCTTCCTTATACCTTATAGAAAAATTAACTCAAGATGGATTACAGACTTAAATGTAACACCTCAAACCATAAAAACCCTAAAAGAAAACCTAGACAACGCCATTCAGGACACAGGCATGGGCAAAGACTTCATAACTAAAACACCAAAAGCAATGGCAACAAAAGCCAAATTGACAAATGGGACCTAATTAAACTAAAGAGCTTCTGCACAGCAAAAGAAACTATCAGATTGAACAGGCAACCTACAGAATGGGAGAAAGATTTTCCAATATATCCATCTGACAAAGGGCTAATATCCAGGATCTATAAAGAACTTAAACAAATTTACAAGAAAAAAAAAAAATCAAAAAGTGGGCAAAGGATATGAACAGATACTTCTCAAAAAAAGATATTTATGTGGCCAACAAACATGAAAAAAAGCTCATCATCACGGGTCATTAGAGAAATGCAAATGAAAACCACAATGAGATACCATTTCATCCCAGTTAGAATGGTGATCACTAAAATGTCAGGAAATAACAGATGCTCGAGAAGATGTGGAGAAGTACGAATGCTTTTACACTGTTGGTTGGAGTGTAAATTAGTTCGGCGATTGTGGAAGACAATGTGGCAATTCCTCAAGGATCCAGAACTAGAAATACCATTTGACTTAGCAATTCTATTACTGGGTACCCAAAAAATTATAAATCATTCTACTATAAAGACACATGCACACATACATTTATTGCAGCACTATTCACAATAGCAAAGATTTGGAACCCACCCAAATGCCCATTAGTAATAGACTGGATAAAGAAAATGTGGCACATACACACCACGTAACAGTATGCAGCCATAAAAAAGGATGAGTTCATGTCCTTTGCAGAGACATGGATAAAGCTGGAAACCATCATTCTCAGCAAACTAACACAAGAACAGAAAACCAAACACAGCATGTTCTCACTCATAAGTGGGAGTTGAACAATGACAACACAGGGACACAGGAAGGGGAACATCACACACCGGGGCCTGTGGTGGGGTGGGAGGCTAGTGGATGAATAACATTAGGAAAAATACCTAATGTAGATAACAGGTTGATAGGTACAGCAAACCACCAGAGCACGTGCATACCTATGTAACAAACCTGTACGCTCTGCACATGTACCCCAGAATTTAAAGTATAATTTAAAAAAAATCAAAACAGAATATTAATAAGGAAACAGACTACTTAAAGGTGGTATAAAACAAATATTTCTGACAGAGGTATAGAGAGCACTCCTCAACATCAGGATACACACCCTTCTCAATAGCTCATACAACATATTTCTTGATGGACCACCTCTTAGGCCAAAAAAGAAGTCTTACCAAATTTTTTAAAACAAATTTTATGAATTATTTTATATGACTAAACTCAAATGCAAGTATACAACAATAATAGACAGAAACTGGAAAAAAAAAAAAAAAAACGTGAGGCATGGTGGCTCACGTCTGTTATCCCAGCACTTTGGGAGGCCGAGGCAGGTGGATCACGAGGTCAGGAGATCAAGACCATTCTGACCAACATAGTGAAACCCTGTCTCTACTAAAATGTGAAAAACTAGCCAGGCTTGGTGGCACACATCTGTAGTCCCAGCTACTCAGGAGGCTGAGGCAAAGGAATCGGTTGAACCCAGGAGGCAGAGGTTGCAGTGAGCCGAGATCGTGCCACTGCACTCCAGCCTGGAGATAGAGCAAGACTCCGTCTCAAAAAAAAAAAAAAAAAAACCATATATATATATACACACACATAGGAATTTAACAAAACACTCGAGCACGCTCTTATGTAAAGGTTGTAATAGTTAATATTGTAAAGATGTTCATCCTGGTCAATCCTGGTCAATGTAATCTACAAATTTAATGAAATGTTTTTCAAATTTCTCATTGTATTTTTGAAGAAACAGAAACAGCAACCCCAAAAGTATATCGAACCCCAAAGGCAAAAGAGTTCCCATCAATCTTAAAATAATAATAATAATAATAAAGGAATGCTGCAGGCATTAAAGTTCCTGATTTCAAAAGACATTACAAAGCTACAGAATTAAAACAATCTGGTATAAGGATGAAAATTAAACTAATGAAATAGAATGCAACCCATATATATATACTTTAACATGTATGGTCATATGAGGAGTCATTTACATAGCAATAATTATTACTGTAAGCTAACAGGTAAAGGCAATGCAAATTTCCGTCACCAAATCATTCAGTAAATACAATTTGAAATATAAAAATACTGGAATATCACTCAGTTTTCAAAAAGCAGAAAACAGTCTACCAATTATAAAGATAAATCTTGATAACGTTATGCAAAATGAAATGTCAGCCACAAAAAGACAAAGATTGTAAGAGATAGATAGAAAGCATTTACACTCTTAGAAGCAGATAAAAAGAAAAAGGTGCCCTATTTGCTTAACCCCCAACAGCAAGTAAGTTTGTCAGTCATCCATGACAAAAATGTGTTAATGAGAGAATCAGGCATCATGGTTAGTATCTGTAATGACAGCTACATGGTACAGTAAGGTTGGAGAATTGCTTCAGGCCAAAATATTACGACCAACCTGGGTTATGCAGTGAGACCCCATCTCGGAAATAAGTGCCTTTAAGAGAGCTTTGAGATCCAGGGAGGGAATTGTGAAACTTTGCTGAGCCCAAGATTGAGGAGCACCCTTTTCAGAAGGCAAGCTTTCATTTAGGTGGCAAACTACAGGACCCCTGCTCTTGACTACAGACCAGAAAATGTCCCACCCAACTCCATCCCACTGAGAATTTTGTACTTACTCTGTAAGCATCCCAAACTTCTCCCAGCCACAGTCTGTGAGAGGTCTTGGTCTTCCAGAAGCCTGGAGAGATACCCATTTAGAGCCAAGCTGGCAGGCCTGCAGACCTTGGTCCCAATAACAGTTCCATGACTCAGTTCCAGCTTCCTAAGCCACAGTTCATCGCCAGTTCTGCCTATGTAGAAACCCACAGTGACCTCAGAAATCCTCTCTGGTACTCAGTACAAGCCATACTAATCCACATCCTAATATAAAGCCCACCATATGCAGACCTGACTGCAGAAACCTGCCCTAGCATCTATCCTACTGAGCAAAGTCCTGAAGGATATTTACTGTGTCCAAAAGTAAAATGGGAATTACAACTACCCAAGTCCTTTATGATAAGCTGACCCTAGTGCAGAGCCAGCAGCTTTGTGACCAAGCTACAACCCCGCTCTACTACAAACCCAGAGGGCATTCTATCACCCTGGGGGCCCAAGAAAGGAAGATTTTTACCCTCTGAAACCAGTTTATCAAAACTTTGAGGTGTTTGCTCCTTCAAATTGAGACACCAAGCAAAAGTATATTGTGCCCATCGTCAAAGCTTCTATTTTAACACAGCACTTGATGTATGTGGAAGAAAAATTAGTCAAAAAATTTTTAAAGTCATTGAAATTGAAGACAAGTAAAACATTGCTGCTTGTAGATCATGCAATGCTCTCTATAATAAAACCATAAATAGTACATTAAAACCTTTTAAAACTAACAAATACACTCAGTAAATTAGCAAAATATAAAATTAACATACAAGTTATGATTCCATACACTTAAACTATCTGATAAAATAGAGGAAGAAAACAATCTTATTTAAAATAGCACTAAAATAATAAATATCCGAGGACAAATTTAACCGAGGAACTGAAAAACTTTTCAAGTGAAAGATTTATCAATGAAAAATAAGAAAACACAAATAAATTTAAATACATTTTCTCTATCGATTCAAAGAATAAACGCTAAAACACCATATTATCCAAAGTGATCTCTAGATTCAATAAACTTTCTATCAATATTCCAGTGTTTTTTTTTCACAGTAATGAAAAATACAATCATAAAATTTACATGAAACTACAAGAAACTGTGAATAGCTAAAGCAATCTTGAAGAAAAAGAAAAAAGCAGAAGGACACCATACTTTATAATTTCAAACTATATTTCAAGACTATAATAAAAACCGGATGAAATGTGCAGAAAAATGAACAAAAAACACCCAATAATACAGAAATCACTACTCTCACACATTTCAGAGATGATGGAAAAAGAGAACTTAAAAGATAGTCTAACGTGGAGTGTCTTAAAATTATGCAAACATCTGTGTGTCCACAAAAACAAAAACGAAAACACTCAGATTGCACACTCTCTTGTATGCCATGAACAGTACTTTGGCTGTCACTGTAAACTTGAAGGAAGATTACTGAAGGGAAAGAAGAATTCTTTGATATTTTAAAAGCAAAAGAGAGAAGATGCCCCTGTGTGAGAGAAAATTTAAAAATAAAAATAAAAATTAGGCTTTCCAGAAACTATTTCTTTTGGAACACTGCTTCCCATATCACTTTAGGGACTTGCTTTCTTCTTGACTTTGGACCTGTCATCCACGTTGTCTGTTGTATTCACTCTCACCTACCTGGGGGTTCTTCCGCCATCTCATGTCTCTTCATATTCCAGGGCTCTTTTCCTTGCTCCAGAAAAATGATCAGGTCTGGCTTAGGGACAGCAATACCTGTTTTATTAAAAATAAGTAACATGCCTCTTGCTCATATTCTCCAATTAACAACTTAATAATGTGCTCAGTAAAGAGGATTTAACACAATATTCTAATACATTTATCCCAAAATACTAAATTACAACAGAAATTTCTAAATATTTAGAAAATACTCTAATTTTGTGGGTTCTTACTTTTATCACCTGGTACTACTGAATTAAAAATTGGTGGTGGTAATTAGATTTTAAAGTGTGAGCAATAATATTTTATGCCAGTAAAATTTTGAAATTACCATTAATCTAAAGTGAAGGACAGAGAGGAGCTCAAGAATGTGGTGAGTTCAGGTCAAGATGAAACATCTTGAAATTTTTTTCTCTATGGAAAACTCCCTATGATTTTCTTGAAAACAGAAATCTGAAGCATAAATTACCAAAAAGAAATTATACAAAAGAGCAATGCTGTTGGGAGTCGAAAGCCTGAGGGCTGTGACCAACTCAGCATTCCACTGGACTTGAATGAATCAAACGGCAAATTGTTTATCATGAATGCAGAATGTGGGCAAACTTGCTTCTGCTCATGCAGCCAGAAGGTACACTGAGGACAGTCACTCCCTGGTGCCATGCTCCTTGAGGTTAACTACTGGAACATCTGGAGAGTACTGTTCAAAGAATACAGTCACTAAGTCAAGCAGCTGACCACAACCTCCCCCTTCTCCCTATCTCCTTTACTCAATAAATATGAAGAGCTATAGAAGTTCACGGCCCTTGTTCACTAGAAGCAAGGAGTCCCCTGGTGCCGTCTTTGTCTTTATTCCTGCATTCAACCTCCTTTGTTCAGGCCAATAAAGTCCGCAGCAAAATGAAACCTATAGCGTATACTAGGAATTGCGTATTAAAGTTATTCTCACCCAGGAAGACCAGGTTTCTGTAGTTCTCTAACATCACATTCCTATATAAATTCTGCTGTGCAGTGTCCAGGCATTGCCACTCCTCCACAGAGAATTCTATGGCCACATCCCGAAATGTCAATGATCCCTGGAAAACACACACAAACACATTTATTTACCAAGTGGTCATGGGCATAATTTTTACTTTGACTCAACGTAAAATGGAGAGAGTAAACAGAGCTGGTTCTGACTTCTAAGAGTGACTGAAATAATTCAATAAAATAGTTTTCAACTAGAAATATTCTCTAATGTATTCTCTAACTCTGAGAAAACAAAGTGTTATAAGATCCATAACACCAGTGTATATATAGTATTTTTCTGGATAATAAAGTATAAAATTGAGGGCATAAACACTAACATGTACAATTTTGAGTGCTACATTTACATCATACAGAATTAATCGTGTGCCGGGCATGGTAGCTCATGCCTGTAATCCCAGCACTTTGGGAGGCAGAGGCGGGCAGATCACCTGAGGTCGGGAGTTTGAGACCAGTCTGACCAACATGGAGAAACCCCGTCCCTACTAAAAACACAAAATTAGCTGGGCATGGTGCTTTCTGCTTGTAATTCTAGCTACTTGGGAGGCTGAGGCAGGAAAATCGTTTGAATCCAGGAGGCGGAGGTTGCGGTGAGCTGAGATCGCACCATTGCCCCCCAGCCTGGACAACAAGAGTGAAACTCTATCTCAAAAAAAAAAAAAAAAAAAGAATTAATTGTGTGTATTTTTCAGATGGACATACTTTTGTATATTATTCAGATGGAATAGACATGTTGAGTTAGAAGCTATCACTCAAATTTTAATGTGTACAATAAGCTGGAGATCCTGTTAATGCAGATTTTTTTTTTTTTTTCAGAAGATCAGGGATAAAGTCTGAGTTGCTGAATTTTTAACAAGCTCATCAGTATGCCAATGTTTTTGGCCCAAAAAGACTATTTTGTCAAATATCCAGTAATTGAATGACCCTGTGTTTTTCTGGTTTGTAAATAAAGATGAGAGCCTTCATTTTCCAAAAACAGACAAATGCAAAGGAAACCTAAGAAAGAAGGGCAGCTGCCAGATTAAATGTGGTGGTTTGTTCCCATCAGCTGCATAAAGATACTTAACAATGAAGAGAAAAATAATTAATTCTATAGTAAAACATGTATCAGAGAGCTTATCAACTAAGTGATTTATTAACATCAACTACACTAGAACAAACTTTTATAATGTCCTGATGCACCCAGAAGGACACAGCATTACTGCTGAGATACTGCCCCCTGAAAGGTAAATTATAGTCTGAATTTAACCATAAGGAAACATTAGTTTTATGGAAAGTTCAAGATACAGGTATCTCCCATGTTCTGTAATTTTTAATAGTGATTTTAAATAGTCTTTCTTTAGCACTGTAAAGAGCAGTTATCTCCTATCAAATTTTTTATAATTTTCTGGGTAATAAATACCATACTGCTTCAATGGGTATTTTCTTAATCCTGTACTGCATAGACATAATAAAGAACACAGATGAAACCTCAACATTACATGTTCTCTGTCTTCACTAAAAACCCCAGGTTTTCCCCAACAGGAATTTGGAGTATCTACACCTTCCCATGTTCAACAGCCACAAAGGGACATTTTTAATATTGCAGATTATAAATTCATAGTGAGATTTCTGCATGGCATATAAGAAGCCATAATGTAGAGAAGGCTCTGGTATATAGAAAAATATATTTTTCAGAGACTTTGATTATTGTAAGAATTTTTTAAAGTAGTTAAGACAAACTCATTAGGGAGGAAAAACACAAGTAGAGAAGTACAGGTTTGCAAGTACCAAACTTGTTTCCTGGAGGAAGCAGAGTGGACACAGATCTTGATCTGAGACATATTTAGCTGAAAAAAAAAAAAAAAAAGGCCATTTTTTCCTCTTTCTCCTCCTTCTCTAGGATTATTTCTCAGATAAAATTCTCTGGGCAAATTATACCTGCATCTTGAGAACATGCCTTTAAAAGTGTCAGCACCACAGGTCTACCTGCTGTCACCACATCCACAGGCAGAAGAACCAAGACAGAGAAACTCCACCCATTTCTGTCCTTTATAGGAGAAGAGATTGAGAAACAATGAGTAGCTCCACAGAGATAAAAATGCACTTTTATTTTGTCCTCAGGAGCCATCCCCTGACACAGGCACCAGCAATTTCCACTACAGTACTGGAAATATGGGCCACGCTGTCCTGTCCCTACCAAATCCAAACAGAACGGGTTCTTGAACCACCCTTTAATGCAAAGATGGAACTTAACTCTCATGAATGTATTTTGAATTCCTCATACTTGATTCTGACCTCACCTTAGAGTCACATGAACCACTTAATTAAAACAACATGGTGGCTTCCACCAGAACAATAAACAGAATCCACGGACAGGGCACAAGTAAAGAGAGTTCTGCAAAATGGCCAGGTGACACTCATTAGAAGCCTGGGCTGATAACCCAGCACTCTTGTCACAACACAAATACTTCTGGTACAAATGAAGACAATCATTCTTCATTCTAAAGTATTATACTCTTTGCTGACTCTAAAGTTTACAGAGAAAACAGAAGGTAGCAATTTCTGAGTAAGTCTGCATTTGGAAAACAACATGTGCACATGTACTAATGCAATGTTTATTAAGCAGGTACTATGTGCTCAATAGGATGTTACAGAGCACTGTGATAGCACATTATGTGGTTTAATCCTAATAACACCCTGTGAGTCGATACTACGTGTTCAATAATTCCAAGGCTTTAAAGGACCCAGCATTTTTATTTCTATTTCTGTTGATCTGTCATTGATTTTTTCAAAAAATGCAAAGAATAAAAGGTAAATATAGACAGATGAAAGAGATACAGATGGAAAGAGTTTAATGCAATTTAGATAAATTTTTATTGTGTTTATACTTACTTTCTTGGGACTTGTGAATCAACTACTAGATCTGCAGGAACAGAAAACAAGTTGCTAAATAATGTTTCTGCAAGCACTGGGTTTAATAAAAAATTTGAAAAGTAAGATCCTATAATACATACTTTATATTTCCCATTTATCTGTTGGGTTGCAGAAAATGTTGAGCAGCAGCTCTAAAAAGGCAACAGGATTCATGACCCAAAACTCTGATCTCTTCTAATCAGTTCTGTGAGGCAAGAAGCCAGGGTAGAGCCAAACATAAATAAGGACTCTAAAAAGGGTGAATATGCACAGGGCTGGGGCAGAGTGTACAGCCGATGTACAATTAAGTTCTCTGTGCCACTGGGGGGTATTGTCAGTTCATTTTTTTAAAGCTTACTTAAGTAAACCTAAGTCTGAGTTTGTATAATTTTAATCTTTTTTGCCACTGCCCTGCAAATTTTATATTATATGCTAATAAGCAATTTTTAAAAATCCCTTAAGGTTATCTAGAATAACTTTTTTAGAAGAAAAGTAAGTATTCTGGCCAGGTGCGGTGGCTCACGCCTAGAATCCCAGCACTTTGGGAGGCTGAGGTGGGTGGATCACAAGGTCAGGAAATCGAGACCATCCTGACTAACACGGTGAAACCTGTCTCTACTAAAAATACAAAAAAAAAAAAAAAAATTAGCTGGGCGTGGTGGCAGGCGCCTGTGGTCCCGGCGACTCAGAAACCTGAGGCAGGAGAATAGCATGAACTCGGGAGGAGGAGCTTGCCGTGAGCCAAGATCGCGCCACTGGACTCCAGCCTGGGCGACAGAGCGAGACTCTGTCTCAAATAAAAAAAAAGAAAAGTATTCTTAGCAGGCTAAAATAAATACAAATAATAATGACGACTCTTCTAAGTTCAGGTGTAGACATCAGAAGCCACAGTATAAAGAAAGTGGCCCAAATAAAGCCCCAATTTTTTGCACACGTCTATTTGCTGTACCCACCATCTGATGTATATTTCAACCATATTTCCAGTTGCTAGTCTAGGCTAAAACTGCCAGGATGGTAGGAACTATGACTGCTTCATCTATTTTTCTTTTCTTTTTCTGTTTTTTGAGATGAAGTCTCACTTTGTTGCCCAGGCTGGAGTGCAAAGATGGGATCTCGGCTTACTGCAGCCTCCACTTCCCAGGTTCAAGAGATTCTCCTGCCTCAGCCTTGCAAGTAGCCAAGCCTACAGGCATAAGCCACCACACCCAGCTACTTTTGGTTTTTTTAGTAGAGATAGGATTTCACCATGTTGGCCAGGCTAGTCTCAAACTCCTGATCTCAGATGATCCACCCATCTTGGCTTCCCAAAGTGCTGGGGTTACAGGTATGAGCCACTGCACCTGGCCTGCTTCATCTATTTTTTTTAATGACTATATGAAATGAAAGCAATTAGTTTATCTATTTGAGCCTCCAGACCTCCTGATTTTTTACCCAAGTACCAAGGAACTGGAAAAACTCTCATCTGGGTACCAATCAAAGATACTTCTTGTGTAAGGGGCAAAACAAACACAGGATAACTCATTTCTCTCACACAGAAGCAGAATTAATCACTCTTGTCAGCCTGACACAATTCTGTTCTGGACATTCTCAAATGTCTCAAAGATTCACAGGTGATTGTGAGAGGGTTCCCAGTGACCTGGGGCTGATGGTCCACTGATAAGCCAGGCAGAGAAGACTTAGGATGATTCTAAATAAAAAATGGAACTGCCTTGGTTGAACTCCACAACCTGGGTCATCCATCCTGATTTGCTAGCTGTCCTGATTTGCTAGCTGTTGGGTAAGTAGAAGGACAAGAATACTTTACTCCAGTATCACATTTTACAGGTAGGTATAGTTGTGGTCGTGGCTCTGGATACTTTGTGGCCTTAAGATGCTTGTTTACACTTACAGATTCTGCCATCAGATTCTATTTACCCCTGGAGCCTCTCACGTAACTATGGCAAGTTAATGAAAAAGATGTGAAAAGGTCAAAAAGCCACACTCTCAAAAGAGGAATTCAAAATGTCTATGTTGATATCTCACAATGCAGAAAATGCCTCCTGTTGGTTTTCTATAAATTCTAAATCCAAAGTCCGGCCCTGCCTTGTAAATCCCAGGCAGAGGTCAGCCAGACCTTATTTGCAAATTCTAGGTGAAATCAACCTCACTCTGCATTTTTGGGTGTTACAGCAAGTAAAGTGAAATCAAAGGAGAGATTCCCTCATAGAGGCTGCTCTAGAACATTCTAAATAATAGTTAACCTTTAAAAAGCTGACACGACATGAACAAAAGCAGACAGTTTATTTGGGTCAAGCTTAAGGATTTTAACTTGAGACAAAATATTCAAGTTGCCTGGAACCTACACTTTGATTAGCAGCACTTACAAGTGGATTTGTAAAGGCAAAAAAAAAAAAAAAAAAAAAAGGAACAGTGAGTGCTCACTGATGCAAAATTGGTTGTGAGAAATTCTTATTTCTGTAAAGAAATAACTTTAATAATTGATTGGATATACATCAAGGTTAAGGATATGGAATGTAGTGTCCAGTGTGGAATTAGTTTAATTTATAGCTACTTGTGGCAACAGTGAACAGTTTCAAGAGATATATAGCTGAAAACAAAGGGAGAGAAACATGACTGTGCTCTCATTTTAATGTCTCTCTGAGTTTGATACCTAAAAGGACTTGCATTCCTCAGATAAAAACTTGTTTTTTCCATCTCAATTCTCAAGACCTAGATTTAGAATTTGGAGCTGCAAATTCAGGCCCTCCATGGGTAAAGTAGCAGCAATATTCAAGGTAAATGTTACCTGAACATTTGTGGGCATTTTAGCATGAGGAAGGAGGGAGAAATGGAGATTCTCATGTCTACAGGTCTACTCAATGCACATATTTTACTGATTGGGTTTCGGTGACAGATGGTCACTGAATCAGTTTCAAGTCTGAAGACACAAGTCATCAGAAGAGGTAAAATGGTTAATATCTGACCTACGAAGTTTGTAGACATCTGGTCTAGCCTCTCTAAAAGTGACTGTAGAGGATGATAGATACCAAGTAGGCAGAGACACAATTCCACCTGCATATTTAGGGGACAGCATGCACTTCACTGCACAATTGTGAATTGACTGGAAGCCAAAAAGTCCCATCTAGAGTAAAGCTTAGTTGGTACCTTATGTGTTTACATTATGTCTGGTAATTCTAGACTGGGTTTGGAAAATATAATTAAAAGCAAAATTTTCTTTAGCCCCAAAGGAACTCCACAATAACAGAACAGAAAGAAAACTGTTTTATGATACAATTACATGTGAATGTGACATGCATTACAGTCAATTTGCTCAAGAGATTGCAAAGACAGAAAGACAATCACCATAATTCATCTACAAGTAGAATTTACAGCACCATGTCACACATAGTTCATCCTAAATTCACCTGGTAGTTGGGAAGGCCATCCATGTATGCTAAATGGTTATAATCAATGAAAAAATAAACTTTTCACATCTTCATGACTGGAGGTAGTTGTGCAACTTGAACCCCAGTGTCTGGTGAAGGTAGGCTTTGACTCTTCTACAAAAATTGTTGATTCGGGTGCTATCTTTTTGGCTATTTAAATTTTAAAGTAATAGCTCTCTACTTCCCGAGCATTGGGCTTGAGCACTCCTGTTTCCCTCTCCTGGTGGCTAGTGTATTCTCTTGACCCCTACCATCTGCCACTGAGGCACGGCCCACAGCACAGGGCTCACAGTTGGAAACTCACATCTTAGTTGAATCCCAATTGCCACAGCAGCACTCCGGTGCCACATCAGAGAGTGAAGCCTGAGCAGCAGGAGGAGAGTCTGCAGACCTCCTGGGTAGAATTGCACCTTCACAATAATAGAAAAAGGAGCAGTGTTTCAGCCTGAGTTTTTATTTATAATGGTGACATGAAAAAATACTGCTGGGTTTTACCATGACTCCAGATAGAGATAGCTCTCAGAGTTCTCACTGTGACAGCCCACATCTTTCACAGATACCATTGGATACTAATAGGGTTTCTGAAACAGACACGCAATGCGTTCGAGAGAAAAACAGCTCTTGTTCTGAGAAAAATTATATTGAGAGAAAAAAGTTAAAATGTCTTAAGAAAAAACTGAGATTGGATATAAAATTGATCAAGTCAGCCAGAAAATACCTCCCTAAGAAGAATTTCTCTCCAAACACCCGAAGTGCATAGCTACTCTCAGCAAGAGAAACATGAGCATTATTGAATAAAGGGGGCATATTCTCAGCAGAATTTTTTTTTTTTTTTTTTTTTTTTTTTTTGAGATGGAGTTTCATTCTTGTTGCCCAGGTTGGAGTGTAATGGTGTGATCTTGGCTCACCTCAAACTTTGCCTCCTGGGTTCAAGTGATTCTCCTGTCTGAGCCTCACAAATAGCTGGGACTACAGGCATGTGCCACCACACCCAGCTAATTTTGTATTTTTGGTAGAGACAAGTTTTCACTATGTTGTCCAGGCTGGTCTCAAACTCCTGACCTCAGGTGATTCACCCACCTTGGCCTCCCAAAGTCCTGGGATTAGAGGCATGAGCCACCATGCCCAGTTCTCAGCAGAATTTTAAAAGATTTATCTTCCATCTCTGCTGCTCTCTTATTTCCTAACCATTGAATGTGAGATCTATATTGGAATATATCTGACAGCTTCCACCAGCACTATTTTAGAAAACATTGAAATCTGTGTTAATATAGTAGAATATATTAGAGCTTGCAACATAGCTAACTGGAGAGCTATTATGGTTTTTGGGTAGCCATATCACCTGTGTTTATTTGTTCCGTAATAGCAGCATACTAATTCGGTAAAATATGACACTAAAATTATGCTTACCTATAATTATTACTATTGGATAAATTAATAAGCATGTCAGACTAATATCTACTGTAACAATTTAATGGTAAATTTCTTTGGATATCAGATATACATATATGACTAATTTTATGTACTTGTCATAAGGTATGTAAGATTTTAAAAAATTATCTGAACTATAATTCAGTTAAAACACTGTATTTCAAAAGTATGAATAACAATATTAAAATAACTAAGGAATTCAAAGTAAACATTGTGGCCTTATATTCATACTATCGTAGAAAATACTGTTTAATTTACATGAATGCAAGTTGTCTACAAACACTACACATAACTGCACTAACTGTACTGAAGTAACCCAAGTACAACAGACTCCACTGTTCAGTTTATACACTGAACTCTTCTGGCTTTTGCAGTGTAAGTATGTCAGCCTGCAAATAATCATCTTGGATAATCAGGTTTCTGCCAAAGAACTTACTCAGTATCTTTTAGTCTATATTATTCTGTATTGCTAAATTTATTCTGATCTTCATGCTCAACTTTTTAATGCTCTTGAAATGAAGTTTACTCTGAACAAATCTGTGTCTAGTTTAAAGACTAAAGATAAAAAAAAAATAATCTTTTGCCAAGACAAAAAGAAAGCAATGAATCTCAGGTCCCAAATAAAGACAATTCTGAGTCAAAAAGAATGACAAAAGGTTTGTTTCATTGTTAATATGATTTACATATATTTCAAAAAGCAGAAGAAATATATACACATAATCTAAACCTTTTTTTAAAAATCAGCAAGTTATCCTCCCTTATTTTCACATATGAGAATAAAGCCTCTTGTTGCAAATTTATATTTTCTCTTAAAACAGCCAGGTCTCTGGACAAGTTCTTGAACTCTTGGACATCTGAATTTTGCACACTGTGTGCACTTGAAAGGACGTTTATGGGGGGGAAAGCAGAAGAGAGAAAGGTGTTATAAAAAAATCCATGGGTCCACATGAATAAAGCAAGTTCTTAGAGACCTATGAAGAGACTTAGAATCTGACACAGTAATAATCAGAGACTACATCTCACAGGCACTAACGGACAGATCACTGTAGAAAAAAATTAACAACAATATTAGGACCTGAACTCAACACTTGACCAAATAGTCCTAATAGACATCTACAGAACTCTTCATCTAAAAATACCATAATACACATTCTTCTCATTACCACGTGCCACATACTCTAAAATTGACCACACAATCAGAAATAAAACCATTCTCAGCAAATTCAAAAATCCCAAAATGATGCAAACCACACACACAGACTATAGCTTAAGAAAAATATAATTCAATACCAATAAAACAACTGGAAACCATACAATTAAATAAAAATTAAATGGCCTACACTTGAATAACCTTTTGGTAAATAATGAAATTAAAGCAGAAACCAAGAAGTCTTTTGAAACAAATAAGAACAAAAATACAACATACCAGAATCCCTGCAATACAGCTAAGGCAGTATTACAAGAAAAATTTATAGCATTAAATCCTCACACCAAAAAGTTAGATCTCAGTTTAACAACCTGACAACATAAACAAAAGACTGAGAGCAGCAAAAGCAAATCAGCCGCTAAGCTAGCAAAAGACAAGAAATAACCAAAATCAGATCTGAACTGAAGGAGATTTAGACATGAAAAACTACAAAATATCAAGAAATCCAGGCATTCAATCTATTTTTTTTTTAAAAGGTAAATAAACTACTAGCTATATTAATGAAGATACAAATAAACACAATTAGAAATGAGAAAAAGATACATTACCACTGACCCCACAAAAATATACTGAAGTCTATGAATATACTATGCACATAAGCAAATATAAAATAAAAAATATATATATATATACTGAAGTCTGTATGAACATACTATGCACATAAAAAAACAAAACAAAACTCTAGAAGAAATGAAAAAATTCTGGAACAAATACATCCTCCCAAGACTGAATACACACAAAAACATCAAAGCCCTAAATAGATAGATAAGCTCAAAAAACTGAAAGAGTAATAAATAACCTACCGATGAAATGAAGCTCAGGACCAGACATATTCACAGCTGAATTCTACCAGATGTACAAATAGAAGCTGATATTATTTCTACTAAAACAATTTCAAAAGATTAAATTATTTCTACTAAAACAAAATCAAAAAATTAAAAAGAAGAAACTCCTCTCCAACTCATTGTGTAAGAACAGCATCATTCTGATACCAAAACCTAACAGAAAAAAACAAAAACAAAAAAAAAGGCAACTTCAGGCCAATATCCTTGATGAACATTGATGCCAAAATCTTCAACAAACGGCTGGGCCTGGTGGCTCACACCTGTAATCCCAGCACTTTGGGAGGCCAAGATGGGCTGATTATCTGAGGTCAATAGTTCAAGACCAGCCTGGCCAACACGATTAAACCCCATCACTTCTAAAAACACAAAAAAATTAGCCGGGTATGGTACCACACGACTGTAAGCCCAGCTACTCAAGAGGCTGAGACAGGGGAATCACTTGAACCTGGGAGGCAGAAGTTGCAATGAGCCAAGATCACACCACTGCACTCCAGCCTGGGTGACACAGCAAGACTCCATCTCAAAAAAAGAAAAAAAAAAAGAAATCGTCAACAAACTACTGGCAAACCAAATCCAGCAGCTTATCAAAAAGCTAACCCGCTGTGATAAACTACGGTTTATTTTGGGGATTCAAGGTTTGTTCAACATACACAAATCAATAAATGTGATTCATCACATAAACAGAATTAAAGAGAGAAACCACAAGACTATCTCAATAGATGCACAAAAGGCTTTCAATAAAATTTAACATTTTTCACGTTAAAAACCCTCAACAAACTAGGCATTGAAGGTACATACGTCAAAATAGTAAGTTATCTATGACAAACTCACAGCCAACATACTGAATGGACAAAACCTGGAAGCATTCCTTCTTGATAACTGGCACAAGACAAGGACGTCTTCTCTCAACACTCCTATTCAACATAAAATTGGAAGTCTTAGCCACAGCAATCAGGCAAAAGATAAAAATAAAAGGCATCCAAACAAAAAGAGAGAAAGTCAAACTATCCCTATTTGCAAACAACATGATTCTACATCTGGAAACCCATATACTCTAAGCAGAAAAGCTCTTTAAACTGACAACTTGAATAAAGTCTCAGGATACAAAAGAAATGTACAAAAATTAGTAGCAACCCTATATATCAAAAACATCTAGGCCAAATCTGAATGGAAAACACAACCCCATTCACAACTGCCACAGAAAAGAATAACATATCTAGAAATACAGATAACCAGAAAGGGAAAAGATCTCTATGACAAGAATTACAAAACAATGCTTAAAGAAGCCAGAGATGATACAAACAAATGGAAAACCACTTTATGCTCATGAATAAAAAAGATCACTATCATAAAACGGTCATACTGCTGAAATACATTTACAGATGTAATGCTAATTTAATCAAACCACCAAAATATTTTTTAACAGAACTAAAAAAACAATTTTAAAATTCACACGGAACCAAAAAAGAGCCTGAATAGCCAAGGCAATCGTAAGCAAAAACAACAAAGTTGGAGGCATTACATTACCTGACTTCAAACTATACAACAGGGCTACAGTAAACCAAGCAACATGGTACTGGTACAAAAACAAACTCATAGACCAATGCAACAGAATAGGGAGCCCAGAAATAATGCCACACACCTAAAACCATCTGATCTTCAACAAAGGTGACAACAGGAATGGGGGAAGAACTTCCTATTTAATAAATGGTACTGGAACAACCAGCTACCACTATGTAGCAGATTGAAATTGGATCCTTTTATAACACCACATAAAAAAATCAACTCAAGGTAAATGAAAGACTTAAATGTTAATCTGAAAAATTATGTATATAAAAAAAGAAACCCTGGAAGGTAAGAAGTGCCATTCTAGACATAGAAACTGGCAAAGATAATGAAGATATCAAAAGTAATTGCAACAAAAGCAAAAATTGACAAATGGGACCTAATTAAACTAATGATCTTTTTCACAGCGAAGGAAAGGATCAACACAGTAAAGTGACAACCTACAGAATAATAGAAAATACTTGCAAACTATGCTTCTGACAAAGGTCTGCTATCCAGAATTCATTAGGAACTAAAACAAGTTTACAAGAAAAAAAAAAACCTCACTTAAAAGATAAAAACATTAAGAAGATGCTTGTCTTCAAAAGAAGACAAACATGTGGCTAACAAGCATATAAAAAAATGCTCATCACTAATCATTACAGAAATGCAAAAGAAAACCACAACAAGAAATCATCTCAAACCAGTGAGAATGGCCATTATCATAATTCAACCATTGTGAAAAGCAGTGTGGTGATTCCTCACTAAACTAAAAACAAAATTACCATTTGACCCAGTAACCTCACAATTGGGTATATACCTAAAAATATACAGATTATTCTATCACAAAGATACATGCACAATCACGTTCATTGCAGCACTATTCACAATAGCAAAGACATGGAATCAGCCTAAATGCCTATCACTGGTAGACTGGATAAACAAAATATGGTATGGTTATATGATGGCACATGCCTGTAATCCAGCACTTTGGGGGCCGAGCCAGGTGGATTGCCTGAGCTCAGGAGTTTGAGACCGGCATGGACAACATGGCAAAATCCCATCTATAAAAAAAAAAAAAAAAAAAAAAATACAAAAAGAAAAATTAGCTAGGCATGGTGGCACAAGCCTTTATTCTTAGCTACTTGGGAAGCTTAGGTAGAAGCGGATAGCTTGAGCCTGAGAAGTTGAGGTTTTAGTGAGCCAAGACCACACCACTGCACTCCAGCCTGAGAAAAAGAGTGAGACCCTGTCTCCAAATATAACAAAACACAAAAAACTTAATAAAAACAAAATATGGGCCAGGTGCAATGGCTCACACTTGTAATCCCAACACTTTGGGAGGCCAAGGCGACGGATCATCGGAAGTCAGGAGTTTGAGATCAGCCTGGCCTACATGGTAAAACCCCATCTATACTAAAAATACAAAAATTAGCTGGGTGTTGTGGCACACACCTGTAATCCTTGTTACTCGGGAGGCAGTTGCAGAAGAACTGCTTGAACCTGGGAGGTGGAGGTTGCAGTGAACTGAGATCATGCCACTGTACTCCAGCATGAGTGACATAGCGAGACTCCATCTCAAAACAAACAAACAAATAATGGTACATAAACATCATGAAATCATGAAATCCTGTGTGGCCATAAAACAAAACAAAAAATCAAAACAAAACAAAAAGATTATGTCCTTTGCAGCAACATGGAATGAAGCTGGAGATCACTATTCTTAGAAAACTGATGCAGAAACAGAAAACCAAATGCATGCTATTATTTATAAGTAAGAGCTAAATAACAAGAACAAATGAACACAGAGGAGAAAAAAAGACACTGAGGCCTAGTTGAGGATGGAGGGTGGCAGAACTAAAAGGGTCAGAAAAAGTACCTTTTTAGTGCTATGATTAGTACTGCAGTGACAAAATAATCTGCACACCAAACTTCCATGACACAATTTTAGCTGTAAAACAAACCTGCATGTGTACCCCTGAACCAACCAAAAATAAAAGTTAAAAGAAAAAAAAGTCCCTGGGTTAGAGAGAGTGCAATGCAGGTGGACAGACTGGTCTGCGCAATAGATAGTGGCTCAGGTGGGGCTGTGCAGGGAGATAAGATTATGAACACGTGGTCGACAACCCTAGGCTGGTGGAGAAACAGGTCGCTACTGCAGATTCAGTGTCTGAAAACAGAGATATGCCAGGAGACTTGTAGATACTTTTGTAGGTTTTTGGCCAAAAAAACCACTAGGGTCAAAAATGCTGTGGTAAAATTCCTGAGGGTGGTGCCTTGTCCTGAGAGGGGTGTGGACACATCAATGTCTAGTGTTTGTGAGTGGGTGGAAATCCTCTGCTGGCAGCTTTCGCAAAAAGGGGTTTGTCATCAGATCTCTAAGTTTTCAGTCCTCTGTCACCCTGGGAGGAGATCTGAAATCAAAGAACAAGGGGCAGTGTCACAGCCTGTGTAGAGGAGAGCAGAGCCTCCCATTCCCAGACACCTAGAGTTTCATTCCAGGCCAGAAGTCTGTGCTATTTTTCTTCTGGCACCAAATCTGCAGAGTTTGATGAACACCAACAACTCTCCAACATCAACTCATTGTCTAACACTTGAATTCTGACACCACCCAGAGTCAGCATAGACCCTGATTCAGGGCTCAGTCCCACAACATTGTCCTCACTGCAGATGCCAGTCACAAACTCCATGGGCTCATCTATGCTTCTGACCTACTGTTTAAAAGTTGGGGACTCCCATAACCTTTTTGAAATTCAGTAACCCGATAGAGTTACTCACAGAACTCAGCAGAACACTGTAGTTATATTTACTGGTTTCAAATATAATATACAACTCCCAAAAAGCCAAATGGAAGTATAGAACCAAGAAAAGAGGTGGGAAAAGATGAAGCACATAGACAATAAACAGCTGTGATTAATAAAATTCTCTATCCTCTGTGTTCTCCAGGAACACTTTATGAAAAGACACACCCTTCCCATTATGACTTAGATGGTTCTCTCTTTACTTACCCAATACACAGCCAGGAAAACACTCGCATATTTTCTTCTTTTTCTCATTAAAAAAGCAGCTGAATTTGTCTTCAGTGGTCAACATAAAATACTTCTTAATCAAAATTCACTTAAGTTTATTTTCTTCCCACAGGCTCCCGAACTCTGAGCTATGCTCAGTCTAAGCCACCATACAACCTCATTTTATATCCCTCCTAAGAACACACTGACTTCAGGGTAAAACATTCTCTGATCTAAAACCTGATTATTTCAACCTTCATTTAAACATTCCCCTCACCTTTTTTCTAAACTTATTTTTTTATCCTTAGGAAAAAAAGCCCTTTTCTGCCTAATCTTTGCAATCCTTAAAGATCTTATAGTTGGTACTTCCTCCTGTTGCCATACTCCTTTGGAATTCAATTTTTTTTTTTTTAACATACATGTAACTGGTTTAAAACCTCTCAAAACTGCCTCAAAACAGTAACAATTTTATCTTCAGTAAGACATTCCCCAACCCTTTCTATCTTAACCTTAACTGTATCTGCCTGTGGGGCCCCAGCTTTGCAGGGCTCTGTAGCTTCTCTCACTATGGAGGCTTTTTCCACCGCTGGGGTGAGCAGGCTGGGACATCTGCAGGAAAGGCTTTCCAGAAGGAACTAACTGGGTCTTTAATAACCTCCTTTTGCTGGCTCAAAATTAACCTCAGTTTGCAGTCATTGGGCTCAAGCTTTAATTACCATGTCAGAGTCATTCACTTAGTTTTTGAAACTAAGTGTTTGAAAGAATCCAGCAAAATGATCCAAAAACATATAAGAAAATTTTAAGGTGCTAGTATTTTGTACCTCAGTAAGAGAAAGAAAGGTATTTATTTCTTTTGGACAATAAAGTATTATTTTACTTTTTGTATTAAAAATCATGTGGTAAACAATTAGTTATATGGGAACACTTCTACGAGGTACCAAGTTTCATCACATAAAATTTAGCATTAAACTCAGAAATCGAAATAACAGGATATAGAACAAAGATATTTACTTTAGCAAATTCACCCTGCAAAAAAAGAAACTGATGTTTTCACAAATCTATGTAACTCCCCAATTATCTACCACATTTGCTTGTGGAAATATATTAATTCTCTACAGCCGAAATGGAAGAACAATTTTTCTTATTTTTTTTTTCTCAGTAGCTAACATTCTAAAAGCTAGATGGAATTCTGTTTGAAATCATTCAGCCATAAAAAACACACCAGAAGGCTGGGCACAGTGGCTTACACCTGTAATCCCAGCACTTTGGGGGGCCAAGGCAGGCGGATCATGAGGTCAGGAGATCGAGAGCACCCTGGCTAACAAGGTGAAACCCCGTGTCTGCTAAAAATACAAAAAAATTAGCTGGGCATGGTGGTGGGCACCTGTAGTCCCAGCAACTCGGGAGAGTGAAGCAGGAGAACGGCATGAACCTGGGAGGCAGAGTTTGCAGTGAGCTGAGATCCCACCACTGCACTCCAGCCTGGGTGACAGAGTGAGACTCTGTCTCAACAAAAAACAAAACAAAACAAAACAAAACAAACCTGAGAAAACTTCTAAATTCACTCTGAGAAAAAGGTGAATGAGAATTTTCAACAAATATATAATTAGGTATTATTTTCTGAAACTCACCTTTTTTATGCCCTTTGTAAATATTTTCTTACCTTTCAAACCCTACTAATAAAATGCAATTTACAGTTAAAAAACTGAGGTCAGCCGGACACAGTGGCTCACACCTGCAATCCCAGCACTTTGGGAGGCCAAGGTGGGCAGATTACTTGAGGTCAGAATTTTGAGCTCAAACAGCCTGGCCAATATGGCAAACCCCCATCTCTACTAAAAATACAAAAAGTAGCACTGCAGAGATTGCACCACTGCACTACAGCCTGGGCGACAGAGGAAAACACTGTCAAAAAAAAAAAAAAAAAAAAACACACACACACACACACACACACACACACACACAAACCTGGTCAAAATAAGTGAAGAAATCACTTAATCATTTCAAGGTACAGATATGTCTGACTCGTGTGTCAAGTCAGGCCATCCAATGACTTTAGAGATTCTCCCACCCCATCCTGTTCACTTAAGTGCTCAATAATCATTCTCTCAGGAGACTCTGAACAAACTCTGCCCCAGTGAGTGCCCCAGGTATATTTCACTTTGCAAGTTCTTGCACCATCTCACTGGGATCAGTTTTTTTTCTTTGTCTTTGGAGTGCTATTTTATTTCACAAACTTTTTACCATTTTTCTATCACTATTTTTCTGTCCCCTAAGAGAATCCAGGGGCAAAAATTATTTTGGTTTCCCCTTCACTACCAGCATCTGATTGTCTGAACAGCAACGCGTCTCCAAGAAATGGAAGCTGGGTTGGGTAAAGACAATATTAGTATCTCAAGGGGGTAGCTTTCCAAAAAAACAGCGCACCAGAAGATGCCTCTCAGTCAAAGGGCATTCACCTGCTCTCTTGAGAGGCTCCACTCCATACCTCAGGTTGTCTTAGGGGAGAAAATGACCCAGGAACTGATATTCACTAGACACTCTCGCAGACATAGCCATGGCGGGTATCCTGGTTTTTCCCCAGACAGTACTGAATCTCAGGTCCAAGAAAAAAATTGAAGGGTAGCTGAGGACACATCTCCCTATAAAGTTTCCAAAGGGAAACCTTGACCCCCAAAACATTCTGATATCTGTGTCTAGGGAAAACAGAAGAAAAAATATTTACAAACAGAAAACAATTTTTTTTAAATGTGCCATCAAATGCTTTGTCAAAAAAATGATTAAAACAGGTATCAAAAAGTACACTAAAGGACAAATAGTTGATAATATGAATAAGGGAGGGGAAACTGGCATTTGGGAATGTCAGAAGGAAGAGGAAATTAAGTATTTTACTGCAAGCCAGAGTCAGGCTGGAGAAATAGGGGATGGGGGATAGACTTGAGGCCCTGCTTGGGACACATGTGAAAAATGCAAGGAAACAGCAGTTCCTTGTGGGGTGTGCAAATAGGCAGTTAGACTGAAGAGGTTCTAGTTCCTAAATTCTACTTTTAAAAAACCTAATCCGGCCAGGCGCGGTGGCTTACACCTGTAATCCCAGCACTTTGGGAGGCCGAGGCGGGTGAAACACGAGGTCAGGAGATCGAGACCATCCTGGCTAACACAGTGAAACCCTGTCTCTATTAAAAATTGAAAAATTAGCCGGGCGTGATGCCGGGTGCCTGTAGTCCCAGCTACTCAGGAGGCTGAGTCTGGAGACTGGCGTGAACCCGGGAGGCGTAGCTTGCAGTGAGCCGAGATGGCGCCACTGCACTCCAGCCTGGGCCACAGAGCCAGATTCCTTCTCAAAAAAAAAAAAAAAAAAAAAAAAAAGTTAAGGGGGCGTGGTGGCGCATGCCTGTAATCCCAGCTACTTGGGAGGCTAAATCAGGAGAACCACGTGAACCTGGTAGGCGGAGATTGCAGTGAGCCCAGACGGTGCCACTGCGCTCCAGCCTGGGCGACAGAGTGAGACTTTGTCTCAAAAAAACAAACTAATTCAAATGCACTTTTTGTAAATTACTATATTGGGGAAAAAAATTCAGGCTTAAGAAACTATAAACTGCCAATTAATCTCTGACAACATAATCAAGAAATTTCCATCTTGATAGTACAAACTAAGAAACTACCTAACTATACCTAACCAATTATTGAATTTGGTTTTCTTCATTATGCGCCTTATAAAACTCTTCCGTCAAATCCCTTCAATAGACCATAAACTACAACCCACAGCTGGGTGCTCTACAATTTTGGAACCACTCTTTGGATAAATTATTTTATATTTGTGCGCTGACTTCCGTAAATTTTTAATAAGAGGAAACAGGAGCTGGGAACCTCACGGACCAAACCTCTTCCCATTCATGAACCCACACGCGGGGTCAGGATTCTCCTCTGACGACCCTCCCATGGTCCCTGCACGTATGTGAGACACTCCGCGCTGCGGGTGCAGAGCTGCCCCAAGAGGTCTCCAGGCCAGGGCACAGTTATAGCGCAGGTTAGAGACAGGACGCCCGGGGGCCGGGTGTCAGCGCAGCCGCCATCTTATGGCTGAAGCGGACTGAGGTGGAGCTAGGCAAGGAGAACTTCGGGCACAGATTGTGGAGCTGACTGCGGGGAGGCCTGAGTCCCGCCACAGCCGGTTCCAACCAGCCCCGGCCACTCTCTCCGGATGTCGGACCCGGCACACTCACCATGTCTAGGCTTCCAGGGGGTCCTGGCGACTTAGCTGTGGATCTCCCAATACCTGCAGGTCACAGGACCACAGAAGCTGGGCCTCTAGGAGGAGAAGACACACAGCAGCAAGCACCCCACCTTGACCTCCGGCTGCGGCGAGAGCCAAAGGTCCGACCACATCCCGGAAGTCGCCCTGTCTGCTCCAGCTGCATGCCTGATTGGACGGTCCCAGCCCAGCGTCCCTGATTGGATGATGTTTAAGGCCCCGCCCCTTCAGGCCCTGAGTGACAGAAGATGTTATCAGATGCTTCTGATAACAAAAGGCTGCAGCCTTTCCAGGCAGGGCTTCCTCCCTGAGCTGAGCCGGGCCCACCCCAGAGCATGGGAAAATTCTTTCTCTTCTTTACTCTCTTTTTAAATGTATTCAAAATGTGAACAAATATAGTTTACTGCCATGTTAATAATACATAAAATTTTTGTTCAACAGTAAATCAATTTTTACTTTAGTAATAGTGTATTATCAATACTGAAGACCGGGCGTGATGGCTTACTCCTTTAATAGCATCAGTTTGGGTGGCCGAGGCGGGTAGATCACCTGAGGTCAGAAGTTCAAGACCAGCCTGGTCGGCGTAGTGAAACCCCTTCTCCACTAAAAATACAAAAATTAGTCAGGTGTGGTGATGGGCGCCTGTAATCCCAGCTACTCAGGAGTCTGAGGCAGGAGAATCATTTGAACCCAGGAGGTGGAGGTTGTAGTGAGCTGAGATCGGGCCATTGCACTCCAGCCTGGGCAACAAGAGTGAAACGCCATCTCAAAAAATAAAACAAAAAAAAAACCTAAACCTAATTTTAGTAAAATCTTATAAATAAATCCATCAAATTTGTCATTTTTGAACACTCTAACTTTCACATAAATTTTATAATCTCTTTTTTGTTTGTTTGTTTGTTTGTTTGTTTGTTTGTGACAGTCTCCCTCTGCCGCCCAGGCTGGAGTGCAGTGGCGCGATCTCAGCTCACCGAAAGCTCCACCTCCCGGGTGCAAGTAATTCTCCTGCCCCAGCCTCCCCAGAAGCTGGGATTACAGGCGCTTGACACCACGCCTGGCTAATTTTTGTTTTTTTAGTAGAGACAGGGTTTCACCATGTTGAGGCCAGGCTGGTCTCAAACTCCTGACCTCAGGCAATCCGCCCACCTCAGCCTCCCAAAGTGCTGGGATTACAAGCATGAGCCATGGCGCCCGGCCTTATAATCTCTTATAGTTATTTAACTTTTTCTATTTTATTTTATTAGATTTTTTTTTTTAACTTGAAACAATCTTTATTTTTATCTTTTTTTGTTTTTAGACAAATGTTGCTCTGCCAGCCAGGCCAGAATGCAATGACTTGATCTCAGCTCACTGCAACCTCCGCCTTCCTGGGTTCGAGCGATTCTTCCGCCTCAGCCTCCCGAGTAGCTGGGATTACAAGCGCCCACCACCATGCCCAGCTAATTTAGCATGGTGGCCTGAACCTGTAGTACAAGTTATTCAGGGACTGAAGTAGGAGGACTGCCTGAGCCCAGGAGGTTGTGGCTGCAGTGAGCCCTGATCAAGCCACTGCTCTCCATTCTGGGTGACAGAGTGAGACCATTTCTGGAAAAAAAAGCCAAAGCATATAAACTTCAACTTATGGGGTTTGGGGGGTTTTATTTTTGTCTTAAATTGTTATATTTCAGTAGTTTTGGGGTACAGGTAGTGTTTGGTTACATGGATAAGTTCTTTTGTGGTGATTTCTGAGATTTAGGTGCACCAATCGCCCAAGCAGTGTGCACTGTATCCAATATGTAGTCTCTCATCCCTCACTCCCTCTCCCACCCTTCCCGCTGTATGTCCAGAGTCCATTATATAATTCTTTTTAATTTTTAATTTTTTAATTTTTTTTTTTTTTGAGACGAAGTTTCGCTCTTGTTGCCCAGGCTAGAGTACAATGGCGCGATCTCGGCTCACCGCCACCTCCGCCTCCCAGGTTCTAGCGATTCTCCTGCCTCAGTCTTCCCGAGTAGCTGGGATTACAGGCATGCGCCACCATGCCCGGCTAATTTTGTATTTTTAGTAGAGACAGGGTTTTTCCATGTTGGTCAGGCTGGTCTTGAACTCCCGACCTCAGGTGATTGCCTGCCTCGGCCTCCCAGAGTGCTGGGATTACAAGCGTGAGCCACCGCGCCTGGCCCCATTATATAATTTTTATGCCTTTGCATCTTCATAGCTTAGCTCCCACTCATAAGTGAGGGCACACAACATTTGGGGTTTTATCCCTTCTTTTCTTTTCTTTTCTTCTTTTTTTTTTTTTTTTTTTCCGAGAGGGAGTTTGCTGTGATTACAGGCATGAGCCACCCGTGCCTGGTCCATTTTTTGATGTTTTAATTATGGTCTTTTCTGTTTGTATGTTTGTTTGTTTGTTTTTGAGATGGAGTCTCGCTCTCTGGCCCAGACTGGAGTGCAGTGGTGCGATCTCGGCTCACTGCAACCTCCGCCTCCCGGGTTCAAGCGATTCTCCAGCCTCAGCCTCCGGAGCAGCAGGGATTACAGACATAAGCCATCGCACCCTGCTAATTTTTGTGTTTTTAGTAGAGGCGGGGTTTTACCATGTTGGCCAGGCTCCTCTGGAACTCCTGACCTCAGGTGATCCACCAGTCTTGGTCTCCCAAAGTGCTGGGATTACAGGCATCAGCCACCATGACCAGCCAATTATGATCATTCTTGCAAGAGTAAGGTGGTATCACATTGTGGTTTTGATTTGCATTTCCCTGATCATTAATCATCAGTGATGTTCAGTATTTTTTGTTGTTGTTGGCCATTTGTATATTTTCTTTTGAGAATTGTTTAAGTCACATCTGTCTTTGTTTTTGTTGCATTTGCTTTGGGGTTCTTGGTCATGCACTCTTTGCCCAAGTCAATGTCTAGAAGAGTTTTTCCAAGGCTTTAGAATTCGGGTAGTTTCAGGTCTTAGATTAAAGTATTTGATCCATCTTGAGTTAATTTTTTTATAAGGTGAGAGATGCAGATCCATTTTTTTTTTTTTTTTTTTTTGAGACGGAGTCTCGCTGTGTCGCCCAGGCTGGAGTGCAGTGGCGTGATCTCAGCTCTGCCCCCCAGGTTCAAGCAATTCTCTGCCTCAGCCTCCCGAGTAGCTGGGATTACAGGCACCCGCCACCATACCCAGCTAAATTTTTTTTGTATTTTTAGTAGAGATGGGGTTTCACCATCTTGGCCAGGCTGGTCTTGAACTCCTGACCTCGTGATCCACCCACCTCAACCTCCCTAAAGGCTGGGATAACAGGTATGACCCTCTGTGCCCAGCCGAAGACCCAGTTTTATTCTTCAATATGTGGCTTCCCAATTATGCCAGCACCATTTATTGAATAGGGTGTTATTTCCCCACTTTATATCTTTGTTTACTTTGTCAAAGATCAGTTGGCTGTAAGTATTTGGGTTTATTTCTGGTTTCGCTATTCTGTTTCATTGGTCTAAATGTCTATTTTTATACCCATACAATGCTGTTTTGGTAACTATACCCTTGTAGTATAGTTTGAAGTCAGATAATGTGATGCCTTCAGATTTTTGTGTGTGTGTTTTTGGTTTTTTTGGGTTTTTTTTTTTTTCTTGCTTTAACTATGGAGGCTCTCTTTTTATTTTATATAAATTTTAGGATTTTTTTTAGTTCTGTGAAGAATAATAATGCTATTTTGATGGAAATTACATTGAATTTTCAGATTGCTTTTGGTTGGTTTATCATTGTTGCAATAGGATTGCTACCCATCCATAAGCATGAAATATGTTTCCATTTGTTTCCATTGTCTGTGATTTCTTTTAGCAACATTTTGTAATTTTTCTTGTAGAGATCTTTCACCACCTTGGTTAGACATATTCCTAATTATTATTTTTTTTGCAGCTATTTTTAAATGAGTTGAGTTCTTAATTTAATTCCTAGTTTGGTCACTGTTAGTGTACACCAGTGCCACTAATCTGTGCACATTGATTTTGTATCCTGAAATTTTACTGAATTTACGTATCAGATCAAAAAGCTTTTTTTTCTTTTCTTTTTTTTTTTTTTTTTCTTTTTGAGACAAGGTCTTACTCTGTCGCCCAGGCTGGAGTGCAGTAGCATGATCTCAGCTCACTGCAACCTCTACCTCCTGGGTTCAAGTGATTCTCCTGTCTCAGCCTCCCTAGTAGCTGGGATTACACCCACTTGCCACCGCGCGTGGCTAATTTTTGTATTATTGGTAGAGACGGGGTTTTACCACGTTGGCCAGGCTGGTCTTGGACTCCTGACCTCAGGTGATCCTCCTGCCTCCACCTCCCCAATTGCTGGGATTACAGGCTTGAGTCGCTGCACCCAGCCCTAAAAGCTTTTTAGATGAGTGTTTAGGGTTTCCCAGCTATACAATTATACCATTGATAAGCAGTGACAGTTTGACTTCCTCTTTACCAATTTAGATGCTGTTTATTTTTTGCTTTACTCTGATTGCTCTGGCTAAGACTTCCATTACTATGTTGAATAGAAGTGGTAAGAGTGGGCATTATTGTCCTGTGTTCTCAGAAAAAATCCTTCCAACTTTTTCCCGTTCAGTGTAATGTTGGCTGTTTATCATAGATAGTTTTTTTGTTTTTTTTTTTTTTTTCCATACGGAGTCTTGCTCTGTCGCCCAGGCTGGAGTGCAACGGCACAATCTCCGCTCACTGCAATTTCCACCTCTGGGACTCAGCCTCCCCAGTAGCTGGGACCACAGGCACCCGCCATCATTCCTGGCTAATTTTTGTATTTTTGTACAGATGAGGTTTCACCATGTTGGCCAGGCTGATCTCAAACTCCTGACCTCAGTTGATCCGCCCACCTCTGCCTCTCAAAGTATTGGAATTACAGGTGTGAGCCACCACACCTGGCCTGTCATAGATGGCTTTTATGACCTTACAATATGTTCCCTCTATCCCAATTTTGCTGAGGATTTTAATCATAAAGGGATGCTGGATTTTGCCAAATGATTTTTCTGTGTATTTTGAGATAATCATATAATTTTTGGTTTTAATTCTGTTTATTTGGTGGATAACATGTATTGACTTACCTATGTTAAATCATCTCTGCATCCCTAGCAGACTGACTTCAAGTGATCCACCCGCCTCATCCTACCAAAGTGCTAGGATTACAGGCATGAGCCACTGCACCCAGCGGCAATTTTTTATTACTAGTTTAATCTTGCTACTTGTTATTGGTCTGTTCAGAGTTTTTATTTCTTCCTGGTTTAATTTAGGAGGGTTGTATATTTCCAGGAATTTATGGAATTCCTCTAGATTTTCTAGTTTGAGCATGTAAAGGTATTCATAGTAGCTTTGAATGATCTTTTCTTTCTTTCTTTTTATTTTTTTTTTTGAGATGGAGTCTCGCTCTGTCGCCCAGGCTGGAGTGCAGTGACCGGATCTTGGCTCACTGCAAGCTCCGCCTCCCGGGTTTACAAAATTCTCCTGCCTCAGCCTCCCGAGTAGCTGGGACTAGAGGCGCTGGCCACCACACCTGGCTAGTTTTTTGTATATTTTAGTAGAGATGGGATTTCACCGTGTTAGCCAGGATGGTCTCAAACTTCTGACCTCATTATCTGCCCGTCTCGGCCTCCCAAAGTGCTGGGATTACAGGCTTGAGCCATCGCGCCTGGCCAAAAACTCAGAATGATCTTTTATTTCTTATTGAGCATATTTGGATCTTCCTTCTGCTTTTCTGGGTTAATCTCACCAATAGTCTATCAATTTGGTTTATCTTTTCAAATAACTAGTTTATTGTTTTATTTATCTTTTATATTTTTTAAGTTTCAATTTTATTTAGTTCTGCTCTGATTTTTTTTTTTTTTTTTTTTTTCTGCTGGGTTTGGTTTGTTCTTGTTTCTCTTGTTCCTTGAGGTGTAATCTTAGGTTGTTTATTGTGGTGTTTTGAACTTTTTGATGTGTGTATTTAATGCTATGTACTTTCCTCTTAGCACCGCTTTTGCTGTATCCCAGAGGTTTTAATATGTTGTGTCACTATTATTCTGTTTAAAGAGTTATTTAATTTCCATCTTGATTTCATTGTGGATGCAACAGTCATTCAGGAGCAGGTTATTTAATTTTCATGTATTTGTATGGTTTTGAGTGTTCCTATTGGAATTCATTTCTAATTTTATTCCACTGCGGTCTAAGACAGTACTTGATAAAATTTTGATATTGTTAAATTTATTCAGGGGCTGGGCATGGTGGTTCACGCTTTAATCCCAGTACTTTGGGAGGCCAAGGCAGGCAGATAACCTGAGGTCAGAAGTTCAAAACCAGCCTGGCCAATATGGTGAAACCCCATCTCTACTAAAAATACAAAGCAGGCACGCATGGCGGCATGTGCCTGTAATCCCAGCTACTTGGAAGGCTGAGGCAGCAGAATCCCTTGAACCTGGGAGGCAGAGGTTGCTGTGAGCTAAAATTGCACCATTGCACTCCAGCCTTAGTGACGGAGTGAGACGCTGTTACAAAAAAAAAAAAAAAAAAAATTCAGACTTGTCTTGTGACCTATCGTATGGTCTATCTTGAAGAATGTTTTATGTGCTGATGAAAAAAATATATATTCTGTAGTTGCTGGGTAGAATATTCTGTAAAGATCTGTTAAGTCCATTTGTTCTAAGTTATAGTTTAAGCCCATTGATTTTTGTTTGTTTGTTTCACTTTCTCTCATGATGACCTGTGTAATGCTGTAAGTAACGTATAAAAGTCCCCCACTATTTTTATGTTGTTGTCTATCTCATTGCATTTCTTAAGGTACAACTTAGGTGAAACAAGAAAATTTATCTTTCTGAAGCATGGAGTTAATATTTTAGGCTAAAATATATTCTTTTTCTTTGAGATGGAGTCTTACTCTGTTGCCCAAGCTGGAGTGCAGTGGCATGATCTTGGCTCACTGCAACCTCTGCCTCCCTGCAACCTCTGCCTCCCAGGTTCAAGTGATTCTCCTGCCTCAGACTCTTGAGTAGCTGGAACTGTAGGCGCCCGCCACCATGCATGGCTAATTTTTCTGTTTTCAGTAGAAACAAAGTTTTACCATATTGGCCAGGCTGGTTCCGAATTCCTAACCTCTAGTGATCTGCCTGCCTTGGCCTCCCCAAGTGTTGGGATTACGGACATGAGCCACCATGCCTGGCCTTAAATTTACCGTTTATGGTTTTTTAAAAATATATAATATTATATGATCTGCAAACAGCAACTCTTTACTTACTTGTCTTCAATTTCAATGGCTTTAAACAATGTATTTTTGCCTAACTCTTCTGCTACATACTTCCAGGGTTATGTTAAAATGGAAACATTGACAATGGGCACAATATAGTTTTGCTTTGCATTGGTTTTTGAAAATTTCATTGAACGAAAACCTCTTCAAGTTTATATAAACTGGTTACAAGAGGCAAAGATCCCATATTTATAGGGTGACCTCCTCTTCATTTGTAATAGGCAGAGGTGGTAGATTGGTCACAAGGCTGCTGCGTCTATAGAGGATTTACCTTTAGTTGGCTTGTTACAAAAGGCTTGGGTAATTGTAATTCCCATTTTATTATTGGACAGACTGAATATCCTTCAGGACATTCATCTGCAGAGCAGACACTAGGGGAAGTTGTTGCAGTCAGGTCTGCATATGGTGGGCCTTACGTCACGATGTGGATGAGGATGCCCTTCACTGAGTACCAGAGAGCATCTTCCCAGGTCACTGTGTGGGATTCTACTTCAGCAAAATTGGCCATGAACTGTGGCTTGGAGCTAGAAGTAAAATGTTAAACTGTATGGCTACAAATGGGTGTTTTCCTCCAGGCCTCTGGAAGAGCAGAAGCTCTCCCAGGTTTTGACTGGGAGGAGTTTGGAATGGTTATAGGGTAAGTTCAGAATTCTCAGTGGGAGCAAGTTGGGTTGGTTATTTTTTGGTCTATAGCCAAGAACAGAGGTTCCGTAGTTTGCCACCTTAATAGAAGCCTGTCTCCTAAAAAGAACGTTCCTCAATCTTGGGCTTTAGGAGGGTTTCACAACTCCATCCCTGGATCTCAAAGCTCTTTTGAAGGTACTTGTTTGAGAGATGAAGTCTTTTTACATAATACAGGCTGGTCTTGAAATTCTGGCCTGAAGAAATTCTTCAACCTCAATGTATTATGTAGCTATCATTACAGGTATGAGCCAGGTTGCCTGGATCTTTCATAAAGACATTTTTGTCAGGGATGGCTCACAAGTTTTTTGCTATCAGGGGATAAAAAAATAGGTCACCTTGCCGGGCGCGGTGGCTCAAGCCTGTAATCCCAGCACTTTGGGAGGCCGAGACGGGTGGATCACGAGGTCAGGAGATCGAGACCATCCTGGCTAACACGGTGAAACCCCGTCTCTACTAAAATACAAAAAAAAATTAGCCGGGCGAGGTGGCGGTCGCCTGTACTCCCAGCTACTTGGGAGGCTGAGGCAGGAGAATGGCGTGAACCCGGGAGGCGGGGCTTGCAGTGAGCTGAGATCCAGCCACTGCACTCCAGCCTGGGCAACAGAGCCAGACTCCGTCTCAAAAAAAAAAAAAAAAAAAAAAAAATAGGTCACCTGGCCGGGCATGGTGGCTCACGCCTATAATCCCAGCACTTTGGGAGGCCAAGGTGGGTGGATCACAAGGCCAGGAGATCGAGACCATCCTGGCCAACATGGTGAAACCCCGTCTCTGCTAAAAATACAAAAATTAGCTGGACATGGTGGTGGACACCTGTAATCCCAGCTACTCGGGAGGCTGAGGCAGAAGAATTCCTTGAACCCAGGAGGCGGAGGTTATAGTGAGCCAAGATTGCGCCACTGCACTCCAGCCTGGGCGACAGAGAGAGACTCCATCTCAGAAATAAAAAAAGAAAATAGGTCACCTTTTCTATTATTATTATTATTATTTTACTGATGTTGCTCTCCCTATACATTTTTACTTTCTATTTTCTATTTCAAATTTCTCTGTTATTTTAGATTCAGACATTTAGGACATGTTAGAATTTACGTGTTATGCCTGAAGTAAATTAGATAATTAGTAGGCATTCCATATTTACTAAAATATTTAGTTATACATTTAAGTTTGCTGCAGACAGAAAGGAATTATATGATTTCCATTCACTTTCTTCAGCTTATATTTAAATAATAAAGTAAGTTCTTCCCAGATATTTGTTTTATATATCAGAGGCTTTAATTACATTCTGCAAGATTTTTTTTTAATTTATTTAGCAAGGTAAGACTATTCTTTTTTTTTTTTTTTTTTTTTTTTTGACACGGAGTCTGGCTCTGTTGCCAGGCTGGAGTGCACTGGCGGGATCTCAGCTCACTGCAAGCTCCACCTCCCGGGTTTACGCCATTCTCCTGGCTCAGCCTTCCAAGTAGCTGGGACTACAGGCGCCCGCCACTTCGCCGGGCTAGTTTTTCGTACTTTTTAGTAGAGACCGGGTTTCACTGTGTTAGCCAGGATGGTCTCAATCTCCTGACCTCGTGGTCCACCCGTCTTGGACTCCCAAAGTGCTGGGATTATAGGCTTGAGCCACCGCGCCCAGCCCCGGTAAGACTATTCTTTGCTTCTAAAGTTAAATTACAGCAGTTTCATTTTGTGTAAGAATAGCATAGATTCTTTAAGAATATATGTAGCATATATTGTGTAAGAATAGCATATATAAACATGACATTTATGAAATTTACCTCTAGTTTTCTTTAATGCTTATTTATTAAAAGCTTATCATTAGAATCTTCTATTTATGATTATATTGCAATTTCTCTTAAATTTTACTGCCATGCAGTGCATGTCGATGATTCAAAATACCTGCCTTCCATGAGTACACAGATACAGTCAAATATTGTAGTTATCTAGACAGTTTTTTTAATGGTACATCAATGTTGTATACCAGATCTTATGAGTAAACATTACTTTTATTATTATTTTGCAGTTCTATAGGTGTGCTTTTTAGTGTCAGTTTCTTAATATCAGTATATTGTGTTTTTTTGTTTTACTTACATATTGTAATTCTAGACAATTTGCAATTCTGTTTGTGCACTTTAAGTCAATGTAGGGTTTAGTTAAGAAATAAATTAGGCCGGGCGCGGTGGTTCAAGCCTGTAATCCCAGTACTTTGGGAGGCCGAGACGGGCAGATCATGAGGTCAGGAGATCGAGACCATTCTGGCTAACACGGTGAAACCCCGTCTCTACTAAAAAACACAAAAAACTAGCCGGGCGAAGTGGCGGGTGCCTGTAGTCCCAGCTACTCGGGAGGCTGAGGCAGGAGAATGGTGTGAACCCGAGAGGAGGAGCTTGCAGTGAGCTGAGATCCGGCCACTGCACTCCAGCCTGGGGGACAGAGCAAGACTGCGTCTCAAAAAAATAAATAAATAAATAAATAAATAAATAAGCCATATGTCTATCACCATCAGATTATATGTTTCTGAGGCCGGGCGCGGTGGCTCAAGCCTGTAATCCCAGCACTTTGGGAGGCCGAGACGGGCGGATCACAAGGTCAGGAGATCGAGACCATCCTGGCTAACATGGTGAAACCCCATCTCTACTAAAAATACAAAAAACAAGGCGGGCGAGGTGGCGGGTGCCTGTAGTCCTAGCTACTCGGGAGGCTGAGGCAGGAGAATGGGGTAAACCTGGGAGGCGGAGCTTGCGGTGAGCTGAGATCCGGCCACTACACTCCAGCCTGGGCGACAGAGCAAGACTCCGTCTCAAAAAAAAAAAAAAAAAAAAAAAAAAGATTATATGTTTCTGTTTTTATCTATAAATATGACCCCAATTATGATTATGGCTTATCTCGTATATATTCTTTCTTAGTTGATTTTCAGTGGTGGTTTTACCTTGTCTGAGCAGTTGTGAAAATAATCTTATTTTCACCCTGTGTTTAATAATGAATATATATTTCCTTTGTGTGAAACACTTTTGTGATTTGAAGGTAATTTTAGAAAATATTTATAATTCTACATTTAGTTTTCCTTCTAAAATAATTTTTTTAAAAACAGATAACATAAAATTGATTATTTAAAAATCTATTTAAGTGTACATTTTATGGCCAGGCATGGTAGTGGCTCACCTCTGTAATCCCAGAAACTTAAGAGGTCAAAACAGCTGGATCACTTGAGCCCAAACATTTGAGACAAGCTGAGGAAACATGTAAAGACCTGCTCTACACAAAAATCTTTAAAATAACAAGCCATGATGGTGTGCACCTGTGGTTCCAGCAACCTGCGAGATCAAGGGACAAGGAGCACTTTATCCTGGGAGTTTGAGGCTGAAGTGAGCCATAATTTTGCCACTGCACACCAGCTTGGGTGACAGAGTGAGACCCTCTGTCAAAAAAAAGCTGTGGATTTCAGGCATGTTAAAGTATATTCACCTGGTTATGCGAAAGGCTTCTAGAGGTTCTACATCTTTTAAAACTAAAACTCAATACCCACTAAGTAACAACTGCCCATTTTACCGTCTCTCCAGCCCTTGGCAAACACCTTTCCACTTTCTGTTTTTATGAGTCTGACTATTTAACTTGTCTCATGTAAATGGAATCATGTAGTATCTATCAATTTGTTACTGGTTTATTTCACGTTACATAATATTTTCAAAATTTACCTTAAAATGTGACAAGATTTTCTTTTTTAAGCCTGAATAGGCCGGGCGCGATGGCTCAAGCCTGTAATCCCAGCACTTTGGGAGGCCGAGACGGGTGGATCACGAGGTCAGGAGATCGAGACCATCCTGGCTAACACCGTGAAACCCCGTCTCTACTAAAAAATAGAAAAAACTAGCCGGGTGAGGTGGCAGGCGCCTGTAGTCCCAGCTACTGGGGAGGCTGAAGCAGGAGAATGGCGTAAACCCGGGAGGCAGAGCTTACAGTGAGCTGAGATCCGGCCACTGCACTCCAGCCTGGGAGACAGAGCAAGACTCCGTCTCAAAAAAAAAAAAAAAAAAAAAAAAAAAAAAAAAAAAAAAAGCCTGAATAATATTCCATGTCTGTATATGTTAAATTTTTTTTTGATGTATTTATAAATCAAGGGACATCTAAGTTGTTTCAGCCTTTTGACTTTTGTGAATTCTGGTACAATAAGCATAAACATTTAAATATCTCTTCCAGGTTCTGTGTTGCATACTTTGGAAATAAATTTATAAATAAGATTGCTATAATTGGTTATAATTTTATGTTTAATTATCTGAGGAACATTTGTAACATTTTAAAATAATGCCTGCATCTTTCTTTTCTGCCAACAATTAACATAGGTTTCATTTTCATAGCATCATCAACAGATTTGGTTTTCTTAAAAAATCGTTAGTGGCTATTCTAATGGGTGTGAAGTTATTTTGTCTTTCATTGTAATTTTTATGCATTCCTCTACAAAATAGTAATTTTGTGTGTCTGTTCAAATACTCTTCCTGTTTATACTTTTTTTTTTTTTTTTTGAGACGGAGTCTCGCTCTGTCGCCCAGGCTGGAGTGCAGTGGCCGGATCTCAGCTCACTGCAAGCTCTGCCTCCCGGGTTCCCGCCATTCTCCTGCCTCAGCCTCCCAAGTAGCTGGGACTACAGGCGCCCACCACCTCGCCCAGTTAGTTTTTTTTGTAGTTTTAGTAGAGACGGGGTTTCACTGTGTTCGCCAGGATGGTCTCGATCTCCTGACCTCATGATCCACCCGTCTCGGCCTCCCAAAGTGCTGGGATTACAGGCTTGAGCCACCGCGCCTGGCCCTGTTTATACTTTTGATAAAAATTTAGTTTAATTAGTTTTCCATTTCTAAATCCCATTATTCAACTTTATTGTTCAGTTTTAAGAGTTGCTTATATATTCTGAATATTAACTTCTATCACATGTGATTTGCAAATATTTTCACTGATTTCCTAGGAGGCATTGTCACTCTCTTGAATTTGTTTTTGATGTTCAAAAATTTCTAAGTATATTTCAGTTAAATTTTTCTGTTCTTTGTTGCTTATGCATTTAATGTCATTTAAGAAAATGATTCCAAGGCCAATGTTACGTCTTTTCTCCACGTTTTTTTTTTAAGAGATTTGTTAGCTATTTTTTATATCTAAGTATTTTATTTAAATTTTTTTTGCATATGGTTCAAGGAAAAAATCCAGCTTCATCAGTGCAGATATTCAGTTTTCAGCATTAATTTTTGAAGATATTATCTTTTCTTTATTGTGTGCTCATGGTAGCTTTGTGGAAGTTCGCTTATTTACAGAAGGGTTCATTTCTGGGCTCCCTATTCTGATTTATCATCTGTTTATCCATCTTTGTGTCAGTACTACATTGTTTTGTTATAGCTTTTAACATGTTTTGAAATGAGAAAGTATATTGGCTCCTCTTTTTCATGGGCGTTTGGCTAGTTATAGTTCATAATCAAATTTAAAAACTTTAAAGAATATTTCTGTTTAAACAACCTGTGCTATTAGTATTTTTATAGAAATTACGTCGAATTTGTTTACCACTATAGGTTGTATTGACATCTTAACAAAATTAAATATTTGAGCAAGAATATGTTAGTGATTGATTGATTGATTGATTGATTGATTTTGAGATGGAGTCTCACTCTTGACACCCAGGCTGGAGTGCACTGGCAAGTTCTTGGCTCACTGCAACCTCCGCCTCCCGGGTTCAAGCAATTCTCCTGCCTCAGCCTCCCGAGTAGCTGGGATTACAGGCGCCTGCCACCACTCCCAGCTAATTTTTTGTAGTTTTAGTAGAGACAGGGTTTTGCCATGTTGGGAAGGCTGGTCTTGAACTCCTGACTTCAAGTGATCCACCCACCTCGGCCTCCCAAAGGATCTTGCTATATTTTTTGGGTTTTTTTTGAGATAGAGCCTCACTGTGTCATCCAGGCAGGAGTGCAGTGGCATGATCTCGGCTCAACACAACCTCTACCTTCTGGGTTCAAGTGATTCTCCTGATTCAGTCTCCTGAATAGTTGGGATTACAGGCACCCTCCATCATGTCTGGCTAATTTTTTTTGTATTTTTAGTAGACACGGGGTTTCATCATGTTGGTCAGTCTGGTCTCAAACTCTTGACATTAGGTATTCCAGCCACCTCGGCCTCCAGCAAAGTGCTGGAATTACAGGCGTGAGCCACGGTGCCCAGTTCTTGTGTTTAATTTTTATATACTTTTGGGTTTTCCTGTTTTACATTTACTTTTAAGTTAGAATAATACCATCAGCAAATCTGTCCTGCCAAATAAAAAGAGAAAAACCTTTCAAAATAACCACATTTTGAAAAAGCACACTGGCACTGCATAAGCCCTACATACAAAGAATGCTGAAAAGCATCCCACTTATTCCAAAATTGACCACATAATTGGAAGTAAAACACTCCTCAGCAAATGCAAAAGAACAGAAATCATAACAAACAGTCTCTCAGACCACAGTGCAATCAAATTAAAACTCTGGATTAAGAAACTCACTCAAAACCACACAATTACATAGAAACTGAACAACCTGCTCCAGAATGACTACTGAGTAAATAACAAAGTGAAGGCAGAAATAAATAAGTTCTTTGAAACCAATGAGAACAAAGACACAACATACCAGAATCTCTGGAACACAGACAAAGCAGTGTCTAGAGGAAAATTTATAGCACTAAATGCTCACAAGAGAAAGCAGAAAAGATCTAAAATCAATGCCCTAAAATCACAATTAAAAGAACTAGAGAAGCAAGAAAAAACAAATTCAAAACCTAGCAGAAGACAAGAAATAACTAAGATCAGAGTGTTATGCCCAGACCGTTTATTCCCCGAAGAAGACCACCAGAGTCCAGAGTCAAAGCTAAGCAGCAAGGATCTTTATTACAGGTTCGAACCTGGAACTCTCCCTCGCTCGTGAAACGAGACAGGCAGGAGAGCTCCCCCACTCAGCTCCGAACAATGTTATATAGTCTAAGAAAAGTGGGCATAGAGTTATTATACAAATCAGATATATGATTGGCTAGTGTTTGAACAAGGCGATTTGGCTAACTATGATTGGTTCCTGCCATTTCTGATATTTTGGTTCAAACTTTGAGGCGGGAGAGCAGGTTTATGGCAGCAAGAGTTTATCTTACTTAAACACGTCTTGTGACCTTACCTCAGAACTTACAAAATCTCTGGTATGTGCAAAACAAAATCTCTGGTACGTGCAGAAAACCAGGTACTGACAGAACTTACGAAATCTCTGGTATGTGCAAAGATTAGAGAGCAGAACAAGGGTGTAGCGGGTGGGGGCGGGTACACATCTATCTTTGTGTCCTTTCATTTCTCCCTTCTCATAAGTAACTGGATGTCCAATCTTGGATTTCCAGAGTCTTATAATATAGCCTCACTTTCTGGGTGCAGGAGAGGCTGGTGATGGCTACGGAGGACCATTAGTTGGATGGTATCAAACCTTTCTCTGACAAATTGTAAAATTTTATTTACCACACAGGGGCCTATAGTGAATAGAAGTAGTAAAGACATTAGGGGGCCTAAAAGGGGTGCCAGAAGGGAAAACATTGAAGAGCTCCACCAATTGTTAGCGGCTGTAGTGAATTTTTGCTTTTTCATTTCTAAGCTTAGTTCGTGTAGGCGTTGGACTCTCTCCTCAACTAACCCTGACTCATTTATATCGAAACAGCATTCTTCTTTGAGGAACATACAGGTACCTCCTTTCTCAGCCGTGAGTAAGTCTAAGGCTCTGCGGTTTTGAAGGGTGACCTGTGCTAGGGAGGTGAGCTGCCGCTGAAGGGAGGCTAGGGAATAGGCGGAGTCTTCCATAGCAACAGAGAATTGTTGTAACAGCTTGTCATTTTCTATCATGGAGTGTTGTAGGGCCCCTCCTGCTAACCCCGCTGCGACGACAGAGGTGGTTAAGGATATTCCGGCAATTAGTGGTAGAAAAACTGCTCGTCTATGTCGCGCAGTTTTAGTTGGGGCGGTCCCTGCCCAGCCTATGAACTCTGCCGGGGTTAGCAGTGTCAGTCGGGGAACTAGGGTAACAGGGATACACAACTGTCCATCAGAGATGCTTTTGGACAGAGTTTTTAACAGAGTCATATTACACCAGAAGAACACACCAGGGGGAGCATATATGGGACTATTAGGGTATGTAGCCGATTGGTTACAGAGGCTGTTGCTAAATGCCGAATAACAATAGGGGTATTTCTCTTGGTATGGGTCACGGTACAGGGCTACATCGGGTATCGTGACTATCGATGAGTTAAAACCTGTATAGTTTGTGGGAGGGGAGGATAGAGGAACAGCCGTTAATGGTGGTCTTCCTAGGGTTGCACACATAAAACAAGAGGACAGGTCGCCTAAACCAGTGAGGTTGGCGAATGCTAGCCCTTCCCGTAATAGAGTTAGCCAGGAGAAGGGCTGCAAGTCTTGTGATAGCTTGGTTTCTTGCCTGTGGATTTGTGTGTGGATTAAGGGTTGAATCTGGACTAGACTTCTCCACAGATATAAATGGCTACTGGGCCAGGTACTAGTTGATGAGTAATATACTCCCCCATGTTGTGGGGTTGTCCACCGAGAGTCCCATGGGTCTCTAATTATCCAAGTGTGAGTGACGGGAGACTCAGTTTTGTAAAAATATCACCCTTGTCGTTCTCTCCAGTATCGGACAGAGTGCGTCTTACAGTAGCTATATGGGCAACCTGCACTCTGGTGCCACCAATAATTTTTACAATTATATTCAGTTTGATCATATTCAAAACAGATCATGGGTATTGCTGGTTGGGCAATCTGGAACCTAGTGAAATTGAGGTAAACTATAGTATTACACCCTGAGGGGGGGCAGTCTGCGCTAGCTAGCAGTTTACCCGCTTGGGGGGTTTCCCCGGGGTGAGTTTTGTTCTCATAGAGCCAGAACCTCCAGACATAGGGATTAGACGGCGCAGCAGTGAGGAGAGTCAGATGCATAAGGCATAAAAGCATAGGTAAGCTAGACATGGTTACGGCTATGGGGATGACGGCGCAGGGTCAGCTTTAAGGGATTGTTCTTAGCTTTGTCTACAGTCCATGTAACCGGTGCTCCATATGGCTCGAGAAGGTCGGATGTTGGGTCCACTGGTTTGACGTGTGTGTAGTGGATCCACGAAGCGATGCCTTCTACTTTGAGAGCGGTGGGAGTAGTCAGGAGTACTTGCAGTGGTCCTTTCCACCTGGGTTGAAGAGTTTCTTGCCGGTGGCGCTTGACTAGGACCCAGTCTCCCGGCTGGAACAGATGAGGCGTCGGCGGAGGTCCTGCCTCGTACAGTTCTCGTAGTCTGGGCCAAATTTCCTGGTGAATTTTCTGTGAGGCTTGTAAGGAGAACAGGAGCTCAGAGACATTTTCAGTTTCAGGTTTGAGTAAGTCATCTTTTAGACTGGGGACCAGGGGTGGGGGTCTGCCATACATGATTTCATATGGTGTGAGGCCTAGTCTGTAAGGGGTATTTAAGGCCCGGAACAGAGCGTAGGGGAGAAGTACTACCCAATTAGCGCCAGTCTCCATGGTCAATTTAGTTAAGGTCTCCTTCAGAGTCCGATTCATCCTTTCTACCTGTCCTGAGCTTTGGGGCCTATAAGCACAATGTAATTTCCAATTTGCCCCCAGAATGGAAGCCAAATCCTGACTTACCTTAGCAACGAAGGCTGGTCCATTGTGTGACCCTATTTGGACAGGAAAGCCATACCTGGGGAGGATTTCTTCCAAAATTTTCTTTGCTACAACCTGAGCAGTTTCTCTCTTAGTTGGGAACGCTTCTGTCCATCCTGAAAAAGTATCTACAAAGACAAGTAAGTACTGATACCCATATTTTCCAGGCTTTATCTCAGTAAAGTCTATTTCCCAATAGATACCAGGCCTAGTTCCTCTACACCTAATTCCTGTGGTGGTCTGGGTTTGGGGGCAAGCGTTGTTTAGTTGGCAGGCTTTGCAATTTGTTGTGACATCGCTGGCCAGTTCAGCTATGCGCCTGATTCTAAACTTGGCGTGCCTGATTAAGTCCATCATTCGCCGGGCACCCAGGTGGGTTGTCCGGTGGATGTGTTCCAACACCTGCCGTCCTAATTTTTCTGGTAGGATGGTTTGGTCATTTATATCAGTCCACCACCCATTTTTAACCTGTTTTAGGAGAAGCGTGTTCATCCATTCGCGATCCTGTTCGGTATAGTCGGGAAAACATGGCAAATTTCGCGGGCCAGGATCGGGGAGCAGGAGCGCGAGGAGCTGACTGGGAGCTTTTGCTATGCTCCTTGGGGTTTGGTCGGCTAAGAAGTTGCCTCGAGCAATTGGCGTAGTTGGTTTCTCATGCCCAGGGCAATGTACGATAGCCAATTTCTTTGGTTTCCACAAAGCAGTTAATAGAGCTAGGATCTCTTGCTTGCTTTTTATTTCTTTGCCTTCGGCTGTTAATAGCCCCCTTTCTCTGTAGATGGCCCCATGTATGTGCGCAGTAGCAAAAGCATAGCGGCTATCCGTGTATACTGTTAGTTTTTTCTCTGCCCCTAGGGTGAGGGCCTGTGTAAGGGCTATCAGTTCGGCTCTTTGGGCCGATGTCCCTGGAGGCAAGGGTTCCGCCCAGATTACCTCAGTCTCTGACGTTACAGCCGCTCCTGCATACCGCTGGCCTTGGTGGACATAGCTGCTGCCATCAGTGAACCAGGTGAGTTCTGTGTCGGGGAGCAGAAGATCTTGCAGGTCCTCCCGCACCCCATGCACCTGAGCCAGTATCTCAGTGCACTCATGGGACGGGGCGTCCAAGTCTGGATTTGGCAGCAGTGAAGCAGGGTTTAAAGAGGTTGGGGGCAGAAAAGTTATTCTGAGGGGGTTTAACAGTAGTCCTTAATAGTGGGTGAGCCGGGCGTTACTCATCCATCGGTCCAGCGGCTGCTGGAGGACGCCTTCAATGGCATGCGGGGTTATAACGCGCAACTCTTGCCCCATGATGAGTTTATCAGCGTCTCGGACCATTAGGGCGGTCGCCGCGATTATCCGGAGGCAGGGTGGCCAGCCAGCAGCCACTGAATCTAATTTTTTTGACAAATAGGCAACTGGCCTCTGCCAGGGGCCTAGGTACTGTGTTAACACGGCTTTTGCAACACCCTTACTTTCATCCACGTATAAGTGGAAGGGCTTGGAGACATCAGGGAGCCCCAGCACGGGGGCTGATAACAACGCAGTTTTGATTTGCTGAAAGGGCAGCTCAGCCTCTTCCGTCCAATTGAAGGGCTGCCGTTCCTTTGTTGCCTGGTATAGGGGCTTGGCTAACTCGGCAAATCCGGGTATCCATAACCTACAGAACCCTGCCGACCCCAGGAATTCTCTCACTTGCCGTGTTGACTGGGGTCTAGGGATGCGTAGGACTGTTTCCTTTCGGGCTTTGGTTAGCCAGCGTTGCCCCCCTTTTAATAGGTACCCCAGATAAGTTACCTCCGACTTGCAGATCTGAGCCTTTGTTGCTGAGGCTCGGTAGCCTAGCTCCCCCAGAGTCTTCAGGAGGTCCTCAGTCCCTCGAACACAAGTTTCCGGGGACCTGGCCACTATTAAGAGATCATCAACATATTGCAAAAGAGTTATTTCAGGGTGTTGCCGCCGGTACTCACCCAGATCTTCATGAAGGGCTTCATCGAACAGGGTTGGCGAGTTCTTGAACCCTTGTGGCAGTCTGGTCCATGTTAGCTGACCGTTGATGCCCCTCTCAGGATCCGTCCATTGAAATGCAAGAGTTCTTGACTTTTGGGAGCCAGAGGAAGGCTGAAGAAAGCGTCTTTTAGATCAAGAACGGTATACCACTGTTTTTTGGGATGTAAGGCACTCAGAAGGGTGTATGGATTGGGCACAGTGGGATGTATGTCCATGACCCTTTTATTAACTTCTCTTAAATCCTGTACTGGCCTGTAGTCCGTACTGTTGGGTTTACGAACAGGTAACAGTGGAGTATTCCAGGATGAGTGGCAAGCCCGTAGGACTCCCTGGTCTAGGAGTCGGCGGATATGGGGCGTAATTCCTTCTCTTGCCTCCAGGGGCATAGGATATTGCCGAACCCGAACCGGGTCCGTCCCTGGCTTAACTTCCACAAATATGGCAGGTCGATGTTTAGCTAGCCCCAAGCCCCCAGTTTCTGCCCACGCTTCAGGGAAACGCTGGAGCCAAGAGTCAATTCCCTGATCGGGGGGCTTTTGCTCTTGATGGAGTCGGTACTCATCTTCTAAGGTGACAGTCAGGATAGATACTGGCCTGTTTTGGGAATCAGTTATCTTGGGCCCTTCTGGCTCAAAGTAGATTTGGGCCCCCATCTTTGTCAGCAAGTCCCTCCCTAGTAGAGGGCAGGGGCTCTCTGGGATGACTAGGAAGGAATGGGAGACTTTTCCCGTTCCTAAGTCTACAGTCCTCTGGGTTGTCCAGGGGTATTTTTTGATGCCTGTGGCCCCGTGCACCCAGGATGTTTTCTTAGACATTTTTCCAATTGGTTTGGTTAGGACTGAGCGTTCTGCCCCAGTATCGACCAAGAAGCGAACTGGGGACCCCTCCACTTGCAAAGTTACCCTGGGTTCGGGGAGGGGGTCCGAACCCCGTCCTCCCTAGTCAGAGTCCTGGGTAACGAGTACGGAAGTAGGGTTAGCTGGTCTCCGTTTCTTTGGGCAGTCTTTAATCCAGTGGCCACGTTCCTTGCAATAAGCACACTGATCTTTTTCTAATCCTTGCCTAGGGCCTTGCTTTTTCTGCTTTCTGTTTTGGCCATTTCCTGCCTGGGGGAAAGCTGCTACTAAGACTTTGGTCATTTCTTTGGTTGCCTTGAACTGTTTTTCTTCTGGAGTATCCCTATTATTATAAACTCGCTGGGCCATCTGAAGGAGGTCCTGAATCTGCTTTCCCTCTAAACCTTCTAATTTCTGGAGTTTTCTTTTAATATCTGGTGTTGCCTGGTTTACAAAGGACATTACTACCGCTGCCTGATTTTCCGGTGCTTCCGGGTCCATAGGGGTAAACTGTCTGAAGGCTTCCATTAATCTCTCTAAATACACAGCGGGGCTTTCTGTCTTACCTTGTAACACAGAATATACTTTAGCCAAATTGGTGGGCTTGCGAGCTGCAGCCCGGAGACCCGCCATTAGAGTCTGGCGATAAATGAGCAGTCGTCCCCTACCTTCTGCCGTGTTGTAGTCCCATCTGGGCCGGGTCAAAGGGAAAGCCGCATTAATGAGGTCAGGATTTGCAGTTGGCTGGCCGTCATCTCCTGGAACCAGTTTTCTGGCCTCAACTTGGATTCTTTCCCGCTCCTCCGTTGTGAACAGGATTCGGAGGAGCTGTTGACAGTCATCCCAGGTCGGCTGGTGAGTAAACATGACACTGTCTAACAACGAGGTTAGATCTTTGGGATTATCTGAGAACCGAGCATTTTGGGACTTCCAATTGTATAAATCACTAGTGGAAAAAGGCCAATACATGAGACGGGAGAGCCCGGTATCATCGAGCGATCCTATTTCTCTGAGAGGCAGGGCTACAGTGGAGTCAGGGAGTCGGGAAGCTTGGTCCCGCTGTACGCGGCCTCGTGTTCAGCCGGCCGGCCCCCCCAGGTTACTTTCGCTCTCGGCTGCTTCCGCTTCTCGGTTTCCCTCTACAGAAGCACCACCCTGGGGGACTGGGTCCTGCGGGATAAGGTGCGGATATGGTGGGGGAAATGTGGGTTCTAACGTTAGGGGGTCCTGGCTGTCCGGCAGCACAGGGGCCGAGGGAGCAGAGGGAGTCTTTTGTCTTGTAGGTCGCATTACTAGGACTTTGCAGGGCTCAGGGATGAATGGAGTTATCCAGGGTGGTGGGTTTTCCCCAAGATCCTGCCACACTAGAATATAAGGAATTTGATCAGGATGTCCTGACTGCCCTGGCAGGAAAATCTTAGTTTTTACCTTAGTAATAATAGAGAGACAGAAAGTTCCTTCGGAGGGCCACCCTACGCCGACAGAGGGCCACTCCGAACGGCAGAAAGTAACTAGCTTTCCATTCTTTAGTTCTACGCTTAAGTTACGCCCCCGAGCCTTCACATCCTTAAAATTGGTAACAAGGAGTGAGAGCGGCGTGCTCTGGTTGTTGCCCATCTTTGGACTGCTCCTACAAAGAGAAGGGGGGACGAAAATGAGTGTGAAGCAGAGGGGAGTATCCGACAGGTCCGGTCCTGGAAGGGGAAGAAAAGGTTTTATGTTTCGTTTTGGGCTTACACTTAACACTTAACAATAACGGACAGACAGTAATAACGATGAGCATTCGCGAGCGCGTGTCGGACTTCCGACCTGAGTCAGATGGGGCAACCAAGGATGGAGGCCCCCAGATGGGCACTGGGGGATGTCTCCCACCAGTCCCGAGTGGCTGTCTTCTAGCGCGTCCGCCAAGACCGTGCCACTTACAGAACAGACCAATACAGATTACAGATTACGGATTTCGCGAAATTTCAGGGAGACAGACAGAGACAAATACAGAGACAGTGACAAAGCCGGCTTACCTACAGATTAAGATCCGTTGACTTGGGGGTCTGGTGGGCTTGGGGGAAATCCCGGACGAGCCCCCATTTGTTATGCCCAGACCGTTTATTCCCCGAAGAAGACCACCAGAGTCCGGAGTCAAAGCTAAGCAGCAAGGATCTTTATTACAGGTTCGAACCTGGAACTCTCCCTCGCTCGTGAAACGAGACGGGCAGGAGAGCTCCCCCACTCAGCTCCGAACAATGTTATATAGTCTAAGAAAAGTGGGCATAGAGTTATTATACAAATCAGATATATGATTGGCTAGTGTTTGAACAAGGCGATTTGGCTAACTATGATTGGTTCCTGCCATTTCTGATATTTTGGTTCAAACTTTGAGGCGGGAGAGCAGGTTTATGGCAGCAAGAGTTTATCTTACTTAAACACGTCTTGTGACCTTGCCTCAGAACTTACAAAATCTCTGGCCGGGCGCGGTGGCTCAAGCCTGTAATCCCAGCACTTTGGGAGGCCGAGGTGGGCGGATCACAAGGTCAGGAGATCGAGACCAAAGTGAAACCCCGTCTCTACTAAAAATACAAAAAATTAGCCGGGCGCGGTGGCGGGCGCCTGTAGTCCCAGCTACTCAGGAGGCTGAGGCAGGAGAATGGCGTGAACCCAGGAGGCGGAGCTTGCAGTGAGCCGAGATCGCGCCACTGCACTCCAGCCTGGGCAACAGCGTGAGACTCCGTCTCAAAAAAAAAAAAAAAAAAAAAAAAAAGAACTTACAAAATCTCTGGTATGTGCAAAACAAAATCTCTGGTACGTGCAGAAAACCAGGTACTCACAGAACTTACGAAATCTCTGGTATGTGCAAAGATTAGAGAGCAGAACAAGGGTGTAGCGGGTGGGGGGCGGGTACACATCTATCTTCGTGTCCTTTCACTACTAGGGAGGCTGAGGCAGGAGAATTGCTTGAACCTGGGAGGCGGAGTTTGCAGTGAGCCGAGATCGTGCCATTGCACTCCAGCCTGGGCAACAAGAGTGAAACTCCGCCTCAAAAAAAAAAAAAAAAAATACAAAAATTAGCCGAGCGTGGTGGCAAATTCCTGTAGTCCCAGCTACTTGGGAGGCTAAGTCAGGATAATCGCTTGAACCCAGTAGGCGGAGGTTGTGGTGAGCCAAGATTGCCCCATTGCACTCCAGCCTGGGCAATAACAGGGAAACTCCGTCTCAAAACAAACAAAAAAGCAAAGGACAGTTGCCCTGAATAACCGAAAAGATAAGAAAGAAAGAGGATAGAAGGAAAGAAAAGCATTGCCTGAGGCAGGTTGGGGAAAGGGAGGCGCTCAGGGATGCCAGTGAAAGATCCACCCATTGCAGCGACACTGAGAAATTCAGGCGGCGACTTCTCAGTCTCAAATTTCTCAGGAAATTTCCAGCAATTTCATTAGCTCTCAAGTTTCCCCTTTTGAGAATAGAAGCTCCCCATGTCTCATGATCCTGTACATGCCTAAGCGTGTCACGCACAACTGTCAGCAAAGAGCACAGGGAAAATTAATCTACAGAGTGTAGTGGCATGAGCTTGGCTCACTGCAACCTCTGCCTCCCGGGTTCAAGACATTCTCCTGCCTCAGCCTCCTGAGTAACTGGGATTACAGGCAAGAGCCACAGCGCCTGGCCTGCTTCATCTATTTTTAACCAAGAGTGACATTACTGAGAGGGGCCTCTAACCGCCTAAATTTTTTTTTTTTTTTTTTTTTTTGAGCCAGAGTTTCCCTCTTGTTGCCCAGACTGGAGTGCAATGGCACGATCTTGGTTAACTGCATTTAAGTGATCTCCGCTTCCCATGTTCTAGTGATTTTCCCACCTCAGCCTCCCGAGTAGCTAGGATTACAGGTATGTGTCACCACGCCTAGCTAGTTTTTGTATTTTTAGTCGAGACGGGTTTCTCCATGTTGGTCAGGCGGGTCTCGAACTCCTGACCTCAGGTGATCCGCCTGCCAGGCTTCCCAAAGTGCTGAGATTACAGATGTGAACCACCATGCCCAGCCAACACCCTAAATTTTAGAAAGGACTCGAAGCTTCCTAACTTAGGCCTCAAGCTTTTTATTAAGAGAGTTCTTTAACCCAGTATGTCTTAGGAGAGACTCTAACTCTTCTATGTTGGGCCTGTAACCCAATCCCATTTTTTACCCTGGTAAAGTTTACCCCACTACTTACCCCAAGTTGGCTAATTAGTGCTGCAGTTTATTTCCTTCAGTTAAGTTTTCTCCTCAGTATGGTCCCTTTATAGTTTGCCAGAAAGCTGTTACTGAAAAGGGCTTTTGACCCAGACCCCAAGAAGTCAGGGTGAGTCCATGAAGTAAAACAAAAGCAAGTTTATTAGAGAAGTAAAGAAACAAACAAACAAAAAAATGGCTGCTCCATAGGCAGAGCAGCTAATATAATTCTTGTCTCTTAAATAGGCTTTGACCATAGGAGGGCTTGAGACAATTCTGTAAGCCCAGCGGCTAGGTGATGTGACTTTCATCTTCTGCTTAAACCCTGTGCACAAAAGGAAGAGTGGCTTATCACTGGACTTCACACACAGGGGATGTAACACTTCAGTCTAGGGTAATTGTGATATGTTCCTGTGCCGATCAACCAGATAATGTGATTCTTCTATTTTCCTGAGACCTTCCTACAGTGGGGATTGTAACATATTGCTTGGCCCAGCACCTACGTGATGTGACTCTTCCTCATACCAGAGACTTGCACCTAGGGTAGTTGTGACATATAGCTGAGCCCAGCCCCTAGGTTGTGTGACTCTTTTGATTATCCTCAGCTCTACCCACAAGGAGCTCTGGGAAATATATCTTTGAGCCCCTCAATTAGGTGATGTGACTCCCCTTCCTGGACTCTTTCCTCGGGAGGTATTGTGACAAATTCCTGGTCCAAGTACCCAGGTAATGTAACTCTTTTCTACTGCTTGGACTCTACCCAAGGAGAGATTATAATGTATCACTGAACCCAGCACCTACGTTATGTGACTTTCCTCTTTTGTGTGAGTCTTGCATAAATTGTGTATTGTGACAAATAACTGGGTCTAAAACCTAGGTGATGAGACTCTTCTGCATGGGCCCTGCCTACAGGGGGTATTATGACATATCTTTTTGTTTGTTTTTTTAATCACCTAGGTGATGTGCCTTTGCTTGTGTGTGTGTGTGTCCTGTCCCTGCCAAGAGTGGGGATTGTAACATATCACTAAACTCCTTGTTTGCCTGGGCCCTGCTTATATTTGGTAGTGTGACATATGTCTGAGACAAACACCTAGGGCGTGAGAGCCTTCTGCCTGGGTCCTGCCCACAAGGAGCCTTTTGCCTTATCTCTGCATCCATCAACTAGGAGATGTGACTCTTCTTTTCTGTCTGGGCTCTGGAAAAACAAGTGATTGTGACATATCATCAAATGCAGCAACTAGATGATGTGATTTTTCTTCCCTTCTTGAGCCCTGGGTATACTGTGTATTGTGATATATGGCTGGGTCCGACATCAAGGTAATGTGACTCTGCTAAATGGACTCTGCCCACAGGAGTATTATGACATATCTTTACACTTATCACCTTGGTTATGTGACTCTTTTTATTTCCCTGAGCCCTCTTGAAATAGGGATTGTGACATATCACTGAACCTAGCACCTAGGTGATGCGACTCTGTTTTATTTCCTGGGTTCTGCATTTTTTAAGTATTGTGACATGTCCCTGACCACAACACCTAAAGAATTGGGAGGTACCTGCTTGTACTCTGCCTATGGGAGGCATTGTGACATATCTCTGGGTCCATCAACTGCTTCATTTGACCCTCCTCTCCTACCCATGCTTTGTCAATTGGAGAGATTATGACATATCTCTGGAACCAGAATCTTGGTGATGTGGCTCTTCTCTCCTGCTGAAGCCATGCCCACACAAGGGAAAGTGACTTATCACTGGGCCCAGCACACAGGTGATATAATTCTTCTGCCTGGTTTTTGTACCCAGGAGCCATTGTAATCTACCTCTGGGCCTGTCATTTAAATGATGTGACTATCCTTTTCTCCCTGAGCCCTATATTCACAGGGAAAATAGTGACACATCTGTGGGGTTCTTACCTAAATGATGTGACTCTCTTGCCTGGGCTCACCTCTCAAGGGAAATGTGACGTATTACTGGATCAGCCACCTAGGTGATGTGGCTCTGACAAAGGAGAAATTGTGATGTACCACTGTTTCCAGCACCTCAGAGATTTGACTCTCGTATTTTCATGAGCCCTGCATTTACTGTGTATTGTGACATATGGCTTGGTCCAACACCTAGGTGATTTGACTCTCTACTTCTTCCTGAGCCATGCCAAAGAAGAGAATTGTGACATATCACTGGATCCAGCACCTAGATGATGTAAATCTTTTGTTTTGCTGAGCCATGCATATCTTTGGTGTTGTGACATGTCACTGGACCCAACACCTATAGGATTGGATCAGAGGTTACTGAATAAGCCCTGCCCATAGGCGGCCTTGTGACATATGTTTGCATGTATCACCAAAGTGATGTGACTCTTTTTCTGCCTGCAGCCTGCACATAGAGAAGATTGTGACATATCGCTGCACCCAGTAACCAGGTGATGTGTCTTTTCTGGCAGGTCTTTTCCCACAGTGAGCATTGTGAAATATCACTGGGCTCAGCCACCAGGTTATGTGACTCTTCTGCCTGTGCCCTGCTTCCAGGAAATACTATGACATCCCTCATACAGCACCCAGGTGATGTGACTCTTCTGCTCGTTTTCTATTTATAGATGGGATTGTGACAAATATCCTGGCCCAACTCATAGGTGCTATGATGATTCCCATACCTGGAATCAGCCAATAGGGGAGATAGTGTCTTTTGTATTGTAGCCTAGGGAAACAAGTAAGATCCTGGGCCCCCTCTTTGTATGAATGTCGTAAAGAATTACCGCCGGGCGCGGTGGCTCAAGCCTGTAATCCCAGCACTTTGGGAGGCCGAGACGGGTGGATCACGAGGTCAGGAGATCGAGACCAACCTGGTGAACATGGTGAAACCCCATCTCTACTAAAAAATACAAAAAACTAGCAGGGCGAGGTGGCGGTGCCTGTAGTCCCAGCTACTCGGGAGGCTGAGGCAGGAGAATGGCGTGAACCCGGGAGGTGGAGCTTGCAGTGAGCTGAGATCCGGCCACTGCAACTCCAGCCCAGGAGACAGAGCGAGACTCCGTCTCAAAAAAAAAAAAAAAAAAAAAGAATTACCAATCTCACCGGGCGCGATGGCTCATGCCTGTATTCCCAGCACTTGGGAGGCCAAGGTGGTTGGATCAAGAGGTTAGGAGTTGGAGACCAGTCTGGCCAACATAGTGAAACTCAGTCTCCATCGAAAATACAAAAATTAGCTGGGTGTGGTGGCATGTACCTGTAGTCCCAGCTACTCAAGTGGCTGAGGTGGGAGGATCACTTGAACCCAGGAGGCAGAGGTTGCAGTGAGCCAAGGCCATGCCATTGCCCTCCAGCCTGGGTGACAGCGTGAGATGAGGCTCCTTCTCAAAAAAAAAAAAAAAGTCTTACCAATCTTTGGTGTGTTTCGTAAACCTTTTGGGTGGCACAAAGAGTGTCTTCACAGGGTTTAGCACACAGGTGAGATTGTTTCTAAGATGCAGAAACTGCCAACTCTTAGGATTGTCACCCCCACACATGGCAAAAGACAACTAGTGAGCTCCTGAATCTCACAGGTGGACACAGTTCAAAGTTGGAATTGTTACTGTCATATATTAACATTTGGCCACAATTAAGGTGGTGACTCATTAATAAATGCAGTGCATAGGCAGGTGAAGACTCTCCAATCTAGACCCTGCCGACTAGAGAGTGAGGACTCTCTAATCTGACCCTGCCAACTATGCTCACACCTGAACTTAGGGTCACAGATACAATCACAGGTGTACATACAAGCAGAAAGGCCTCAGAGCAGACTGTGACTTTTATGCACACTCTATAAAGCCCTTAGGCGGTGCAGAAAGTGTTCCAACAGAGCCTAGCACACGGGTGACATTGTGAGACTCCTATGCACACCCAGTCAACAGTAAAGACTGTCATTCTGTCTCATGAAAACAGCCAATGATTGAGCTTCTGAATCTCAGACTTGGAGGTAGTCAAAATTAGAAAATTGACTATCATACCTGGATCCCATTCGCAGGTGGGTTGGTGACTCTCAGATTCAACACAACTCTGAGGCTATGACTTCACTAAGGAGATACAGTCCACACGAGGAATTAAGGGTCTAATGGACAGATTATTCGACCATCTAGATTGTGACTCCTTTACTTAGTCCCAACGTACATGAGCTATTGAATCTTACACTTAGAACCTAGACATATATGGGATTGTTAATCTCATACCTGGACATTCCTGCAGGTGTGATTGTGACATAGATTCTGCCCATCACCTCAGTGATTTAACTCTACTCCCTGGGCCCAGCCCACAGCTGAAATTATAAAATTTCACTGAAACCAGCAATTAGGTGATGTAGCTTCATGCTCCTGCCTTAGCATTGCAAAAATGTAGCATGTGACCTATTGCTTGGCCTTGCACCCAGGTAACGTGAGTCTCTTCTGTCTTCATGTTGCCCACAGGGGGCATTGTCACATATCACTTGGCACCACATTCAGGTTATGTGACTCCCCTGCCTGTGCCCTGCCCATATGGGCCATTTTGCCATGTTGCTGAGTCCAATACCCAGGTGATGTAACTCTCTTGCCTGGCCCTGCCTACAAGGTTTTTATGACATATCTATGCACCAATCAACTTTGTGTTTTGATAATCATCTTCTACCAATTTCTGCTCAAAAGAAGAATTTTGACAAATAATTGGGACCAGCACCCAGCTGACGTTACTCTACTCTTCTTTCAAGGTTTGGTTTGAAACCAAGGGGATTTTGTGGCATGTCCCTGAGCTAACAGACAGGTGATATTCTTCTGTCTTGACTCTTCCAAAATAAAGCATTTTTACATAGTGCTGTGCCCAGGACCACAGTGACTGAGTCTCCTGCCCAGACCCTACCCACAGACAGATTGTAACGTATCTCTAGACCCATCAACTGTTTGATGTGAGTCTCTTCTTTTACCTGGTCTTTTCCCACAAAAGATATTATGCTATATCTCTGGGCCCAGCACCTAGGTGATGTGACTTCTTCTGCCTCGGTCATGCCCATAGAAGGGAGAGTAACTTACTACCGGGCCTACCACAGACATGCTGAGATTCATCTGCCTGTTACTTGCCTATAGGATGCATATGGCATATTTCTGGGCCTATCACCTACATGATGGGACTCTCCTCTTCTTTCTGGGACCAGTACACAGTGGGAATTGTGATGCATTGTTTAGTTCATCAGCTACATGATGTGACTATCTTCTCATGAGAGTCCTGCCCACTCAGGTAATTGTAACATATAATCTAGCCTAGTTTCTAGGATACTTGACTCTTCTCTTATTCCTGAACGTTACACAGAATCGGCAACATCTCTGGGCTTCTCACGTAGGTGAGGTTACACTCCTCCCTGATCTCTCCCTTCAGGGAATATTTTGACATACAGCTACACCCAACACCTGGGTAATAAGATTGTTCTATCTTTTGGGTTCTGTCCAAGAAGAAACTGGGATGTATTGCTAGGCTCAGTACCTAAGTTGTGTGACTCTTCTCTCCTGCCTGGGCCCTGCATACATTGTGTATTTTGATATATTGTGGGCTCCAACACCTAGGAAATTGGTGATTTCTACCTGTGGCCTGCCCACAGGAGGCCTTGTGATGTATCTCTGTATTCATGACCTAAGATATATGACCCTCGTTTTTACCCTCCACTTTGCCCACAGGGAAAATTGTGACGTATCACTGGGCCCAGCAAGAAGGTGATGAGTTTCTTTTGCCTGCACCTTGCCCACAGAAAACAGTGGAATATATCCCTTGGCCTAGCACTAAGGTGATGTTTCTTTTATCACTGGTTCCTGGCCTCAAAAATGATTGTGACATAACCCTTTCCCAGCACTCAGGTGATGTGACCATCCTGCTCACTGTCTACTGACAAATGGGATTGCATCACACATCTTGGCCTGGCTTACAGGTGCAATAGTGACTCTCATACCAGTCACCAGGAGAGATACTGTCTCTTATAACTAAGCTTAGAGAAATGGGTAAGATCCTGGGTCTCCTCTTTGTAGGAAGGTCATAGAGAATTTCCACTCCCTCACATGCTGTATAAAGCCCTCATGTGATACAGAGAGTGTCATCACAGGGCCCAGCACACAGGTGAGATTGTTTATCTTGTGTGCACACCCCACCAATTATAAGGATTATTGCATTCACACAATGACACAGTGTACTGATGAGGTCTTGAACTTCATACATGGATGCAGTTTACAGTTGGAATTGTGACTGTCATATGTACACATCCGACCACAGTTGAGATGGTGACTCATTTCTAAAACCATTTCATAGGCAGTTGAGGAATCTCCTCTCTGGACAAAGTCAATTTTTTTTTTTTTTTTTTTTTTTTTTGAGGCGGAGTCTCACGCTGTTGCCCAGGCTGGAGTGCAGTGGCGCGATCTCGGCTCATTGCAAGCTCTGCCTCCTGGGTTCACGCCATTCTCCTGCCTCAGCCTCCTGAGTAGCTGGGACTACAGGCGCCCGCCACCGCGCCCGGCTAATTTTTTGTATTTTTAGTAGAGACGGGGTTTCACTGTGGTCTCGATCTCCTGACCTTGTGATCCGCCTGCCTCGGCCTCCCAAAGTGCTGGGATTACAGGCTTGAGCCACCGCGCCCGGCAACAAAGTCAATTGAAGAGATGTTGACTCTCATACGTGGGCTTTAGGGCCGTGGGTACAATCACGGGTTCATACCAGCATGGAGGTCTCAGAGCAAATTCTGACTCTCATGCATAGCATATAAAGCCCTTGAATGGCAGAGAGACTGTCCTCACAGGGCCCAGCACACAGGTAATATTGTGACATTCTTATGCACAGGTGGCCAATAGTAAAGATTGTCATCCTTCCACATGAACACAGCTCAATGTTGAGGCTCTGAATCTCCCACCCAGAGGCAATGGGAGGTTGAAGAATTAACTCTTATATGTGGATCTGATCCATAGGTGGGTTGGTTACTCTCAGACCAAGATTCCCCAGAGCTGTGAGGCTGTGGCTTCAATAATGGGACACAGTCTTCAGGAGGGATTGCGTCTTTTGTGCACAAATCCAGTCCATTGTTGAAATTGTGACTCAGGTACTTAAACCAAATGTAAAAAAGGTGTTGACTCTCATACCTGAAACTGGGACATGTGTGGGATTGTTAATTTCATTTCAGGACCTTCCTGCTGGTGTGATTCTGATGTATGCTTCTGCCCAGAATCTAAGTGATTTGACTTCCCAGCCTTGGTCCAGCCCCCAGTAGGGATTATGACATATCACTTGGCCAAGCACTTAGTGGATGTGACCTATTCTCCTGCCTTGGCTCTGTCCATAGAGGGCATTGTGATGCACTGTCAGGCCCTGCACCCAGGTTATGTGATTTCTGCCTGTGCCCTGACCACATTGGCTATTTTGACATATTGCACTGTCCAACACTCAAGAGATGTTATACTTCTGCCTGTGCCTTTCTTACAGGGGACATTATGAAATATCTCTGTGCCCATCACCCATGTATGTTGACTCTCTTCTGCACGGATTCTGCTCACAGGGGGATTGGGACATATTTGGGCCCAGCACTCAGCACTCAGCACTCAGCTGATGTGATGCTTCGCTCTCTCTCTCTTTTTTTTTTTTCTGAGATTGAGTCTCACTCCATCACCCAGGCTGGAGTGCAGTGGCACAATCTTGGCTCACTGCAATCTCTGCTCCTGGGTTCAAGTAATTCTTCTGCCTCAGCCTCCTGAGGGGCTGGGACTACAGGTGCCTGCCACCACACTTGATATATTTTGTATTTTTAGTAGAGACGGGGCTTCACCTTGTTGGTCAGGCTGATCTTGAACTCATGATCTCAGGCAATCCACCCTCCTCAGCCTCCCAAAGTGCTGCAATTACAGGTGTGAGCCACCGTGCCCAGCCAGCGGTTCTCTTTTTCCTATGTTCTGCTCACACAAAAGATAGTGGCCCAGGACAAAGGTGATGTGAGTCTCCTGCCTGCACCCTGTTCACAGGGAGCATTGTGAAATATCTCTGTGCCCATCAACTATTTGATGTGAGTCTCCTCTGTTACCTGGGCTTTACCTATGGAACACATTGTGACATATCACTGGGTCCAGCACCCAGGTGGTTGGATTTGCCTCTTCTGATGGAGCCATGCCAACAGATAAATAGTAACTTATCACAGGGTCCAGCACACAGGTGCTGTGGCTCTTCTGCCTGGTCCCTGCCCACAGGTGTCATTGATACATATCTTTGGTCCCAACATGTAGATGATATGACTCTTTACTTTATTCTGGGACCTGTACACAGTGGGGATTGTGACATATCGCTAGGCCCAGCATTTATGTGATGTGACTCTCCCCTTATGCATAGGCCCTGCCCACTGGAATGATTGTTACATATACCTGGGTATAGCCCCTAGGTTATGTGACTCTCCTCTTTTCCATGATCCCTACTCATAGCATGCATTGTGACATATGTCAGTTTTCTCACCTAGCTTATGTGACTTTCTTGTCTTTGCCCTTCCATCAGGGGACATTGTGACATATTGCTAGTTCCATTATCTGGGTGATTCGACTCTCCTCACTTGCCTGTGCACCACCCAAAGGGGACATTGTGACAAACCCCTGAACCAATTTTCTACATAATGTGCCTCTTGTCTGTTGCAGGAGACGTGCCTAAAAAAGGGATTGTGGCATATCTCTGAGCCCAGCACTCAAATGTTGTCACTCTCCTGCCTGGACTGTGCCTAGAGAAAATGTAATATGTCACTCGGCCCTGCATGCAAGTGATCTGATTCTCCAGCCTGGGCCTTGCCCATTGGGGAGATTGAGACATATTCCAGGTGAAGAATTCAGGTGATGTTACTCTCATTTCTCATTTCTCAGCCTTTCCCACAGGTAAGATTGTGAAATATAATGTGGTCCAGCACAAAGATGAGATTTTTATTCTTGTATGCAATCCCAGACAGCAGTTACTATTGTCACTATAACACATGGACAAAGACCACTGTTGAGGTCCTGAGTCTCATGAGTGAATGCAGTCAACAGCTGCCGGGCGTGATGGCGGGTTCCTCTAATCGCAGCTACTCAGAAGGGTGAGGCGGAGAATTGCTTAAACCCAGCAGGTGGAGGTTTGACCATATGTGGAGTATCAAGGAACATAATGAAGCTGGTTGTCCAAAGTTCAGTGGACAAAGTGATGATAGAAAATGATGAACTCAGGGATTCTTTTTTTTTTTTTTTTTGAGACGGAGTCTCGCTCTGTCACCCAGGCTGGAGTGCAGTGGCCGGATCTCAGCTCACTGCAAGCTCCGCCTCCCGGATTCACGCCATTCTCCTGCCTCCGCCTCCCGAGTAGCTGGGACTACAGGCGTCCACCACCTCAGCCGGCTAGTTTTTTGTATTTTTTAGTAGAGACGGGGTTTCACCATGTTAACCAGGATGGTCTCGATCTCCTGACCTCATGATCCGCCCGTCTCGGCCTCCCAAAGTGCTGGGATTACAGGCTTGAGCCACCGCGCCCGGCCTGTTTTTTTTTTTTTTGAGACGGAGTCTCGCTCTGTCGCCCAGGCTGGAGTGCAGTGGCCGGATCTCAGCTCACTGCAAGCTCTGCCTCCTGGGTTCACGCCATTCTCCTGCCTCAGCCTCCCGAGTAGCTGGGACTACAGGCGCCCGCCACCTCGCCCGGCTAGTTTTTTGTATTTTTTTTAGTAGAGACGGGGTTTCACCGTGTTAGCCAGGATGGTCTCGATCTCCTGACCTCGTGATCCACCCGTCTCGGCCTCCCAAAGTGCTGGGATTACAGGCTTGAGCCACCGCACCCGGCCATCTTTACCATCTTAAAGATAAGGGAGTGGCAGGACAATAGGATCATTGTAGGGAGGAAATCGGCAGTAAGACATATGAACAAAAACCTCTGTGACATGAATAAGTTTAAAGGAAAATGCTGTGCCTTGAGATGCATATGCAAACATCTCCATAAACCTTTTAGCAGCATTGTTTCAGTCTATCACATGCGGAGAAACCTTGGACAATACCTAGCTTTCCTAGGCAGAGGTCCCTGCGACCTTTGGCAGTGTACGTGTCCCTGGGTAGTTGAAATTAAGAGAATGGTGATGACTTTTAACCAGCAAGCTGCCTTCAGGCACTTGTTTAACAAAGACACATCCTGCACAGCCCAAAATCCATTAAAGCTTGAGTCACCGCAGCACATGTCTCTTGCAAGGACAAGGTTGGGGGTTAGGGTCACAGATTAACAGCATCTCAAATACAGAACAAAATGGAGTCTTTTATGTCTACTTCTTTCTATATAGACACAGTAACAGGCTGATCTTTCTTTCTTTTCCCCACAAATTAACACATCTCGTGGTACCTGGTATGCAGACATTGACTTAGCAAATGTTTTTTCTCCATTCCTGTCCATATAGCCCACCAAAAGCAATTTGCCTGCAGCTGGCAAGGCCAGCAATACACCTTTACTGTCCTACCTGAGTGATATATTAACCCTTTGGCTTTGTGTCATAATCTTATTCAAAGACACCTCTATGGCTTTTTGCTTTTGCAAATATCACAGTGGTCCATTACATCAATGACATTATGTTGATTGAATACAATGAGCAAGAAATAGCAAACACACCAGACTAATTCATGAGACATTTGCATGCTAGAGGATGGAAAATAAGTCTGACTAAAATTTAGAGACCTTCTAGCTCAGTAAAATTTCTAAGGGTCCAGTAGTCCAGGGCCTGTCAAGACATTCCTTCTAAGGTAAAAGGTAAGTTGTTGCATTTGGCTTGTCCTACAACCAAGAAAGAGGCACAATGTCTAGTGGGTCTATTTGGGTTTTGGAGGCAATGTATTCCTCATTTGGGTGTGCTATTCTGGCCCATTTATTGAGTGACCAAAAAAGCTGCCAGTTCTGAGTGGGGTCCAGAAAAGGAGAAGGCTCTGCAACAGGTCCAGGCTACTGTGCAAGCTGCTCTGCAACTTGGGCCATATTACCCAGCAGATCCAATGGATCTTGAGGTGTCAGTGAAAAATAAGGATGCTATTTGCAGCCTTTGGCAGGTCACCCTAGGTGAATCACAGCAGAGGTCTCTAGAATTTTCTTTCTTTCTTTCTTTCTTTCTTTCTTTCTTTCTTTCTTTCTTTCTTTCTTTCTTTCTTTCTTTCTTTATATTTCTTTCTTTCTTTTGAGATGGAGTCTTGCTCTTGTCATCCAGGCTGTGGTGCAATGGCATTATCTTGTCTCACTGAAATCTCCACCTCCCAGGTTCAAGCAATTCTACTGCCTCAGCCTCCTAAGTAGCTGGGATTATAGGCACCCACCACCATGCCTGGCTAATTTTTGTATTTTTAGTAGAGATGTGGTTTCACCATGTTGGTCAGGCTGGTCTCAAACTCCTGACCTCAGATGATCTGCCTGCCTCGACCTCCCAGAGTGCTGGGGTTACAGGCATAAGTCACTGCACCTGGTCAGCCTCTAGAATTTTGGAGCCCTGCCATTTTCTGCAGATAACTACTCTCCTTCTGAGAAACAGCTCTTGGCCTCTTACTGGGATTTGGTAAAAAATGAACATTTGACTATGGGTTAACAAGTCACCATGAGACCTGAACTGCCTATCATGAACTGGGTGCATTTTGACCCATCTACCCATAAAGTGGGTCATGCACAACAGCATTCCATCATCAAATGGAAGTGGTATATACGTGATCGGGCTCAAACAGGTTCTGAAGGCACAAGTAAGTTACATGAGGAAGTGGCTCGAATGTCCATGGTCTCCAGTTCTGCCACCCGGCCTTCTTTCCTCCAGTCTGCACTGATGACCTAATGGGGAGCTCACTATGATCATTTGACAGAGGAAGAAAAGACTACGGCCTCATTTACAGATGATTCTGCATAATATGCAGGCACGACCTGAAAGTGCACACAGCTGCGGCACTACAGTTCCTTTCTAGGACATCCCTGAAAGACGGTGGTGAAGGGAAGTCTTCCCAGTGGGCAGAAATTTGAGCAGTGCACCTGATTGTACACTTTGCATGGAAGGAGAAATGGCCAGATGTGTGATTACATACTGATTCATGGGCTTTAACCATGGTTTGGCTGGATTGCCAGGGACTTGGAGAAAGCATGATTGAAAAATTGGTGAAAAAGAAATTTGGAATGGATAGGATGACTGTTTTGTTGACATCACTCAGCGTCTTTCCCCAGCCACCCCTGTCATTGCCCAATAGGCCCATGAACATTGTGGTCATGGTGGTAGAGATGGAGGTCACAAAGTGACAAAGGGCTGAATGAAATGGTGGTATGGGTCTGACAGTTTGTGTCTGTTGAGACCAGAGGTAAATGTTACAGCAGCAGGGAGACTGCAGTGCCACAGACAGGGAACAGGTGTAGCAAGTGAAGACTGCTAAGAAGAAAGATGAATAAACTTCTTTAACTAAAAAATAAACATCAAATTTCAGACAAGACACATCATAAGAACATGTTTGAAAGACACCCAGAATCTCTAGCAAAGACAATTGCTTTCAGACTATGCCAGGACAAAGCTATGTGATAAAGACTGTGACAGGTAGCTTTTTAAAAAATGTCCAAATATCAATTAAAACAGGGCAGTACGTTCCCATCAAAAATATTATTAAATTTTCAGGAAAAAAAAAAACTTTAAAAAAAGAAAATAAATAGGGCCGGGTGAGGTGGCTCACAACTATAATCCCAGCAGTTTGGAAGGCAGTGATGGGTGGATTGCTTGAGCCTAAGGGATCAGCGTGGGCAACATGGCAAAACTCACCCTCTACTAAAAATTTGTAACAATGCTGCAATTATTATGAGAATGCAAATAACTCTTCATATGACTATATATGTTAAAGTTTATATATGTGCTGCATTGTTTTTTATTAGTCTACATTTTTACTTTTATAGTCACACCAAATTGTTTTAATTTTGTAGATTTGATATGAGTTTTAAAATCAGGAACTGTAGGCCGGGTGCGGTGGCTCATGCCTGTAATCCCAGCACTTTGGGAAGCCGAGGCAGGCAGATCACGAAGTCAGGAGATTGAGACCATCCTGGCTAACACAGTGAAACCCCATCTCTACTAAACAAAATACAAAAAATTAGCTGGGCGTGGTGGCGGGTGCCTGTAGTCCCAGCTACTCAGGAGGCTAAGGCCGGAGAATGGTGTGAACCCAGGAAGAGGAACTTGCAGTGAGCCGAGAACACACCACTGCACTCCAGCCTGGGCGACAGAGCGAGACTTTGCCTAAAAATAATAATAATAATAATAATAATAATAATAATAATCAGGAACTGTAATGCCTTTAACATTATTTCTTTTTTTGAAGATTGTTGGGTATTTTATTTTCTCATTAGATTCCATATACTTTTGGAGTTGCTGTTTCTATTTCTTCAAAATGTAGTGTGAACTTTTAAAGAACATTCCATTAAATCTGTAGGTTACATTGAACAGTATGGAGATCTTCAAAACATTTATCTCAACCTTTGAACAGGAGCATGCTCATAAGTGTGTTAATTTCTATATATTTATAATTTTCCTCAATTTTTTTCTATTATTGTTTCATACTCTCATTTCATTTTGGTCATAGAAAGTAATCCATATAAATTTAATTTTAAAAATTATGTTAAGAGTTGTATTTTGGCCTAACATGTGGTCTATCAAGGGGAATGTTTTATGAGCTGTTAGGAAGGCTGTGTATCCTGATGTTGAGGAGTGTTCTCTATACCTCTGTTAGGAATGATTGTTTTAACTTGTCTTCAAGTTCTCTGTTCTGTTACTATTATTCTGCCTTGTTTAATTTTTATTATACAAATTGGGGTATTGAAATATGCTACTGTAGGTTGGGTGTGGTGGCTCATGCCTGTAATCCCAGCACTTTGGGAGGACAAGGCAGGCAGATCACAGGGTCAAGAGTTTGAAACCATACTGGCCAATATGGTGAAACCCTGTCTCTACTAAAAATACGAAAATTAGCTGGGGGTGGTGGTGCACGCCTGTAGTCCCAGCTACTCCGGAGGCTGAGGCAGGAGAATCGCTTGAACCTGGGAGGTGGAAGTTGCAGTGAGCTGAGATTGCACCACTGCACTCCAGCCTGGTGACAAAGCAAGACTCCATCTAAAAAAAAGAAAAAAAGAAAAAAAAAAGAAAAGAAATATGCTACTGTAATTATATTGTTCTCTATATGTTTCTTCAATTCAGTATTGAGTAGATGACTCTATCATAGAAAGGCAAGTTGGATCTTAGTTTTTAAAATTATCTAATTCCTTTATTAAAAGTATGTCTCTTAATTGAAAACCTCCTTTTATATACATGTTTAAATAATTTTCTTATACAGAATAATGTTATTTTATTGTTTTATTTGATTGTTGTATCTTTGTCTCTAACTTTCTCTCTTTGTGTCTTCCTTTGTGTCATTTTGACTTTTGTACTGATATGTGTCAGGCCTCTGAGCCCAAGCCAAGCCATCGCATCCCCTGTGACTTGCACGTATACACCCAGATGGCCTGAAGTAACTGAAGAATCACAAAAGTGAAAATGCCCTGCCTGGCCTTAACTGATGACATTCCACCACAAAAGAAGTGAAAATGGCCGGTCCTTGCCTTAAGCGATGGTATCTTCTGAAATTCCTTTTCCTGGCTCATCCTGGCTCAAAAAGCTCCCCCACTGAGCACCTTATGACTCCCACTCCTGCCTGCCAGAGAACAACCCCCCTTTGACTGGAATTTTCCTTTACCTACCCAAATCCTATAAAATGGCCCCACACTTACCTCCCTTCGCTGACTCTCTTTTCGGACTCAGCCCGCCTGCACCCAGGTGATTGAAAAGCTTTATTGCTCACACAAAGCCTGTTTAGTGGTCTCTTCACACGGACACGCATGACTATATGCTTTTAATTTTTTCTTACTTTGTTTATTTTTTTTTTTGTGGTACCTTGTGGTACTTTGGAAATTACATAAAACCTCTAAAAGATATAACAATATATTTTAATCTGATAGAAGATGAACTTAAGTTGCATACAAAGATTTTACTCTCAAAATTTTAATAATTTTCTACATTTTTAAAAATTATAGACAATACTTAAAAATGTTTTCTGCACTGTTGCGGGAAGTCAGGGACCCAGAACGGAGGGACCAGCTGAAGCGGCGGCAGAAGAACATAAATTGTGAAGATTTCATGGACATTTATTAGTTCCCCAAATTAATACTTTTATAATTTCTTATACCTGTCTTTACTGTAATCTCTCAACATAAACTGTGAAAATTTCATGGACACTTATCACTTCCCCAGTGAATACCCCTGTGTTTTCCTATGCCTGTCTTTAATCTCTTAATCCCGTCATCTTCTTTGCAAACTGAGGAGGATGAATGTCGCCTCAGGACCCTGTGATTGTGTCAACTGCACAAATTGTTTGTACAGCATGTGTGTTTGAACAATGTGAAATCTGGGCATCTTAAAAAAGAACGGGATAACAGCAATGTTCAGGGAACAAGAGAGGTAACTTTGAAATGGCCGCAGGTGAGCCTGATGGAACAGAGCTATATTCCTCCTCTTTAATAAGCAAATAGGAGAAATATCTCTGAATTCTTTTTCTCAGTAAGGAACATCCCTGAGAAAGAGAATGCGCCCTGAAAGTAGGCCTATAGATGGCCCCTTTTAAGGCGTCCCTGGTTGAAGCCAATGGGATGAAATAAGCCCTGGTCTCCTATAGTGCTCCCAGGCTTACTAGGATGGGAAAATTCCCACCTAATAAATTGTGGTCAGGCAGGTTACCTGCTCTCAAACACTATTTCCTGATAAGATGTTATCAATGACAATGCGTGCCCGAAACTTCATTAGCAATTTTAATTTCCCCTCATCCGGTGGTCCTGTGATCTCGCCCTGCCTCCATTTGTTTTGTGATATTGTATTACCTTGTGAAGTATGACCCACACCCTAATCTTGCACTCCCTCCCCTATTGAAAATCGCTAATAAAAACTTGCTGGTTTTACTGCTCGGGGAACATCACGGATCCTGCCGACATGTGATGTCTCCCCCGGATACCCAGCTTTAAATTTCTCTCTTGTGCTCTTTCCCTTTATTTCTCAACCCAGCGGAGACACTTGGGAAATAGAAAAGAACTCATGTCAAACATTGGGAGCAGGTTCTCCAGATACTGCACCATTATGATTATGCTAAGAAATTTCATTTTTTTGGTATGTGCATATCTATAGAAGAAAATAATCTTTTTCTTTTTTTTTTTTTCTTTTGGCCGGCCGCAGTGGCTCATGGCTGTAATCCCAGCACTCTCAGAGGCTGAGGTGGGCAGATCAGGAGGTTAGGAGTTCAAGACCAGCCTGGCCAACATGTTGAAATGCCATCTCTACTAAAAATACAAAAAATTAGCCCGTAGTGGCGGGCACCTGTAATTTCAGCTACTTGGGAGGCTGAGGCAGGAGAATCACTTGAAACCAGAAGGCAGAGGTTGCAGTGAGTTGAGATCAGGTCACTGCACTCCGGCCTGGGCAACAAGAGTAAAACTCCATCTCAAAAAATATATACATGTATATATATATATTTTTTATATGATTATGTGTCATTTTCTTGAGTCATTTTATTTTCAGTAAAAGAAGCTACCTTCAGTATTCTTTTTTTTCTTTTTTATTATTATTTTTTTAATTTTTTTATTTTTTGAGATGGAGTCTCGCTCTGTCGCCCAGGCTGGAGTGCAGTGGCCAGATCTCAGCTCACTGCAAGCTCCGCCTCCCGGGTTTAAGTCATTCTCCTGCCTCAGCCTCCGGAGTAGCTGGGACTACAGGCGCCCGCCACCTGGCCCAGCTAGTTTTTTGTACTTTTTAGTAGAGACGGGGTTTCACCATGTTAGCCAGGATGGTCTCGATCTCCTGACCTCATGATCTGCCCGTCTCGGCCTCCCAAAGTGCTGAGATTACAGGCTTGAGCCACCGCGCCCGGCCTTTCTTTTTTATTATTACACTTTAAGTTCTGAGATACATGTGCAGAATGTGCAGGTTTGTTACAGAGGTATACATGTGGCATGATGGTTTGCTGAACCCATCAACCCATCATCTACATTAAGTATTTCTCCTAATATTATTCATCTCCTAGCACCCCACAACCTGACATGTCCCAGTGTGTGTTATTCCCCTCCTTGTGTCCACTCATTCTCCATGTTCAACTCCCACTTATGAGTGAGAACATACAGTGTTTGGTTTTCTGTTCTTGTGTTAGTTTGCTGAGAATGTTGGTTTCCAGCTTCATCCATGTCCCTGCAAAAGACATGAACTCATCCTTGTTTATGGCTGCATAGTATTCCATAGTGTATATGTGCCACATTTTCTTTTTCCTTTTTTTTTTTGAGACGGAGCCTTGCTCTGTCGCCCAGGCTGGAGTGCAGTGGCACGATCTTGGCTCACTGCAAGCTCCGCCTCCCGGGTTTACGCCATTCTCCTGCCTCAGCCTCCCGAGTAGCTGGGACTACAGGTGCCCACTACCGCACCTGGCTAATTTTTTTGTATTTTTTTAGTAGAGATGGGGTTTCACAGTGTTAGCCAGGATGGTCTCGATCTCCTGACCTCGTGATTCACCCACCTCGGCCTCCCAAAGTGCTGGGATTACAGGCTTGAGCCACTGCACCCGGCCCCACATTTTCTTTATCCAGTTTATTGTTGATGGGCACTTGGGTTGGTTCCAAGTCTTTGCTATTGTGAATAGTGCTGCAATAAACATACATGTGCATGTGTCTTTATAGTAGAATGATTTATAATATTTTGGGTATATACCCAGTAATGGGATTGCTGGGGCAAGTGGTATTTCTGATTCTAGATCCTTGAGGAATTGTCACACTGTTTTCGACAATGGCTGAACTAATTTACACTCCCACTAACAGTGTGAAAGTGTTCCTATTTCTCCACATCCTCTCCAGCATCTGCTGTTTTCTGACTTTTTAATGATTGCATTCTAACTGTTGTGAGATGGTATCTCATTGTGGTTTTGATTTGCATTTCTCTAATGACCAGTGATAGTGAACTTTTTTTCATATGTTTGTTGGCTGCATAAATGTCTTCTTTTGAGAAGTGTCTGTTTATATCCTTTGCCCACTTTTTGATGGCGTTGCTTGTTTTTCTCTTGTAAATTTGTTTAAGTTCTTTGTAGATCCTGGATATTAGCCCTCTCTCAGGTGGATAGATTGCAAATATTTTCTCCCATTCCATAGGTTGTCTGTTCATTCCGATAATAGTTTCTTTTGCTTTGAAGAAGCCCTTTAGATTAATTAGGTCCCATTTGTCAATTTTGGCTTTTGCTGCCATTGCTTTTGGTGTTTTAGTAATGAAGTCTTTGCCCATGTCTATGTCCCGAACGCCTTTGCCTAGGTTTTCTTCTACAGTTTTTATGGCTTGGGGTGTTACATTTAAGTCTTTAATCCATCTTGAGTAAATTTTTGTATAAGGTGTAAGGAAGGGATCCAGTTTCAGTTTTCAGCATATGGCTAGCCAGTTTTCCCAACATTAAATAGGGAATCCTTTCCCCATTGCTTGTTTTCATCAGGTTTGTCAAAGATCAGATGGTTTGCCGGGTGCAGTGGCTCACACCTGTAATTCCAGCACTTTGGGAGGCCGAGGCAGGCGGATCACGAGGTCAGGAGATCGAGACCATCCTGGCTAACATGGTGAAACCCCGTCTCTACTAAAAATACAAAAAACTAGCCGGGCGAGGTGGCGGGCGCCTGTAGTCCCAGCTACTCTGGAGGCTGAGGCAGGAGAATGGCGTGAACCCAGGAGGCAGAGCTTGCAGTGAGCTGAGATCCGGCCACTGCACTCCAGCCTGGGCGACAGAGCCAGACTCCATCTCAAAAAAAAAAAAAAAAAAAAAGATCAGATGGTTGTAGATGTGTGGTGTTATTTCTGAGGCCTCCGTTCTGTTCCATTGGTCTATATATCTGTTTAGATACCAATACCATGCTGTTTTGGTTACTGTAGCCTTGTACAATAGTTTGAAGTCAAGTAGCGTAATGTCTCCAGCTTTATTCTTTTTGCTTAGGAATGTCTTGGCAATGCAGGTTCTTTTTTGGCTCCATATGAAATTTAAAGTCATTTTTTTTCTAATTCTGTGAAGAAACTCAGTGGTAGCTTGATGGGGATAGCATTGAATCTATACAATCCTTTGGGCAGTATGATCATTTTCATGATATTGATTCTTCCTATCCAAGTGCATGGAATGTTTTTCCATTTGTTTGTGTCCTCTCCTATTTCCTTGAGCAGTGATTTGCCGTTCTCCTTGAAGAGGTCCTTCGCATTCCTTGTACATTGTATTCCTAGGTATTTTATTCTCTTTCTAGCAATTGTGAATGGGAGCTCACTCATGATTTGGCTCTCTGTTTGTCTGTTATTGGTGTATAGGAATGCTTGTGATTTTTGCACATTGAATTTGTATCATGAGACTTTGCTGAAATTGCTTATCAGCTTAAGGAGATTTGGAGCTGAGATGATGGGGTTTTCTCAACATAGAATCATGTCATCTGCAAATGGAGACAATTTGACTTCCTCTTTTCCTATTTGAATACCCATTAGTTCTTTATCTTGTCTGATTGCCCTGGCCAGAACTTCCAATACTATGTTGAATAGGAGTGGTGAGAGAGGGCATCCTTGTCTTGTGCCAGTTTTCAAAGTGAATGCTTCCAGGTTTTGCCCATTCAGTATGATATTAACTGTGGTTTGTCATAAGTAGCTTTTATTATTTTGAGATACGTTCCATCAATACTTAGTTTATTGAGAGTTTTTAGCATGAATGGGGTGTTGAATTTTGTCAAACGCCTTTTCTGTATCTATTGAGATAATCACGTGGTTTTTGCCATTGGTTCTGTTTATGTGATGGATTACATTTATTGATTTGTGTATGTTGAACCAGCCTTGCATCCCAGGGGATTAAGCTGACTTGATCGTAGTGGATAAGCTTTTTGATGTGCTGCTGGATTTGGTTCGCCAGTATTTTATTGAGGATTTTTGCATCCATGTTCATCAGGGATATTGGCCTGAAGTTTTCTTTTTTGTTGTGTCTCTGCCAGGTTTCAGTATCAGGATGATGTTGGCCTCATAAAATGAGTTAAGGAGGAGTCCCTCTTTTTCTATTCTTAGGAATAGTTTCAGAAGAATTGGCACCAGCTCCTCTTTGTAACTGTGTTAGAATTTGGCTGTGAATCTGTGTGGTGCTGGCTGTTTTTTGGTTGGTAGGCTATTAATTACTGCCTCAATTTCAAAACTTGTTATTGGTCTATTCAGGGATTTGACTTTTTCCTGGTTTAGTCTTGGGAGGGTGTATGTGTCCAGGAATTTATCCATTTCTTCTAGATTTAGTTTATTTACATAGAGGTGTTTATAGTATTATCTGATGGTGGTTTGTATGTCTGTGGGATCAGTGCTGATATCATTTTTTATTTTATTTTATTTCATTTATTTATTTATTTTTTTGAGACGGATTCTCGCGCTGTTGCCCAGGCTGGAGTGCAGTGGCCGGATCTCAGCTCACTGCAAGCTCTGCCTCCCGGGTTTACGCCTTTCTCCTGCCTCAGCCTCCCAAGTAACTGGGATTACAGGTGCCCGCCAACTCACCCGGCTAGTTTTTTGTATTTTTTTAGTAGAGACGGGGTTTCACCGTGTTCGCCAGGATGGTCTCGATCTCCTGACCTCGTGATCCACCCGCCTCGGCCTCCCAAAGTGCTGGGATTACAGGCTTGAGCCACCGCGCCCGGCCTAATATCATTTTTTATTGCATCTATTTGATTCTTCTCTCTTTTCTTCTTTATTTTTTTTTTTTTATTTTTTATTTTTTTTGAGACGGAGTCTCGCTCTGTCGCCCAGGCTGGAGTGCAGTGGCCGGATCTCAGCTCACTGCAAGCTCCGCCTCCCGGGTTTACGCCATTCTCCTGCCTCAGCCTCCCGAGTAGCTGGGACTACAGGCGCCCGCCACCTCGCCCGGCTAAGTTTTTGTATTTTATTAGTAGAGACGGGGTTTCACTGGGTTAGCCAGGATGGTCTCGATCTCCTGACCCCGTGATCCGCCCGTCTCGGCCTCCCAAAGTGCTGGGATTACAGGCTTGAGCCACCGCGCCCGGCTCTTTTCTTCTTTATTAGTTTGGCTAGTGGTCCATCTATTTTGTTGATCTTTCAAAAAAAGTAGCTCCTGGATTCACTGATTTTTTTTTTTTTTTTTTTTTTTTTTTTGAGGCAGAGTCTCTCTCTGTCCCCAGGCTGGAGTACAGTGGTGTGATCTCGGCTCACTGCAAGCTCCACCTCCCGGGTTCACATCATTCTCCTGCCTCAGCCTCCTGAGTAGCTGGGACTACAGGCACCCACCACCACGCCCAGCTATTTTTATTTATTTATTTATTTTTTATTTTTAGTAGAGATGGGGTTTCACTGTGTTAGCCAGGATGGTCTCGATCTCCTGACCTCATGATCCGCCCACCTCAGCCTCCCAAAGTGCTGGGATTACAGGAGTGAGCCACCGCACCCAGCCTCCTTGATTTTTTGAAGGGTCTTTTGTGTCTTTATCTACTTCAGTTCTGCTCTGATCTTAGTTATTTCTCATCTACTGCTAGTATTTGAATTTGTTTGCTCTTGCTTCTCTAGTTCTTTTCATTATTATTTTAGGATGTCAATTTTAGACCTTCTCTGCTTTCCCTTGTGAGCATTTAGTGCTATAAATTTCCCTCTAAACACTGCTTTGTGTGTGTCCCAGAGATTCTGGTACATTGTGTCATTGTTCTCATTGGTTTCAAAGAACTTATTTGTTTCTGCCTTCATTTCATGATTTACCCAGTAGGCATTCTGGAGCAGGTTGTTCAATTTCCATGTAGTTGTGTGGTTTTGAGTGAGTTTCTTAATTCAGAGTTTTAATTTGATTTTACTGTGGTCTGAGAGACTGTGTGTTGTGATTTCCATTGTTTTGCACTTGCTGAGGAGTGTTTTACTTCCAATTATGTGGTCAATTTCATTTATTTTATTTTATTTTATTTATTTTATTTTTTTTATTTTTTTTTTTGAGACGGAGTCTCGGTCTGTCGCCCAGGCTGGAGTGCAATGGCCGGATCTCAGCTCACTGCAAGCTCCGCCTCCCGGGTTGACGCCATTCTCCTGCCTCAGCCTCCCGAGTAGCTGGGACTACAGGCGCCCGCCGCCTCGCCCGGCTACTTTTTTGTATTTTTTAGTAGAGACGGGGTTTCACTGGGTTAGCCAGGATGGTCTCGATCTCCTGACCTCGTGATCCGCCGGTCTCGGCCTCCCAAAGTGCTGGGATTACAGGCTTGAGCCACCGCGCCCGGCCTGTGGTCAATTTCAGAATAAGTGGGATACTTTTCAGCATTCTTTATAAGGTATATACAGTGTCAGTATGCTTTTTCAAAATTTGGCTATTTTGAAAGATTTCCCTCTTTTGATTTGGCAGGACACATTTGCTGATGCTATTATTCTGACTTAAAGTAAAAGTAAAACAGGAAAATCCAAAAACATATAAAAATTAAACACACGAGCTGGACGCAGTGGCTCACCTCTGCAATCCAAGCACTTTGGGAGGCTGAGGCAGGTGGATTACCTGACATCAAGAGTTTGAGACCAGCCTGACCAACATGGTGAAACCTCGTCTCTACTAAAAATACAAAAAAATTAGCTGGGCATGGTGGTGGATGCCTGTTATCCCAACTATTCAGGAGGCTGAGGAAGGAGAATCACTTTAACCCAGAAGGTGGAGGTTGTGTTGAATCGAGATCATGCCACTGCACTCCTGCCTGGATGACAGAGAGAGACTCCATCTCACAGAAAAAGAAAAAGAAAAAAAAAAGCAAGATCCTTTATCTCTCTAAAAAACAAAAATAAAATGAAACAAAAATAAAACACTCTTTAACATATTCTTAAGAGTCAAAAATTTTAATTTTGTTAAGATGTCAGTATAACCTATAGTGGAAAAACAAATTCGACATAATTTCTATAAAAATCCTAATAGCACAGGATTTTTAAACAGAAATCTTCTTTTTTTTGTTTTTTTTGTTTTTTTTTTGTTTTTTTTTTTTTGAGACGGACTCTCGCTCTGTTGCCCAGTGGCGCGATCTCGGCTCACTGCAAGATCTACTGCCCGGGTTCACGCCATTCTCCTGCCTCAGCCTCCCGAGTAGCTGGGACTACAGGCGCCCGCCACCTCGCCTGGCTAGTTTTTTGTATTTTTTTTTTAGTAGAGACGGGGTTTCAGCGTGTTAGCCAGGATTGTCTCGATCTCTTGACCTCGTGATCCGCCCGTCTCGGCCTCCCAAAGTGCTGGGATTACAGGCTTGAGCCACCGCGCCCGGCCCAGAAAATCTTCTTTAACATTTTAAAATTTGATTATGAACTATAATTAGCCAAACACCCATGAAAAAGAGGAGGCAATATACTTTCTCATTTCAAAACATATTAAAAACTATAATAAAAACAATGTAGTACTGACATAAAGACAGATAAACAGATGATAAATCAGAATACAGAACCCAGAAATGAACCCTTCTGTAAATAAGTGATCTTCCACAAAGCTACCATGAACACACAATAGAGAAAGGATAATATCTTCAAAAATTAATGCTGAAAACTGAATATCTATACTGATAAAGTCGAATTTTCCTTGAACCCTATGCAAAAAATTTTTAAATAAAGTACTTAGATATAAAAAATAGCTCACAAATCTCTTTAAAAAAATGGAGAAACACATGACATTAGCCTTGGAATCATTGTCTTAGATAACATTAAATGCATGCGCAACAATGGAAAGAACAGAAAAATTTAACTGAAATATACGCCAAAATTTTTGCACATCAAAAAAAAAAAAAAAAATTCAAGAGAGTGACAATTCCTCCTAGGAAATCAATGAAAATATTTGCAAATCACGTGTGATAGAAGTTAATATTCAGAACATATAAGCAACTCTTAAAACTGAACAATAACGTTGAATAACAGGATTTAGAAATGGAAAACTAGTTAAACTAAACTTTTATCAAAAGTATAAATGGTAAGATCATTTGAAAGGACACACAAAATTAGTAATTTGTAGAGGAATTCATAAATGTCACAATGAAATACAAAATAACTTCACACCCATTAGAACGGCCACTATCAATTTTTTTCAGAAAACCAAATCTGTTGATGATGCTATGAAAATGAAGCCTATGTTGATTTTTGGTAGAAAACAAAGATGCAGCCATTATTTTAAAATGTTATAAATGTTCCTCAGATAATTAAAAATAAAATTATAATCAACTACAGCAATCTTATTTACAAATTGATTTCCAAAGTATGCAACGCAGAACCTGGAAGAGATATGTAAACGTTTATGCTTATTGTACCAGATTTCACAAAAGTGAAATGTCTGAGGCAACCTAGATGTCCCTTGATTTATAAATACAACAAAAAATTTAACATATACATACATGGAATATTATTCATTTCATTCTTAAAAGAGAAAATTTTGTCACATTTTATGATAAACTTTGAAAATATTATGTGACATGAAATAAACCAGTAACAAGGCCGGGCGCGGTGGCTCAAGCCTGTAATCCCAGCACTTTGGGAGGCCGAGACGGGCGGATCACGAGGTCAGGAGATCGAGACCATCCTGGCGAACACGGTGAAACCCCGTCTCTACTAAAAAATACAAAAAACTAGCTGGGCGAAGTGGTGGGCGCCTGTAGTCCCAGCTACTTGGGAGGCTGAGGCAGGAGAATGGCGTGTACCCGGGAGGCGGAGCTTGCAGTGAGCGGAGATCCGGCCACTGCACTCCAGCCTGGGTGACAGAGCGAGACTCCGTCTCAAAAAAAAAAAAAAAAGAAAGAAATAAACCAGTAACAAAATAATGAATACTACAGGATTCCATTTATGAGAGAAGTTAAATAGTCAAACTCATAAAAACAAAAAGTTGAAAGGTGTTTGCCAAGGGCTGGAGAGAGGGTAAAATGGGCAGTTGTTATTTAGTGGGTATTGAGTTTTAGTTTTACAAGATGTAGAACCTCTAGAAGCCTTTTGCATAACCAGGTGAATATACTTTAACATGCCTGAAATCCACAGTTTTTTTTTTTTGACAGAGTATCTCACTTTGTCACCCAAGCTGGTGTGCAGTGGCAAAATTATGGCTCACTTCAGCCTCAAACTCCCAGGATAAAGTACTCCTTGTCCCTTAATCTCCCAGGTTGTTGGAACCACAGGTGCACACCACCATGGCTTGTTATTAAAAAAATTTTTTTTGGATACAACAGGTGTTTGTTTCCCAGATGGTCTCAAACGTTTCAGCTCAGGTAATCCTTCTATTTTTGACCTCTCACATTTCTGGGATTACAGAGGTGAGCCACTACCATGCCTGGTCATAAGATGTATACTTAAATAGATTTTAGATAATTAATTTTATGTTATCTGTTTCTACAAAAATTATTTTAGAAGAAAAACTAAATGCAGAATTATAAATTTTTTCTAGAATTACCTTCAAATCACAAAAGTGTTTCCCTCACACAAAGGAAGTATATATTCGTTATTAAACACAGGGCGAAAATAAGGTTATTTCCACAACTGCTCACTTAGACAAGATAAAACCACTGAAAATCTGCTAAGAAAGAATATACACAAGATAAGCCATAACCATAATGGGGATGATATTTATAGATAAAAACACACAAATATATAATCTGATTGTGATAGACATATGGCTAATTTATTTCTTAATTAAACCCCACATTGAGTTAAAGTGTACAAACAGAATTGCAAATTGTCTAGAATTATAATACACAAGTAAAACAAAAAACCCCAATACATTGATATTAAGAAACTGACACTAAAAAGCACACATACAGAACTGCAAATAATAATAAGAGAAATGTTTACTCATAAGATCTGGTATGCAACATTGATGTACCATTAAAAAAATTTGCCTAGATAACTGCAATATTTGACTGTATCTGTGTACTCATGGAAGGCAGGTATTTTGAGTCATCAGCATGCACTGCATGGCAGTAAAATTTAAGAGAAATTGCAGTATAATCAGAAACAGAAGATTCTAATGATAAGCTTTTAATAAATAAGGATTAAATAAAACTAGAGGTAAATTTCATCATTATATATGCTGTTCTTATGCAATATATGCTACATATATTCTTTTTTTTTTTTTTTTTTTTTTTTTTTTTTTTTTTTGAGACGGAGTCTCTCTCTGTCACCCAGGCTGGAGTGCAGTGGCCGGATCTCAGCTCACTGCAAGCTCCGCCTCCCGGGTTCACGCCATTCTCCGGCCTCAGCCTCCCGAGTAGCTGGGACTACAGGCGCCCGCCACCTCGCCCGGCTAGTTTTTTTTGTATTTCTTAATAGAGACGGGGTTTCACCGTGTTAGCCAGGATGGTCTCGATCTCCTGACCTAGTGATCCGCCCGTCTCGGCCTCCCAAAGTGCTGGGATTACAGGCTTGAGCCACCGCGCCCGGCCGCTACATATATTCTTAAAGAATATGTGCTATTCTTACACAAAATGAAACTGCTGGAATTTAACTTTAGAAGCAAAGAATAGTCTCACCTTGCTAAATTAAAAAAAAAAAATGTCTTGCAGAATATAATTAAAGCCTCTGATATATGAAACCAGTATCTGGGAAGAACTTGTTTTATTATTTAAATATGGGCAGAAGAAAGTGAATGGAAATCATATAATTCCTTTCTGCCTGCAGCAAACTTAAATTTATAACTAAATATTTTAGTAAATATAGAATGCCTACTAATCATCTAATTTACTTCAGGCATAACATGTAAATTCTAACATATTATCCTAAATGTCTGAATCCAAAATAACAGAGAAATTTGAAATAGAAAATAGAAAGTAAAAATGTATAGGGAGAGCGACAGCAGTAAAATTTTTTTAAAAAGATGACCTATTTTCTTATCCCCCGACAGCAAGAAAACTGTGAGCCATCCTGGACAAAAATGTCCTTATGAGAGATCCAGGCATCCTGACTCATATCTGTAATGATAGCTACATAATATATTCAGGTTGAAGAATTTCCTCAGGCCAGGATTTCAAGAGCAGACTGTGTTACGTAGAAAGACTTCATCTCTAAAACAAGTACCTTCAAAAGAGCTTTGAGATCCAGGGATGGAGTTGTGAAACTTTGCTAAAGCTCAAGATTGAGGAACGTTCTTTTCAGGAGACAGGCTTCCATTAAGATGGCAACTACAGGACTTCTGTTCTTGGCTACAGACCAAAAAACAGCCAATCCAACTTGCTCCCACTGAGAATTCTGAACTTACCCTGTAACCATTCCAAACTCCTCCCAGCCACAGCCTGGGAGAGCTCCTGCCCTTCCAGAGGCCTGGAGGAAGACACCCATTTGTAGCCATAGTTTAATGTTTTAGTTCTAACTCCAAGCCACAGTTCATGGCCAATTCTGCTGAGGTAGAATCCCACACAGTGACCTGGGAAGACCTCCTCTGGTACTCAGTGAAAGGCATCCTCATCCACATCCTGATGTAAGGCCCACCATATGCAGCTATGACGGCAACAACTTCCCCTAGTGCCTGCTCTGCAGATGAAAGTCCTGAAAGAAACTCAGTCTTCCAATAATAAAATGGGAATTACCACTACCCAAGCCTTCTGTAAGAAGCGAACTAAAGGTAAATCCTATACAGAGGCAGCAGCCTTGTGACCAACCTACCACTTCTCTCTATTACAAATAAAGAGGGCATTCTATAAATATGGAGGCCCAACAAAAGAAGATCTTGACCTCTTGTAACCAGTTTATATAAACTTGAAGAGGTTTTTACTCCATGAAATTTACAAAAACCAATGTAATGCAAAACTATATTATCTCCATTGTCAATGCTTCTATTTTAACATAACCCTGGAAGTATGTGGCAGAAGAATTAGGCAAAAAAATTGTTTAAAGCCATTGAAATTGAAGATAAATAAGTAAAAAGTTTCTGTTTGCAAATCATATAATCTTATATATTAAAAAAAAAATAAACAGTACATTTAAGGCCAGGCATGGTGGCTCACACCTGTAATCCCAGCACTTTGGCAGGCCAAGGCAGGCAGATCACCCGAGGTCAGGTGTTTGAAACCAGCCTGGCCAATATGGTGAAACCTTGTTTCTACTAAAAGCAGAAAAATTAGCCATGCGTGGTGGTGGGTGCCTGCGGTTCCTGCTACTCAAGAGTTTGAGGCAGGAGAATCACTTGAACTGGGAGGCGGAGGTTGCAGTGAGCCAAGATCATGCCACTGCACTCCAGCTTGGGTAACACAGCGAGACTCCATCTCAAAGAAAAAAAAATTTTTTAGCCTGAACTGTTAGTTCTGTGCTTCAGAAATATAAATTTTCTTGTTTCACCTAAGTTGTCCCTTAGATTCTACCCAACAACTGCAGAATACACATTCTTTCTATCAGCACATGAAACAGTCTTCAAGATAGACCACATGATAGGCCACAAGACAAGTCTGAATTTTTTTTTTTTTTTTTTTTTTTTGAGACAGAGCCTCGCTCTGTCGCCCAGGCTAGAGTGCAGTGGCGGGATCTCAGCTCACTGCAAGCTCCGCCTCCCGGGTTTATGCCATTCTCCTGCCTTAGCCTCCGGAGTAGGTGGAACTACAGGCGCCTGCCACCTCGCCCGGCTAGTTTTTTTTGTATTTTTTAGTAGAGACGGGGTTTCACCGTGTTAGCCAGGATGGTCTCGATCTCTTGACCTCGTGATCCACCTGTCTCGGCCTCCCAAAGTGCTGGGATTACAGGCTTGAGCCACCGCGCCCGGCCATGTCTGAATTTTTTTGTGTGAGTCTTGCTCTGTCACCAAGGCTGGAGTGCAATGGCACAATCTCGGCTTACAGCAACCTCTGCCTCCCAGGTTCAAGGGATTCTCCTACCTCAGCCTTCTGAGTAGCTGGGATTACAGGCATGCCTGCCTAATTTTTGTATTTTTAGTAGAGATGGGGTTTCCCCATGTTGGCCAGGCTGGTTTTGAACTTCTGACCTCAGGTGATCCACCTGCCTTGGTGTCCCAAAGTGCTGGGATTAAGCATGAGTCACCATGCTCAGCCCCTGAATAAATGTAAGAATATCAAAATTATATCAAGTACTGTCTTAGGCCACAGTGGAATAAAATTAGAAATCAATTCCAATAGGAACACTCAAAACCGTACAAATACATGAAAATTAAATAAACTGCTCCTGAATGATTGTTGGTTCCACAATGAAATCAAGATGGAAATTAACTAATTCTTTAAACTGAATAATAGTGACACAACATATTAAAACCTCTGGGATACAGCAAAAGCGGTGCTAAGAGGAAAATTCATAGCATTAAATACATGCATCAAAAAGTTCAAAAAAGCACAAAAAACAACCTAAGATTACACCTCAAGGAACAAGAGAAACAAGAAGACACCAAACCCAAACCCAGCAGAAATAAATAAATAAATAACAAAGATCAGAGCAGAACTAAATAAAATTGAAATTAAAAAAATACAAAAGATAAATAAAACAATTAGGTAGTTATTTGAAAAGATAAATCAAATTGATAGACTATTAGTGAGATTAACCCAGAAAAGCAGAAGGAAGATCCAAATACGATCAATTAGAAATAAAAGATCATTCAAAGCTACTATGAACATCTTTACGTGTTCAAACTAGAAAACCTAGGGGAGTTTGATAAATTCCTGGAAATATACAAACCTCCTAGATTAAACCAAGAAGAAATAAAAGCTCTGAACAGACCAGTAACAAGTAGCAAGATTAAACTAGTAACAAAAAATTGCCAGTTGGGTGCAGTGGCTCATGCCTGCAATCTTAGCACTTTGGTAGGATGAGGCGGGTGGATCACTTGAAGTCAGGGGTTTGAGACCAGCCTGATCAATATGGCAAAACCCCATCTCTACTAAAAATACAAAAATTGGCCAGGCATGGTGGTTTGTGCCTGTAATCCCAGCTACTTGGGAGGCTGAAGCAGGAGAATCACTTAAATCCAAGAGGCAGAGGTTGCAGTGAGTCAAGATTGCACCATTGCACTCCAGCCTGGGTAACAGAGCAAGACTCAAGAAAAAAAAAACAAAAAAAAACTGCCAACAAAAAACGTCCAGGACAAGATGGATTCATAGCTCAATTCTATGCAACATTCAAAGAATTGGTACCAGTCCTACTGAAACTATTCCAAAAGATAGAGAGAAAGGGAATCCTTCCTAAATCATTCTAAGAAGCCAATATCACTATAATACCGAGATCAGGAAAAGACATAATAAAAAAAAACTATGCACCAATATTCTTGATGAGCATAAATGCAAAAATATTCAATAAAATACTAGCTAACCAAACACAGCAGCATATTAATAAGATAGTACACCATAATTGAGAACATTTTATGCTAGGGATGCAGAGATGATTTAACATAGGCAAGTCAATACATGTTATACACCAAATAAACAGAATTAAAACAAAAATTATATAAATATCTCAATATACATAGAAAAATCATTTGGCAAAATCCAGCATCCCTTTATGATTAAAATCCTCAGCAAAATTGGGATAGAGGGAACATATTGTGAGGTCATAAAAGCCATCTATGACAGGCCAGGCACGGTTGCTCACACATGTAATCCCGGCACTTTGGGAGGCCGAGGTTGGCAGATTACCTGAGGTCAGGAGTTTGAGATCAGCCTGGTCAACTGGTGAAACCTTGTCTGTTCAAAATACAAAAATTAGCCAGGCATGATGGTTGGTGCCTAGTGGTCCCAGTTACTGGGGAGGCTGAGGTAGGAGAATCGGTTGAGTCTGGAAGGCAGAGATTGCAGTGAGCAGAGATCCTGACATTGCACTCCAGCCTGGGTGACAGAGTGAGACTCCGTCTGAAAAAAAAAAAAAAAAAAAAAGCCGTCTATGATAAACAGCCTACAGTATACTGAACGGGAAAAAGTTGAAAGGATTTTTTCTGAGAACTGGAACAAGATAATTATGTGCAGTCTCACCACTTCTATTCAACACAGTAATGGATGTCTTAGCCAGAGCAATCAGAGTAAAGCAAAAAATAAACAGCATCGGCCAGAGGCAGTGGCTCACACCTGTAATCCCAGAACTCTGGGAGGCCGAGGTAGGTGGATCACGAGGTCAGGATATCCAGACCATCCTGGCTAACACGGTGAAACCCTGTCTCTACTAAAAATACAAAAAATTAGCCGGGCGTGGTGGGGGACGCTTGTAGTCCCAGATACTTGGGAGGCTGAGGCAGGAGAATGGCATGAACCTGGGAGGCAGAACTTGGAGTGAGCCGAGATTGTGCCACTGCACTCCAGCCTGGGTGACAGAGCGAGGCTCCGTCTCAAATAAATAAATAAATAAAAATAAAATAAAATAAATTAAACAGCATCTAAATTGGTAAAGAGGAAGTCAAATTGTCACTGTTTACCAGTGATATAGTTGTATACCTAGTGTAGCAGGATGAGAGGTAGACAAAACTCCTCAGACACCGAGTTACAGAAGGAAGGGGTTATTCGGCCGGGGGCATCGGCAAGACTTCAGTCTCAAGAACTGAGCTCCCTGAGTGAGCAATTCCTGTCCATTTTAAGGGCTCACAACTCTAAGAGGGTGCATGCGAGAGGGTCGTGACTGATTGAGCAAGCAAGGGGTACCTGACTGGGGGCTGCATGCACCGGTAAAACAAGATAGGGATTTTCACAGTGCATTTCTATACAATGTCTGTAATCTATAGATAACAGAACCAATTAGGTCAGGGCTCCATCTTTAACTACCAGGCCCAGGGTGTGGCGGCGGGCTGTCTGCCTGTGGATTTCATTTCTGCCTTTTAGTTTTTACTTCTTCTTTCTTTGGAGGCAGAAATTGGGCATAAAACAATATGAGGGGTGGTCTCCTCCCTTACTAGGAAACCCTAAACACTCATCTAAAAAGCTTTTAGGGCTGGGTGCAGTGGCTCAAGCCTGTAATCCCAGCACTTTGGGAGGTGGAGGCAGGTGGATTACCCAAGGTCAGGAGTTCAAGACCAGCCTGGCCAACATGGTAAAACCCCGTCTCCAATAAGAATACAAAAATTAGCCGGTCGTGGTGGGGAGTGGTGTAATCCCAGCTACTAGGGAGGCTGAGACAGGAGAATCACTTGAATCCGGGAGGCAGAGGTGGCAGTGAGCTGAGATCACGCCACTACACTCCAGCCTGGGTGACAGAATAAGACCTTGTCTCAAAAAGAAAAAGAAAAACAAACAAACAAAAAAACCTTTTCGATCTGATACATAAATACAGTAAAATTTCAGGACACAAAATCAATGTGCACAAATTAGTGGCACTGGTGTACACCAACAGTGACCAAACTAAGGATTAAATTAAGAACTCGTTATTTTAAAATAGCTGCAAAAAAAAGTAATTAGGAATATGTCTAATCAGGGTGGTGAAAGATCTTTACAAGGGAAACTACAAAACGTTGATGAAAGAAGTCATAGACTGTCATGCGTGTCTGTGTGAAGAGACCACCAAACAGGCTTTGTGTGAGCAATAAAGGTTTTTAATCACCTGGGTGCAGGTGGGCTGAGTCCGAAAAGAGAGTCAGTGAAGGGAGATAGGGGCGGGGCCGTTTTCTAGGATTTGGGTATGTAAAGGAAAATTACAGTCAAAGGCGGTTGTTCTCTGGCGGGGAGGGGTCGGGGGGTGGTCACAAGGTGCTCAGTGGGGGATCTTTTGAGCCAGGAAAAGGAATTTCAATAGGTAATGTCTTCAGTTAAGGCAGGAACAGGCCATTTTCACTTCTTTTGTGGTAGAATGTTATCAGTTAAGGCAGGAACCGGCCATCTGGATGTGTACTTGCAGGTCACAGGGGATATGATGGCTTAGTTTTGGCTCAGAGTCCTGACATAGACAACAAAAACAAATGGAAACATATTTCATGCTTATGGATGGGTAGCAATCCTATTGTGACAATGATCAACCTACCAAAATCAGTCTACAAATTCAATGTAATTTCTGTCAAAATAACACTATCATTCTTCACAGAACTAGAAAAAAATCCTAAAATTTATATAATTTAAAAAGAGAGCCTCCATAGTCAAAGCAAGACTAAGAAAAACAAAACAAAACCAAACCAAAAACACAGACCAAAAAATCTGAAAGCATCACGTTATCTGACTTCAAACTATACCATAAGGCTATAGTTACCAAAACAGCATTGTATGGGTATAAAAATAGACATGTAGACCAATGAAACAGAATAGGAAAACCAGAAATAAACCCAAATACTTATAGCCAACTGATGTTTGACAAAGTAAACAAAGATATAAGGTGGGGAAAGAACACCCTATTCAATAAATGGTGCTGGGATAATTGGGAAGCCACATATTGAAGAATAAAACTGGATCTTCGGCTGGGGGCATTGGCTCATACCTGTAATCCTAGCACTTTGGGAGGTTGAGGTGGGTGGATCACGAGGTCAGGAAATTAAGGCCAAACTGGCCAAGATGGTGAATCCCTGTCTCAACTAAAAATACAAAAAAAAAAAAAAAAAAAAAAAAATTAGCCAAGTATGGTGGCGGGTGCCTGTAATCCCAGTTACTCAGAGGTTAAGGAGAGAATTGCTTCAATCCAGGAGCCAGAGGTTGCAGTGAGCCAAGATTGCGCCCCTGCACTCCAGCCTGGGAACAGAGAGACTCTGCCTCAAAAAAATAAAAATAAAAAAAATAAAATAAGGGGATCATCATCTTTCACCTTATACAAAAATCAACTCAAGATGGATCAAATACTGTCAGGCCTGTGAACCCAAATAAGCCATCATACCCCTGTGACCTGCACGTATACATCCAGATGGCCTAAAGTAACTGAAGAATCACAAAAGAAGTGCAATTTAAATGGCCTGTTCCTGCCTTAACTAATGACATTCCACCACAAAAGAAGTGAAAATGGCTGGTCCTTGCCTTAACTGAGGACATTACCTTGTGAAATTCCTTCTCCGGGCTCATCCTGGCTCAGAAATCTCCCCCACTGAGCACCTTGTGACCCCCACTCCTGCCCGCCAGAGAACAACCCCCCTTTGACTGTAATTTTCCTTTACCTACCCAGATCTTGTAAAACGGCTCCACTCTATCTCCCTTCGCTGACTCTTTTCGGACTCAGTCTGCCTGCACCCAGGTGAAATAAACAGCCCTGTTGCTCACACAAAGCCTGTTTGCTGGTCTCTTCACAGGGATGCGAGTGAAAAATACTTTAAACTAAGACCTGAAACTACCCAAATTCTAAAGCATTGAAAAACTCTTCCAGGCATTGACTTAGGCAAAGAGTGCACGGCCAAGAACCCCAAAGCAAATGCAACAAAAACAAAGACAGATGGGACTTAAACAGTTCTCAAAAGAAGATATACAAATGGCCAACAAACATAGAAAAAAAAAATACTGAACATCACTAATGATTAACAATCAGGGAAATGCAAATCAAAACCACAATGTGATACCACCTTACTCTTGCAAGAATGACCATGAGTGGCCGCACATGGTGGATCTTGCCTGTAATCCCAGCACTCTGGGAGACTGAGAAGGGTGAATCACCTGAGGTCAGGAGTTCCAGAGCAGCCTGGCCAGTGGTAAAACCCTGCCTCTACTAAAAATATAAAAATTAGCAGGGCGCGACGGCATGTGTCTGTAATCCCTGGTACTGCGGAGTCTGAGGCTGGAGAATCGCTTGAACCACAGAGGCGGAGGTTGCAATGAGCTGAGATCACACCACTGCACTCCAGTGTGGGCAACAGAGCGAGACTCCATCTCAGAAACAAACAAGCAAGCAAGCAAACAAACAAACAAACAGAAAAGACCATAATTAAAACATCAAAAAATAGGCCAGGCACAGTGACTCATGCCTGTAATCACCGCAAACTCCGTTTCAAAAAAATAAAAAAAAAAAAAGAAAAAAGAAAAGAAAAAAAAGAAAAGAAAAAAAAGAAATAGGGGATAAAACCCCAAATATTTTATGTCCTCACTTATAAGTGAGAGCTAAGCTGTGAAGATGCAAAGGCATGAAAATAATATAATGGGGCCGGGTGCGGTGGCTCACGACTGGAATCCCAGCACTTTGGGAGGCAAAGACGGGAGATCACCTGAGGTCAGGAGTTCAAGACCAGCCTGACCAACATGGAGAAACCTTGTCTCTACTAACAATACAAAATTAGCTAGGTATGTTGGGGCACGCCTGTAATCCCAGCTACTTGGGAAGGCTGAGGTAGGAGAATCGCTTGAACCTGGGAGGCGGAGGTTGCGGTGAGCCGAGATCATGCCACTATACTCCAGCCTGGGCAACAAGAGCGAAACTCTGTCTCAAAATAAATAAACAAATGAATAAATAAATAAATAATATAATGGACTCTGGGCACTCAGCGGGAAGGGTGGGAGAGGGGGTGAAGGATGAAAGACTACACTGTTGCCGGGCACGGTGGCTCAAGCCTGTAATCCCAGCACTTTGGGAGGCCGAGACGGGCGGATCACGAGGTCAGGAGATCGAGACCATCCTGACTAACACGGTGAAACTCCGTCTCTACTAAAAAATACAAAAAACTAGCCAGGCGAGGTGGCGGGTGCCTGTAGTCCCAGCTACTCGGGAGGCTGAGGCAGGAGAATGGCGTAAACCCGAGAGGCAGAGCTTGCAGTGAGCCGAGATCTGGTCACTGCACTCCAGCCTGGGCGACAGAGGGAGACTCTGTCTCAAAAAAAAAAAAAAAAAAAAGAAAGACTACACTGTTGTACCTGAGCGAGTTAGAGAAACACCATAGTTTGAGACAAAGTTAAGAGTCCTTTATTAGCCGGCGACCGAGAGAGGGCTAACGCTCGAAATTCTCTCAGCCCGAGGAAGGGGCTTGATTTTCTTTTATACTTAGGGTTAGGAAGGGGAGCGGGGAGCTCAGTTGCAACAATTCTACAGACGTAAAAACATGTAAAAAAGTTAAAAAGACAGATGGTTACAGAGAAACAGTTTCCAGGTGCAGGGGCTCTAAATCTTTCATAAGATGTTATATATGTGGGCTCTGCCGGACACAAACTCAAGGCTTTATGTTGTTATCTCTTCAGCAAAATCCTGAGAACTTCCTACATTTCTTGCTTCAGTACGTTATCAGTTAATTGGACTTTTTGATATGTTGAGTCTGCTCATACAAGTTAACTCCTTGAGGAAGGGGGTGGGTAAGGAGTCCTTGAAGCCTTGCAAATGATGGAGCCAAATGGAGTTCATCCGGCTTTTTCAGCTAAGGGAGAGCTTATTCATGTGGAAACAAGGCTAGGTGATTAAGGAAGAAAGGGAGAGTTTAAAAACAAAGTTAGTAAAAAACAAGGTTAGGTATTACAACACTTTGGGTACAGCGAACATTGCTTGGGAGATTGGTGCACCTAAATCTCAGAAATCACCACAAAAGAGCTTATCCATGTAACCAAATACTACCTATACCCCAAAACTATTGAAATATAATAATTTAAGACAAAAATAAAAAATCCCCAAACTCCCATAAGTTTAAGTTTATATGCTTTGGCTTTTTTTTTTTTTTTTTTAGAAAGGGCTCACTCTGTCACCCAGAATGGAGTGCAGTGGCTTGATCAGGGCTCACTGCAGCCACAACCTCCTGGGCTCAGGCAATCCTCCTACTTCAGCCCCTACAGGTTCGGGTCACCATGCTAAATTAGCTGGGTGTGGTGGCGGGCACCTGTAATCCCACCTACTCTGGAGGCTGAGGCAGGAGAATCACTTGAACCCAGGAGGCGGAGGTTACAGTGAGCTGAGATTATGCCATTGCACTCTAGCCTGGCCGACAGAGCAAGACTCTGTCTCAAAAAAAAAAAAAAAAAAAAAAAATTAAGGTTGTTTCACGTTAAAAAAAAAAAAAAGTCTATTAAATTAAAATATAAAAAGTCAAAAAGGGAAATTATAAAATATATATGAAAATCTATGGTGTTCAAAAATGACAAGTTTGATGGATTTATAAGGTTTTACTAAAATTAGGTTTAGTTTTTTTGTTGTTTTGGGTTTTGACATGGCGTTTCCCTCTTGTTGCCTAGGCTGGAGTGCAATGGCCAGATCTTGGTTCACTGTAATCTCCACCTCCTGGGTTCAAATGATTCTCCTGCCTCAGCCTCCTGAGTAGCTGGGATAACAGGCGCCCACCACCATGCCCAACTAATTTTTGTATTTTTAGTAGAGAAGGGGGTTTCACCATGTTGACCAGGCTGGTCTTGAACTTCTGACCTCCAGTGATCCGCCCGCCTAGGCCTCCCAAACTGTTCTGATTAAAGGCGTAAGCCATCGCGCCCGGCCTTCAGTATTGATAATACACTATTACTAAAGTAAAAATTGGTTTACTCTTGAACAAAAGTTTTATGTATTAACATGACAGTACAATACATTTGTTCACATTTCGAATACATTTAAAAAGAGAGAGAGTAAAGAAGAGATAGAATTTTCCCATGCTCTGGGGTGGGCCTGGCTCAGCTCAGGGAGGAAGCCCTGCCTGAAAAGGCTGCAGCCTAGGCTGGCACTCTTTCTTCATTCAGCCCTGCCTCTGATCACATCTTCTGTCACTCAGGGCCTGAAGGGACGGGGCCTTAAACGTTATCCAATCAAGGACTCTGGGCTGCGAACGTCCAATCAGGCACGCAGCTGGAGCGGAAAGGGCGGTTTCCGGGGACGTAGGAACCCTAGGCTTTCCCTGCAGCCCGAGGTCAAGGTCTCTTCCTTACTGCTGTGTATCCTCTGCTCCTAGAGGTCCAGATCTGCGGCCCTGTGACCTGCAGGTGTTGGGAGATCCACAACTAAGTCGCCAGGACCCCCTAGAAGCCTAGAAATGGTGAGTGTGCCGGGTCCGACGTCCCGAGGGAGTGGCAGGGGTGGTTGGAACTGGCGGGAAGTGGCTGTGGCGGGACTCTGGCCTCCCCGCAGTCAGCTCCACATCTGCGCCCCGAGTTCTCCTTGCCTAGGTGGACCTCAGTCCCCTTCAGCCGTAAGATGGCGGCTGCGCCGACAGCCGGCCCCGGGCGTCGTGTCTCTTCCCTGCGCTGTAATTGTGCCCTGGCCTGGAGCCCTCTTGGGGCAGCTCAGCACCCGCAGCGCGGAGTCTCTCCCAGATGTGCAGGGACCGTGGGAGGGTAGTCAGAGGAGAATCCTGACTCGGGGTGTGGGTTCATGAATGGGAAGAGCTTTGGTCCGCGAGGGTCCCAGTTCCTGTTTCCTCTTATTAAAAATTTATGGAAGTCACTGCAAAAATTTTAAAGAATTTAATCAAAGAGTGATTCCAAAATTGTAGAGCACCCAGCTATGGGTTGTAGTTTATGGCCTATTGAAGGGGTTTGACGGAAAGAGTTTTATGAGGTGCATAATGAAGAAGACCACATTCAATAATTGGTTAGGTACAGTTACCTAGTTTATTGTTTTGTTTTATTATTATTTTTTGAGGCCGAGTCTTCCTTCTGTCGCCCAGGCTGGAGTGCAGTGGCACGATCTTGGTTCACTGCAAGCTCCGCCTCCCGGGTTCACCCCATTCCCCTGCCTTAGCCTTCAGATAGCTGGGACAACAGTTCCCTGCCACCGCGCCCCGCTAATTTTTTTTTGTATATTTTTAGTAGAGGCAGGGTTCCGCCCGCCTTTTTTTGTATATTTTTAGTAGAGGCGGGGTTCCGCCCGCCTCGGCCTCGAAAGGTGCTGAGATTATAGGCGTGAGCCTTGTAGTTTCTTAATTTGTAACATCAAGATGGAAATTTCTTGGTTATGTAATCAGAAGTTAATTGGCAGTTTATAGTCTGTTAAGCCTGAATTTTTTCCCCCCAAAGTAGTAATTTACAAAAAATGTATTTGTATTAGATTTTTTTTTTTTTTTTTTTTGAGACGGAGTCTCGCTCAGTCGCCCAGGCTGGAGTGCAGTGGCGCGATCTCGGCTCACTGCAAACTCCGCCTCCCGGGTTCACGCCATTCTCCTGCCTCAGCCTCCCAAGTAGCTGGGACTACAGGCGTCCGCCGCCACCCCCGGCTAATTTTTTGCATTTTTAATAGAGACGGGGTTTCACCGTGTTAACCAGGATGGTCTCGATCTCCTGACCTCGTGATCCGCCCGCCTCGGTCTCCCAAAGTGCTAGGATTACAGGCGTGAGCCACTGCACCCGGCCTAGATATTGTTTTTTGATATCAAGTCTCACTCTGTCGCCCAGGCTGGAGTGCAATGGCGCCATCTGGGCGCACTGCAATCTCCGCCTCCCAGGTTCAAGCGATTCTCTTGCCTCAGTCTCCCAAGTAGCTGGGATTACAGGCATGCGCCACCATGCCTGGCTAACTTTGTATTTTTAACAGGGACGGGGTTTTACCATGTTGGTCAGGCTGGTCTCGAACTCCTGATTTCAAGTGATCCACCTGCTTCGGCCTGCCAAAGTGTTGGAGTTACAGGTGCAAGCCGCCGCACCTGGCCGAAGTAGATGTTTTAAAAGTAGAAATTAGGAACTAGAGCCTCCTCAGTCTAACTGCCAGCCACTTAATTATTTTCACACCCCACAAGGAACTGCTGTTTATTGCATTTTTCACATGAGTCCCAAGCAGAGCCTCAAGTCATTCCGACACCCCCTAGTTCTCCAGCCTGACTGGCTTGCAGTAAAATACTTAATTTCCACTTCCTTCTGACATTCCCAAAAGCCAATTTCCCCTCCCTTGTTCACATTATAAACTATTTGTCCTTTAGTGTATGTTTTGATACCTATTTTAATCATATTTTGACACAGCATTTGATGGCACATTTAAAAAGATTTGTTTTCTGTTTGTTAATATTTTTTCTTCTGTTTTCCCTAGACACATATGAGAATGTTTTTGGGTCAAGGTTTCCCTTTGGCAACTTTATAGGGAGCTATGTCCTCAGCCACCCTTCAGTTTTTTCTTGGACCTGAGATTCAGTACTGTCTGGGGAAAAACCAAAGTACCCGCCATAGCTTTGTCTGCCAGAGCGTCTAGTGAGTATCAGTTCCTGGATCATTTTCTCCCATAAGACACCCTGAAGTACAGAGTGTAGCCTCTCTTCTCCCATAACACAAACTGAGATATGGAGTGTAGCCTCTCAAGAGAACAGGTGAATGCCCTGGGGCTGAGAAGCATCTTCCGGTGCGCTGTTTTTTGGAAAGCTACCCCCTTGAGATATTAATATTGTCTTTACCCAACCCAGCTTCCATTTCTTGGAGACGCGTTGCTGTTCAGACAATCAGATGCTGGTATTGAAGGGGAAACCAAAATAATTTTTGCCCCTAGATTCTCTTAGGGGACAGAAAAATAGTGAAATAAAAATGGCAAAAAGTTTGTGAAAAGAAATAGCTCTCCAAAGACAAAGAAAAAAAAAATGACCCCAGTGAGATGGTGCAAGAACTTGCAAAGTAAAATGTACCTGGGGCACTCACTGGGGCATAGTTCAGAGAATGATTATTGAGCACTTAAGTGAACAGGATGGGGTGAGAGAATCTCTAAAGTAATTGGATGACCTGACTTGACACATGAGTCAGACATATCTGTACCTTGAAATGATTAAATGATTTGTTCACTTATTTTGACCTCAGTTTTCTTTTTAATTTTTGATTTTTATTTTATTTATTTATTTTTTGAGACGGGAGTCTCGCTCTGTCGCCCAGGCTGGAGTGCAGGTGTCGGGATCTCAGCTCACTGCAAGCCCCGCCTCCCGGGTTTATGCCCTTCTCCTGCCTCAGCCTCCCGAGTAGCTGGGACTACAGGCGCCCGCCACCTCGCATGGCTAGTTTTTTGTATTTTTTAGTAGAGACGGGTTTCACCGTGTTAGCCAGGATGGTCTCGATCTCGTGACTTCGTGATCCGCCCGTCTCGCGTCCCAAAGTGCTGGGGGATTACAGGCTGGAGCCACCGGGCCCGGCATTTTTTTTTAATTTTTTGAGACAGAGTTTCATTCTGTCACCCAGGCTGCAGTGCAGTGGCAGGATCTCTGCTGACTGCAACCGCCGTCCGCCTCCCGAATTCAAGCAATTCTTCTGCCTCAGCCTCCCGGGTAGCTGGGACTACAGGCGTGCACCAGAAATCCCGGCTAATTTTTGTATTTGTGGTAGAGATGGAATTTCACCATATTGGTCAGGCTGTTCTCAAACTCTTGACCTCGTGATCCGCCCGTCCCAGCCTCCCGAAATGCTGGGATTACAGGCGTCAGCCACCGCGCCCGGCCTTTTTTTTTTTTTTTTTTTTTTTTTTTTAAGATAGTGTTTTCCTCTGTCCCCCAGGCTGGAGTGCAGTGGTGCAATCTCACTGAAACCTCCTCATTCCGAGTTCAAGTGTTTCTCATGCCTCAGCCTCCCGAGTAGCTGGGACTACAAGTGTCCGCCACCACACCTGGCTACTTTTTGTATTTTTAGTAGAGATGCGAGTTTGCCATGTTGACCAGGCTGTGTGAGCTTAAAATTCTGACCTGAAGTAATCTGCCCGCCTTGGCCTCCCAAAGTGCTGGGATTGCAGGTGTGAGCCACTGTGCCCGACCTCAGTTTTTTAACTGTACATTGCATTTTATTAGTAGGTCTTGAAAGGTAAGAAAATATTTACAAAGGCCATAAAAAAGGTGAGTTTCAAAAAAATATCTAATATGTTTTATTTGTTGAAGTTCTCATTCACCTTTTTTTTTTCTCAGTGAATTTAGGAGTTTTTTCAGGGTTTTTTTTGTTTTTTTTTGTTTTGTGTGTGTGTGTTTTTTTTTTTTTTTTTTTTTTTAGAGACAGAGTCTTGCTTTGTCACCCAGGCTGGAGTGCAGTGGTGGGATCTCAGTCACTGCAGGCTCTGCCTCCTGAGTTCATGGCATTCTCCGGCCTTAGCCTCCCAAGTAGCTGGGACTGCAGGTGCCTGCCACCACGCCCAGCTAATTTTTTTGTATTTTTAGTAGAGACAGGGTTTTACCGTGTTTACCATGATGGTCTCAATCCCCTGACCTCATGATCTGCCTGCCTTAGCCTCCTAAAGTGCTGGGATTACAGGCACGAGCCACCGCGCCTGGCCCTCAGGTGTGTTTTTTTATTTCTGAGTGATTTCAAACAGAATTCCATCTAGCTTTTAGAATGTTAGCTACCGAGGAAAAACAAAATTTTTCTTCCATTTCGGCTATAGAGAATTAATATATTTCCACAAGAAAATGTGGTAGATAATTGGTGAGTTACATAGATTCGTGGAAACATCAGTTTCTTTTTTTTGCAGTGAATTTGCAAAAATAAATATCTTTGTTCTATATCCTGTTATTTCAATTTCTGAATTTAATGGTAAATTTTATGTGATGAAACTTGGTACCTCCTAGAAGTGTTCCCGTATAACTGTTTACCACATGATTTTTAATAGAATAAGTAAAATAATGCTTTATTGTCAGAAAAATACATTTGCTTCTTTTACTGAGGTACAAAAGGTAAGCACCTTAAATTTTTCTTATATGGACACTTTTTGAATCATTTTGCTGGATTTTTCAAACACTTAGTTTCAAAAACTAAGTGAATGACTGACATGGTAATTAAAGCTTGAGCCCCATGACTGCAAGCTGAGGTTAATTTTGAGCCCCCAAAAGGAGGTTATTAAAGGCCCCGTTAGTTCCTTCTGGAAAGCCTTTCCTGCAGATGTCCCAGCCTGCTCACCCCAGCGGTGGAAGAAGCCTCCATAGTGAGAGAAGCTACAGAGCCCTGGAAAGCTGGGGCCCCATAGGCAGAAGCAGTTAAGATTAGGATAGAAGGGGTTTGGGGGTCTTACTGAAGATAAAATTGTTACTGTTTTGTGGCAGTTTCAAGATGTTTTAAAATAAACCAGTTAGATGTACATAAAAAAAAAATTTAATTCCAAAGGAGTATTGCAACAGGAGGAAGATCCAACTATAAGATCTTTAAGGATTGCAAAGATTAGGTAGAAAAGGACTTTTTTTCCTAGGGAAAAGCAAATAAGATTAGAAAGAAGGTGAGGGGAATGTTTAAATGAAGGGTGAAATACTCAGATTTTAGACCAGAGAATGTTTAGGAGTGTTCTTCAGACACTTAATTTGCAGTAGCATAAAATGAGGTTGTATAGTGACTCACACTGAGCATAGCTTAGATTTCAGGATCCTGTGGGAAGAAAATAAACTTAAGTTTGATTAAAAAGTATTTTATGTTGACCACTGAAGGCAAATTTAGCTGATTTTTTTAATGAGAAGAGGAAAATATGCAGAGTGTCTTCCTGGCTGTGTATTGGGTAAGTAAAGAGAGCAGCATCTAAGTCATAATGGGAAGGGTGTGTCTTTTCGTAAAATGTTCCTGGAGAACACAGAGGATAGAGAATTTTATTAATCACAGCTGTTTATTATCTGTATGCTTCATCTTTTCCCACCTCTTTCCTTGGTTCTATACTTTTCTTCCATTTGACTTTTTGGGGTTTGTATATTTTATTTGAAGCCAGTGAATATAACTATAGTGTTCTGTTGAGTTCTGTGAGTAGCTCTCTCAGATTATTGGATTTCAAAAAGGAGAGTCCCCAATTTTTAAACAGTAGGTCAGAAGCATAGATGAGCCCATGGAGTTTGTGACTGACATCTGCAGTGAGGACAATGTTGTGGGACTGAGCCCTGAATCAGGTCTGTGCTGACTCTGGGTGGTGTCAGAATTCAAGTGTTAGACAATGAGTTGGTGTTGGAGAGTTGTTGGTGTTCATCAAACTCTGCAGATTTGGTGCCAGAAGAAAGATAGCACAGACTTTTGGCCTGGAATGAAACTCTAGGTGTCTGGGAATGGGAGGCTCTGCTCTCCTCTACACAGGCTGTCACACTGTCCTTTGTTCTTTAATTTCAGAATTCCTCCCAGGGTGACAGAGGACTGAAAACTTAAAGGAGATCTGATGACAAATCCCCTTTTCCACAGCTGCCAGCAGAGGATTTCCACCCACTCACAAACTCCCACTAGACATTGATGTGTCCACACCCCTCTCAGGACAAGGCACCACCCTCAGGAATTTTACCACAGCATTTTTGATCCTAGTGGTTTTTTTTTTTTTTTTTTTTTTTTTTGAGATGGAGTCTTGCTCTGTCGCCCGGGCTGGAGTGCAGTGGCCAGATCTCAGCTCACTGCAAGCTCCGCCTCCTGGGTTCACGCCATTCTCCTGCCTCAGCCTCCCATGTAGCTGGGACTACAGGCGCCCGCCACCACGCCCAGCTAGTTTTTTGTATTTTTTAGTAGAGACGGGGTTTCACCGTGTTAGCCAGGATGGTCTCGATCTCCTGACCTCGTGATCCGCCCATCTCGGCCTCCCAAAGTGCTGGGATTACAGGCTTGAGCCACCGCGCCCGGCCTGGTTTTTTTGGCCAGAAACCTACAAAAGTATCTACGAGTCTCCTGGCATATGTCTATTTTCAGACACTGAATCTGCAGTAGCAACCTTTTTGTTTTCTCCACCAGCCTAGGGTTCATAATCTTATCTGCCTGCATGGACCCAGAAATAAATCAGAGTACAGCCCCACTTGGGCCACTACCTGTAGCACAAACCAGTCCTTCTACCTGCCTTGTACTCTCTCCAATGCAGGGACTTTTTTTTCTTTTAACTTTTATTTTTGTTTGGTTCAAGGGTACACGTGCAGCTTTGTCATACAGCTAAAATTGTGTCATGGGAGTTTGGTGTGCAGATTATTTTGTCCCTGCAGTACTAATCATAGCACCAAAAAGGTATTTTTTTCTGACCCTTTTAGTCCTCCCACCCTTCACCCTCAACTAGGCCTCAGTGTCTTTTTCTCCTCTGTGTTCTTGTGTTATTATTTATCTCTTACTTATAAATAATAACATGCATTTGGTTTTCTGTTTCTGCATCAACTTTCTAAGAATAGTGATCTCCAGCTTCATCCATGTTGCTGCAAAGGACATAATCTTGTTTTTGTTTTTTTTTTATGACCACACAGTATTTCATGATTTCATGATGTTTATGTACCATATTTAGTTGGTTGGTTGGTTTGAGATGGAGCCCCGCTCTGTCACTCAGGCTGGAGTGCAGTGGCATGATCTCGGCTCACTGCACCCTCCACCTCCTGGGTTCAAGCAATTCTGCCACAGCCTCCAGAGTAGCTGGGATTACAGGTGTGTGCCACCACACTCAGCTAATTTTTGTATTTTTAGAATAGACAAGAGTTTTGCCATGTTGGCCAGGTTGGTCTCGAACTCCTGACTTCAGGTGATCCACCCCCCTGGCCTCCCAAAGTGCTAGGATTACAGGTGTGAGCCACCACACCCAGCCCATATTTTGTTTTTATTAAGTTTATTAAGTTTTTAATTTTTTGTTATTTTTGGAGACAGGGTCTCACTCTTTTTCCCAGGCTGGAGTGCAGTGGTGTGATCTTGGCTCACTGAAACCTCAACCTCTGAGGCTCAAGAAATCCTCTTCTACCTAAGCTTCACAAGTAGCTAAGACTAAAGGCTTGTGCCACCATACTTAGCTAATTTTTATTTTTGTACTTTTTTTTTAATAGATGGGATTTTGCCATGTGGTCCATGCGGGTCTCAAACTCCTGAACTCAGGCAATCCACCTGGCTCAGCCCCCAAAGTGCTGGATTACAGGCATGTGCCATCCTGCCCAACCATACCATATTTTCTTTATCCAGTCTACCAGTGTGATAGGTTGATTCCATGTCTTTGCTATTGAGAATAGCGCTGCAATGAATGTGATTGTGCATGTGTCTTTATGATAGAATACTTTATATATTTTTAGGTATATACTCAGTTGTGAGGTTACTGGATCAAATGGTAATTTTGTTTTTGGTTTAGTGAGGAATCACCACACTGCTTTTCACAATGGTTGAATTATAATAATGGCCATTCTCACTGGTTTGAGGTAATTTCTCATTGTGGTTTTCTTTTGCATTTCTCTAATGATTAGTGATGGGCCTTTTTATATGCTTGTTAGCCACATGTTTGTCTCCTTTTGAAGACAAACATCTTTTTCTTTTTTTTTTTTTTTTTGTCTTTTAAGTTAGTTTTTTTTTTTTTCTTGTAAACTTGTTTTAGTTTTTTATGGATTCTGGATAGTAGACCTTTGTCAGAAGCATAGTTTGCAAATATTTCTGTTATTTTGTAGGATGTCTCTTTTCTGTGTTGATAATTTCCTTCGTTGTGAAAAAGTTTAATTAGGTCCCATTTGTCAATTTTTGCTTTTGTTGCAATTGCTTTTCATATCTTCGTCATGAAATCTTTGCCAGTTTCTATGTCTAGAATGGCACTTCTTACCTTCCAGGGTTTCTTCTTTATATATAATTTTTAGGATTAACATTTAAGTCTTTCATTTACCTTGAGTTGGTTTTTTTACATGGTATTATAAAAGGGTCCAGTTTCAATTTGCTACATAGTGCTAGCTAGTTATTCTAGCACCATTTATTAAATACGAAATTCTTCCCACATTCCTGTTGTCACCTTTGTTGAATATCAGATGGCTTTAGGTGTGTGGCATTATTTCTGGGCTTCCTAGTCTGTCGCATTGGCCTATGAGTTTGTTTTTGTGCCTGTACCATGTTGCTTTGTTTACTGTAGCACTGTTGTGTAGTTTGAAGTCAGGTAACGTAATGCCTTCAACTTTGTTGTTTTTGCTTATGATTGCCTTGGCTATTCAGGCTCTTTTTTGGTTCCATGTGAATTTTAAAATAGTTTGTTATTTTAGTTCTGTTAAAAAATATTTTGGTGGTTTGATTAAGTTAGCATTACATCTGTAAATTTATTTAAGCAGTATGGTTGTTTTTATGATAGTGATTTTTTTTATTCATGAGCATAAAGTGGTTTTCCATTTGTTTCTGTCATCTCTGGCTTCTTTAAGCATTGTTTTATAATTCTTGTCATAGAGATCTTTTGCCTCTCTGGCTATCTGTATTTCTAGATATGTTATTCTTTTCTTTGGCAGATGTGAGTGGAATTGTGTTTTTAATTTAGATTTGGCCTGGATGTTCTTGATATATAGGGTTGCTACTAGTTTTTGTACATGTCTTTTGTATCTTGAGACTTCACTGAGGTTTGTCAGTTTAAAGAGTTTTTCTGCTTAGAGTATATGGGTTTCCAGATGTAGAATCATGTTGTTTGCAAACAGGGATGGTTTGACTTTCTCTCTTTTTGTTTGAATGTCTTTTATTGTTATCTTTTGCCTGATTGCTCTGGCTAAGACTTCCAATTTTATGTTGAATAGGAGTGTTGAGAGAAGGCATCCTTGTCTTGTGCCAGTTATCAAGAAGGAATGCTTCCAGGTTTTGTCCATTCAGTATGTACCTTCCCTGCCTCGTTTGTTGAGGGTTTTTAACATGAAAAATGTTAAATTTTATTGAAAGCTTTTTGTGCATCTATTGAGATAATCTTGTGGTTGCTCTCTTTAATTCTGTTTATGCAATGAATCACATTTATTGATTTGTGTATGTTGAACAAACCTTGAATCCCCCAAAATAAACTGTAGTTTATCACAGTGGGTTAGCTTTTTGATAAGCTGCTGCATTTGGTTTGCCAGTAGTTTGTTGAAGATTTCTGGGTTTTTTTCTTTTCTTTTCTTTTCTTTTTTTTTTTTTTTTTTTTTTTTGAGATGGAGTCTCACTGTGTCATCCAGGCTGGAGTGTAAGTGGTGTGATCTTGGCTCACTGTAACCTCTGCCTCCCAGGTTCAAGTGATTCTCCTGCCTCAGCCTCTTGGGTAGCTGGGATTACAGGTGTGTGCTACCATGCCCAGCTAATTTTTTTGTGTTTTTAGAAGAGATGGGATTTCATCATGTTGGCCAGGCTGGTCTTGAACTCCTGACCTCAGGAAATCAGCCTACCTTGGCCTCCCAAAGTTCTGGGATTACAGGCATGAGCCACCGGACCCAGCGGTTTTGTTGAAGATTTCAAGGATATTGGCCTGAAGTTGCCTTTTTTTTTTTGTTTTATCTCTGTTAGGTTTTGATATCAGAATGGTACTTTTCTTACATAATGAGTTGGAGAGGAGTTTCTTTTTAATCTTTTGAAATTGTTCTAGTAGAAATAATATCAGCTTCTATTTGTACATCTGGTAGAATTCAGCTGTGAGTATGTCTGGTCCTGAGCTTCATTTGGTTGGTAGGCTATTTATTACTCATTCAATTTTTTGAGTCTATGTATTATCTATGTATTAAGGGCTTTGATTTTTTTGTGTATGTGTTCAGTCTTGGGAAGATGTATTTGTTCAAGAATTTTTTCATTTCTTCTAGATTTTTGTTTGTTTATGTGCATAGCAGACTTCAGTATATTTTTGTGGGGTCAGTGGTAATGTCTCCTTTTGCCATTTCTAATTGTATTTATTTGTATCTTCATTAATCTAGCTAGTAGTTTATTTACCTTTTTTAAAAATAGATTTAATATCTGGATTTCTTGATATTTTGTAGTTTTTCATGTCTAAATCTCCTTCAGTTCAGATCTGATTTTGGTTATTTCTTGTCTTTTGCTAGCTTAGGGGCTGATTTGCTTTTATTGCTCTCAGTCTTTTATTTATGATGTCAGGTTGTTAAACTGAGATCTTTCTATAACTTTTTGATGTGAGGATTTAATGATATAAATGTTTCTTTTAACACTGCCGAGCCGGGCGCGGTGGCTCACGCCTGTAATCCCAGCACTTTGGGAGGCCGAGGCGGGCGGATCACAAGGTCAGGAGATCGAGACCACGGTGAAACCCCGTCTCTACTAAAAATACAAAAAATTAGCCGGGCGCGGTTGTGGGCGCCTGTAGTCCCAGCTACTCGGGAGGCTGAGGCAGGAGAATGGCGTGAACCCGGGAGGCGGAGCTTGCAGTGAGCCGAGATCGCGCCACTGCACTCCAGCCTGGGCGACAGAGCGAGACTCCGTCTCAAAAAAAAAAAAAAAAAAAACACTGCCTTAGCTGTATTTCAGGGGTTCTGGTGTGTTGTATTTTCATTCTTATTTGTTTCAAAACACTTCTTGGTTTCTGCCTTAATTTCTTTTTTTTTTTTTTTTTTTTGAGACGGAGTCTCGCTCTGTCGCCCAGCCCAGGCTGGAGTGCAGTGGCGCAATCTCGGCTCACTGCAAGCTCCGCCTCCCGGGTTCACGCCATTCTCCTGCCTCAGCCTCCCGAGTAGCTGGGACTACTCAGCCTCCCGAGTAGCTGGGACTACAGGCGCCCACAACCGCGCCCGGCTAATTTTTTGTATTTTTAGTAGAGACGGGGTTTCACCGTGGTCTCGATCTCCTGACCTTGTGATCCGCCCGCCTCGGCCTCCCAAAGTGCTGGGATTACAGGCGTGAGCCACCGCGCCCGGCCTTCTGCCTTAATTTCATTATTTACCAAGAAGTTATTCAAGTGTAGGCCATTTAATTTTATTTAATTGTATAGTTTCCAATTGTTTTATTGGTATTGAAACATATTTTTCTTAAGCTGTAATCTGTGTGTCGTTTGTATCATTTTGGGATTTTTGAATTTGCTGAGAATTGTTTTGTTTCGATCATGTGGTCAGTTTTTGAGTATGTGCCATGTGGTGATGAGAAGAATGTGTTTTATGGTATATTTAGATGAAGAGTTCTGTAGATGTCTATTAGGACTATTTATCTGGTTAAGTGTTGAGTTCAGGTCCTAATATTGTTGTTAATATTCTTCTTCAATGATCTGTCCGTCAGTGCCTGTGAGATGTAGTCTCTGATTATTACTGTGTGAGATTCTAAGTCTCTTCATAGGTCTCTAAGAACTTGCTTTATTCATGTGAACCTATGGATTTTTTAATAACACCTTTCTCTCTTCTGCTTTTCCCCCCATAAGCATTCTTTCAAGTGCACACAGTGTGCAAAATTCAGTCCAAGAGTTCAAGAACCTGTCCAGAGACCTGGCTGTTTTAAGAGAAAATATAAATTATAAATAAGAGGCTTTATTCTCATATATGAAAATAAGGGAGGATAACTACCTGATTTTTATAAAAGGTTTAGATTATATGTATATATTTTCTTTGCTTTTTGAAATATATGTAAATCATATTAGCAATGAAATAAACCTTTTGTCATTCTTTTTGACTCAGAATTGTCTTTATCTGGGACTTGAGATTCATTGCTTTCCTTTTGTCTTGGCAAAAGATTATTTTTTTTTTTATCTTTAGTCTTTAAAGTAGACACAACTTTGTTCAGAGTAAAGTTCATTTCAAGAGCATAATAAAGTTGAGCACAAAGATAGGAATAAATTTAGCAATACAGAATAAGAAAGACTAAAAGATAGTGAGTAAGTTCTTTGGCAGAAACCTGGTTATCCAAGGTGATTATTTGCAGGCTGACATACTTGCACTGCAAAAGCCAGAAGAGTTCAGTGTATAAACTGAACAGTGGAGTCTGTTGTACTTGGGTTACTTCAGTACAGTTAGTGTAGTTATGTGTAGTGTTTGTAGGCAACCTGCATTCATATAAATTAAACAGTATTTTCTACAATAGTATGAATTTAAGACCACAATATTTACTTTGATTGAATTCCTTAGTTATTTTAACATTATTATTCATACTTTTGAAATATAGTTTCGCCGGGCGCGGTGGCTCAAGCCTGTAATCCCAGCACTTTGGGAGGCCGAGACGGGTGGATCACGAGGTCAGGAGATCGAGACCATCCTGGCGAACACTGTGAAACCCCGTCTCTACTAAAAAAAATACAAAAAACTAGCCGGGCGAGATGGCGGGCGCCTGTAGTCCCAGTTACTTGGGAGGCTGAGGCAGGAGAATGGCGTAAACCCGGGAGGCGGAGCTTGCAGTGAGCTGAGATCCGGCCACTGCACTCCAGCCCGGGCGACAGAGCGAGACTCCGCCTCAAAAAAAAAAAAAAAAAAGAAATATAGTTTCAACCGAATTATAGTTCAGATAATTTTTTAAAATCTTACATACATTATGACTAGTACATAAAATTACTGATACTTATATATTTATATCTGATATCCAAAAAGTTTACCATTAAATTGTTACAGTAGATATTAGTCTGACATGCTTATTAATGTATCCAGTGGGAATAATTATAGGTAAGCATAATTTTAGTGTCATATATTTTACCAGATTAGTGTGCTGCTATTACAGGACAAATAAAGACAGGTGATATGGCTACCCAGAAACCGTAATAGCTCTCCAGTCAGCTATGTTGCAAGCTCTAATATATTCTACTATATTAACACAGTGAGATTTCAATTTTTTATAAAAATGCGCCGGTGGAAGTTGTCAGATGTATTCCAATATAGATCTCACATTCAATGGTTAGGAAATAAGAGAACAGCAGAGATGGAATCTTTTAAAATTCTGCTGAGAGCTGGGTGTTGTGGCTCATGCCTGTAATCCCAGCACTTTGGGAGGCCAAGGTGTGTGGATCACCTGAGGTCAGGAGTTTGAGACCAGCCTGGACAATGGTGAAACCTCCTCTCTACCAAAAATAACAGAATTAGCCATTTGTGGTGGTGTGTGCGTGTAGTCCCAGGTATTTAGGAGGCTGAGACAGGAGAATCGCTTGAACCCGGAGGCGGAGGTTGCAGTGAGCCAAGATCACACCATTGCACTCCAGCCTGGGCAACAAGAATGAAACTCCATCTTAAAAAAGAAAAAAAAAAATTTAGTGAGAATGTGCCCCCTTTATTCAATAATGCTCATGTTTCTTTTGCTGGGAGTAGCTATACACTTTGGGTATTTGGAAAGATACTCTTCTTTGGGAGATATTTTCTGGCCAACTTGATCAATCTTACATCTAATCTCAGTTTTTTCTTAAGACGCTGTAACATTTTTCTCTCAATATAATCTTTCTCAGAATGAGAGCTGTTTTTCTCTCGAATGCATTGCGTGTCTGTTTCAGAAACCCTATTAGTATTCCATGGTGTCTGTGAAAGACGTGGGCTGTCACAGTGAGAACTCTCAGAGCTGTCTCTATCTGGACTCATGCTAAAACCCGGCAGTATTTTTTCATGTCACCGTTCTAAATAAAAACTAAGGCTGAAATACTTCTCCCTTTTCTATTATTGTGAAGGTGCAATTCTACCCAGGAGGTCTGCAGGCTCTCCTCCTGCTGCTCAGGCTTCACTCTCTGATGTGGCGCTGGAGTGCTGCTGTGGCAATTGGGGTTCACCTAAGATGCCAGTTTCCAGCTGTGAGCCCTGTGCTGTGGGCTGTTCCTCAGTGGCAGATGATGGGGTCAAGAGAGTACACTAGCCACCAGGAGAGGGAAAGCAGGAATACTCTAGCCCAGTGCTCAGGGAGTAGAGAGCTATTGCTTTAAAATGTAAATAGCCAAAAGGATAGCACCCAAATCAACAATTTTTGTCGAACAGTTAAAGCCTACTTTCAGCAGGCACCGGGGTTCAAGTTGAAAACTACCTCCAGTCATGAAGATGTGAAAAGTTTATTTTGTCATTGATTATAACGGATTAGCATACAGAGATGGCCTTCCTAACTACCAGGTGAATTTATGATGAACTATGTATGACATGGTGTTGTAAATTCTACTTTTAGATGAATTATGGTGACTGTCTTTCTGTCTTTGCAATCTCTTGAGCAAATTGACTGTTAATACATGTTACATTCACATATAATTGTGTAATAAAACAGTTTTCTTTCTGTTCTGTTATTGTGGAGTTCCTCTGGGACTGAAGAAAAGTTTGCTTCTAATTATATTTTCCAAACCTTGTCTAGAATTACCAGACGTAATGTAAACACATAAGGTGCCAACTAAGCTTTAGTCTAGATAGGCCTTTTCTGCTCAGGCTTCCAGTCAATTCACAATTGTGCTGCGAAGTGCATGCTGTCCCCTAAATATGCAGGTGGAATTGTGTCTGTACCTACTTGGTATCTATCATCCTCTACAGTCACTTTTAGAGAGGCTAGAACAGATTTCTACAAATTTCATAGGTCAGATATTAACTATTTTACCTCTTTCCATGACTTGTGTCTTCAGACCTGAAACTGATTCAGTGACCATGGGGCACCGAAACCCAATCAGAGTAAAATATGTGCATTGAGTAGACCTGTAGACATGAGAATCTCCACTTCTCCCTCCCTCCTCATGCTAAAGTGCTCACAAATGTTCAGGTAACATTTACCTGAACATTGCTGCTACTTTACCCATGCAGGACCTGAATTTGCAACTCCATATTCTAAATCTAGGTCTTCAGAATTGAAAAGAAAAAAAAATTTTATATATGAGGAATGCAAGTCCTTTTAGGTATCAAACTCAGACATTAAAATGAGAGCACAATTGTGTTTTTCACCCCCTTTTTTTAGCTATATATGTATCTCTTGAGACTGCTCACTATTGCCACAAGTAGCTATAAATTAAACTAATAATTCCACACTGGACACTATATTCCATATCCTTAACCTTAACGATGTATATCCAATCAATTATTAAAGTTATTTTGCATAAATAAGAATCTCTCACAACCAATTTTGTGTCAGCTCACTCACTGTTCCTCTTTTTTACCTTTACAAATCCACTTGTAAGTGCTGCTAATCAAAATGTAGGTTCCAGGCAATTTGAATATTTTGTCTCAAGTTAAAATCTTTAAGCTTGACCCAAATAAACTGTCTTCTTATGTTCATTTTGTGTCAGCTTTTTAAAGGTAAAATATTATTTAGAATATTCTAGAGCAGCCTCTATGAGGGGATTTCTCCTTTGATTTCACTCTACTTGCTGTGTCACCCAAAAATGCAGAGTGAGGTTGATTTCAGCTAGAATCAGCAAATTAGGTCTGGCCTCTGCTGGGATTTACAAGGCAGGGCCTGACTTTGGATTGAGAATTTACAGAAAACCAACAGGAGATATTTTCTGCATTGTGAGATATCAACATGGACATTTTAAAATTCCTCTTTTGATGTGTCTTTTTGACCTTTTCACATCTTCGTCATTAACCTGCCACAGTTATGTGAGAGGCTCCAGGAATAAATGGAATCTGATGGCAGCATCTGTAAGGGTAAACAAGCATCTTAAGGACACAAAGTATCCAGAGCCACGACCACAACTATACCTACCTGTAAAATGTGATACTAGAGTAAAGTATTCTTGTCCTTCTACTTACCCAACAGCTAGCAAATCAGGACAGCTAGCAAATCAGGACAGACAACCCAGATTCTGGAGTTCAGCCAAAGTAGTTCTATTTTTTATTTAGAATCATCCTGAGTCTTCTGTGCCTGGCTTATCGTTGGACCATCAGCCCAGGGTCACTGGGAACCCTCTCACAATCACCTGTGAATCTTTGAGACATTTGAGGATGTCCAGAACAGAATTGTGTCAGGCTGATAAGAGTGGTTAATTCTACTTCTGTCCTAGTGTGAGAGAAATGAGTCATCTTGTGTTTGTTTCTCCCCTTATACAAGAAGTATCTTTGATTGGTACCCAGATGAGAGTTTTTCCAGTTCCCTGGTACTTGGGTAAAAAATCAGGAGGGCTGGAGGCTCAAACAGATAAACTAATTGTTTCCATTTTATATAGTCATAAAAAAATAGATGAAAAAGGCTGGGTGCAGTGGCTCATACCTGTAATCCCAGCACTTTGGGAAGCCAAGACGGGTGGATCACCTGAGGTCAGGAAATTCTAGACCAGCCTGGCCAGCATGGTGAAATCCCATCTCTGGTAAAAATACCAAAATTATCCGGGTGTGGTGGCTCATGCCTGTTGTCCGGGCTACTTGGGAGGCTGAGACAGGAGAATCTATTGAACCTGGGAGGAGGAGGCTGCAGTGAGTCAAGATCACATCATTGTGCTCCAGCCTGGGCAAAAAAGTGAGACTCAGTCTCAGAAAAAGAAAAAAAAAATTAAAGAAAGACAGAAAAAAGAGGAAAAATAGATGAAGCAGTCATGGTTCCTACCATCCTGGCAGTTTTAGTCTAGAATAGCAACTGGAAAAGTGGTTGAATTATGCATCAGATGGTGGGTACAATAAATAGATATGTACAAAAAACTTGGGCTTTATTTGAGCCACTTTCTTTATATTGTGGTTTCTGATGTCTACACCTGAACTTATAAACAGAAGAGTCGTTATTATTATTTGTATTTCTTTTACCCTGCTAAGAATACTTATTTTTCGGGCCGGGCGCGGTGGCTCAAGCCTGTAATCCCAGCACTTTGGGAGGCCGAGACGGGCGGATCACGAGGTCAGGAGGTCCAGACCATCCTGGCTAACACGGTGAAACCCCCTTTCTACTAAAAAATACAGAAAACTAGCCGGGCGAGGTGGCGGGCGCCTGTAGTCCCAGCTACTTGGGAGGCTGAGGCAGGAGAATGGCGTAAACCCAGGAGGCGGAGCTTGCAGTGAGCTGAGATCCAGCCACTGCACTCCAGCCTGGGTGAATACTTATTTTTCTTCTAAAAAAACATTATTCTAGAAAACCTTAAGGGATTTTTTTTTTGAACTGCCTATTAGTGTATTAGTATTAGTATAAGTATATTATATTATATATAAAATTTACAGGGCAGTGGCTAAAAAAGATTAAAATTATACAAACTCAGATTTAAGTTTACTTAAGTAAGCTTTAAAAAAAAGAACTGACAATACCCCTCAATGGCATAGAGAACAGAATTGTACATCGGCTCTACACTCTGCCCCAGCCCTGTTCATATTCACCCTTTTTGGAGTCCTTATTTATGTCTGGCTCTACCCTGGAGTCTTGCCTCAAAGAACTGATTAGAAGAGATCGGAGTTTTGGGTCATGAATCCTGTTGCCTTTTTAGAGCTGGTGCTCAATATTTTCTGAAACTTAAAAACAGATAAATGGGAAATATAAAGTATGCATTATAGGATCTTACTTTTCAAATTTTTTATTAAAACCAGAGCTTGCAGAGACATTATTGAGCAGCTTGTTTTCTGTTCCTGCAGATCTAGTAGTTGATTCACAAGTCACAAGAAAGTAAATATAAACACAGTAAAAATTTATCTAAATTTTATTAAACTCTTTCCATCTGTATCCCTTTCATCTGTGTATATTTAGCTTTTATTCTATGCATTTTTTGAAAAAAATCAGTGACAGATCAACAGAAATAGAAATAAAAATGCTGGGTCCTTTAAAGCCTTGGAATTATTGAACACTTAGTATCAACTCACAGGGTGTTATTAGGATTAAACCACATAATGTGCTATCACAGTGCTCTGTAACATCCTATTGAGCCCATAGTACCTGCTTAATAAAGACTGCATTAGTACATGTGCACATGTTCTCCAAACGCAGACTTACTCAGAAATTGCTTTTTATTTCTCTGTAAACTTTAAAGAGACAGCAAAGAATATAATACTTTAGGATGAAGAATGATTGTTTTCATTTGTACCAGAAGTATTTGTGTTGTGACAAGAGTGGTGCATGTAAGGGACTCTGTTGTGCCTCATTTCTCTAACTAATGCTAATAATAAGCCCAGGGGGAGCAACATCATGATTGACAGGGCACTTGTTTAAAAGACCCGTTTATGGACCCTTTCCATACCTCAGAATTACGTTTCATAGAGTGGGACCAAAATTACCAAGTGATTTTATAAGCTCATTAGAGCTTGAGAGGAAATGCTTAATTAAGGGGTTATCAGCCCAGGCTTCTAATTAGTATCACCTGGCCATTTTGCAGAACTCTTTTTACTTGTGCCCTGCCCATGGATTCTGTTTATTGTTCAGGTGGAAGCATCCATGTTGTTGTAATTAAGTGGCTCATGTGACTCTAAGGTGAGGCCAGAATCAAGTATGAGGAATTCAAAATACATTCATGACAGTTAAGTTCCATCTTTGCATTAAAGGGTGGTCCAAGAACCTATTCTGTTTGGATTTGGTAGGAACAGTACAGCATGGCCCTTATTTCCATTAATGTCAGAGATCTGTAGCAGAAATTGCTGGTGCCTGTGTCAGGGGATGGCTCCTGAGGACAAAATAAAGAAAAGCATATTTTTATCTCTGTGGAGCTACTCTTTGTTAGTCTTTTCTGCTATAAAGGACACAAATGGATGGAGTTTTTCTGTGTTGGTCCTTCTGCCTGTGGATGTGGTGACAGCAGGTAGACCTCTGGTACTGACACTTTTAAAGGCATATTCTCAAGATGCCGGTGTAACTTGTCCAGAACATTTTATCTGAGAAAGAATCCTAGAGAAGGAGGAGAAAGAGAAAAAAAAAAAATGGCCTTTTCTTTTACAGCTAAACATGTCTCAGATCAAGATCTGTGTCCACTCTGCTTCCTCCAGGAAACATGCGTTTAGTACTTGCAAACGTGTACTTCTGTACTTGTGTTTTTACTCCCTAATGAGTTTTTCTTAACTACTTTAAAAAATTCTTACAATAATCAAAGTCTCTGAAAAATATATATTTTTCTATATACCAGAGCCTTCTCTATATTACGGCTTCTTATATGCCATGCAGAAATCTCACTGTGAATTTATAATCTGCAATATTAAAAATGTCCCTTTGTGGCTGTTGAACATGGAAGGTGTAGATACTCCAAATACCTATCGAGGAAAACCTGGTGTTTTTAGTGAAGACAGAGAACATGTAATGTTGAGGTTTCATCTGTGTTCTTTATTATGTCTATGCAGTACAGGATTAAGAAAACACTCATTGAAGCAGTATGGTATTTGTTACCGAGAAAATTCTTAAAGAATTGTTAGGAGATACCTGCTCTCTACAGTGCTAAAGAAAGACTACTTAAAATCACTATTAAACATTACAGCACATGGGAGATATCTCTATCTTGAACTTTCCATAAAACTAATGTTTCCTTATGGTCAAATTCACACTATGATTTACCTTTCAGGGTGCAGTATCTCAGCAACAATGCTGTGTCCTTCTGGGTGCATCAGGACATTATAAAAGTTTGTTCTAGTGTAGTTGATGTTAATAAATCACTTAGTCGATAAGGTCTCTGACACATTTTTTCACTATAGAATTATTTTTCTCTTAGTTATTATTTTTTTGGAGACAGAGTCTCGCTCAGTCGCCCAGGCTGGAGTGCAATGGCATGATCTCTGCTCACTGCAAGCTCCGCCTCCTGGGTTCACGCCATTCTCCTGCCTCAGCCTCCCAAGTAGCTGGGACTACAGGCGCCCGCCACCTCGCCCAGCTAGTTTTTTGTATTTTTTAGTAGAGACGGGGTTTCACCGTGTTAGCCAGGATGGTCTCGATCTCCTGACGTCGTGATCCGCCTGCCTCGGCCTCCCAAAGTGCTGGGATTACAGGTGTGAGCCACCGCACCCGGCCTCTCTTCATTATTAGGTATCTTTATGCAGCTGATGTGAACAAACCACCACATTTAATCTGGCAGCTGCCCTTCTTTCTTAGGTTTCCTTTGCATTTGTCTGTTTTTGGAAAATGAAGGCTCTCACCTTTGTCTACAAACCAGAAAAATTGAGAAAAACACAGGCTCATTCAATTACTGGATGTTTGACCAAATAATCTTTTTGTGCCAAAATCATTGGCATACTGATGAGCTTATTAGAAATTCAGCAACTCAGACTTTATCCTAGAACTTCTGAAAAAAAAAAAAAAAGCTGCGTTAACAGGATCTCTACCTTATTGTACACATTAAAATTGGACTGATACCTTCTAACTTAACATGTCTATTCCATCTGAATAATATATAAAACTATGTCTTTTTCATCTGAAAAATACCATTAATTCCTTTTTTTTTTTTTTGAAATGGAGTTTCGCTAATGTTGCCCGAGCTGGAGTGCAATGGTGTGATCTCGGCTCACCGCAACCTCCACCTCCCGGATTCAAGTGATTCTCCTACCTCAGCCTCCTGAGTAGCTAGGATTACAGGCATATGCCACCACGACTGGCTAATTTTGTGTTTTTAGTAGAGACTTTCTCCATGTTGGTCAGGCTGGTCTCGAACTTCCAACGTCAGGTGATCTGCCCGCCTCAGCTTCCCAAAGTGCTGGGATTACAGGCATGAGCCACCATGCCTGGCACACAATTAATTCTGTATGATGTAAATACAGCACTCAAAATTGTATGTGCTAGTGTTTATTTCCCCAATTTATAGTTTATTATCCAGAAAAATATTACATATACACTGATGTTATGGATCTTATACCACTTTCTTTTGTCAGAGTTAGAGAAAACATTAGAGAATATTTCTGTGTTGAAAACTATTTTATTGAATAATTTCCATCCTGCTTATGAGTCAGAACCAGCTCTCTTTACTCTCTCCATTTTACCTTGAGTGAAATTAAAAATTCTGCCCATGACCAATTGGTAAGTATGAGTGTTTGTTTGTGTTTTCCAGGGATCTCTGACATTTAGGGATGTGGCCGTAGAATTCTCTCTGGAGGAGTGGCAATTCCTGGATACTGCACAGCAGAATTTATATAGAAATGTGATGTTAGAGAACTACAGAAACCTGGTCTTCCTGGGTGAGAATAACTTTAATATGCAATTCCTAGTATACGCTACAGGTTTCATTTTGCTGCAGACCTTATTGGACTGAACAAAGGAGGATGAACGCGAGAATAAATGCAAAGACAAAAGAGTATATTTGGAAGAAGGGGTCAGGGGGCTCCTTGCTTCTAGTGAACAAGCGACCTGAGCTTCTATAGCCCTTCATATTTATGGAGTAAAGGAGACAGGGAGCAGAAGGAGGTTGTGGTCAGCCGCTTGACTTAATGCAGGCCTGCATGACTAATCTTTGAACAGTACTCTCCAGATGTTCCAGTAGATAACCACAAGGAGCATGGCACCAGGGGGTGACTGCCCTCAGTGTACCTTCTGGTGGCAGGAGCAGATGCGAGTTTGCCCACATTCTGCATTCATTATAAACAGTTTACTGTTTGATCATATTCCTTCCAGTGGAATGACCCTCAGAGTTTCAGCTCCTAACATTTCCCCCTTTCTGTTTATGCATTAATCGAATAAATGTAAGGCCAGGTTGGGCAGCTGTCATTTTCTGATTGCTGGTCCATCCAATTTTACAGACTATGAACAGAAAACAGAGACAGAACAGCATTACCCCAAGAACTACATATGAGATTTTAATGTGGTGCTTTAGATAGGTCCAATGATTGAGGCTCTCCAAGCCTTTCTGGAATTCGGTCCAGTCTTCTAAAGAAGGCTGAAACTCTTGAGTTTACCTATTTAAATCAAGAATTTTGTTTTGTAATTCACCAGTGTCAAAGGTGATGTTGGATGTGAAAGTTCCCTGCAAATGGGCTCTCACAAGTTCCCATGGATACTCACTTTGGTTATATTCTAAGTTGGTTACACAAATATGAGTGTGATTTAAATGACAACACAATTGTTGTTGCAATTGAAGCTTTGTACTTGTTCTCCTCACCGTAGAACTGTTGAATAGAACTATGCAAAGCTACAGAGGACATCACAACAGAAGTTATTAGTGTGACCAAGGAAACAATAGCAAAAACTATTATGCCTAAGGCTGTACGGACACAATGAGTAAGTTGAATTAGAAGAAGTTTCATGAAGTGCAGAGAGGGGGTGGCAGCCCAAGGCTCGGACAGATTAACAGGAATCCATAGCCCAGGGATGCAACCCAAAATGGGCCAAGATACGGGCTAATCCTTACTGGATATTACTGACACATCAGCTCCTGTTTCCATAAGCCCATAAAATTTCTTTTAATTTGCACTACACAGGTGGGTCTATTAGAGACTATGGGTTGTGATAGATGGGTTTCTCATGTAGTTGTGCTCCCAAACCCTTTATTTCTTCATTTCTCCTTTTGTGGAGAAGGGTGTAATTTACAGGACATAAGCAATAATTACACTATATGTTCCCCTGGTTCAAAAACCCAAAGATCTTGTGATATTAAAACTACTTGAATTTCTCCTTCATAATCAGAGTCAACTACTCCTTGGACTACAGTGATGCCTTGCAAGTTAAGGCAGCTTTTGCCTAAAATTAGTCCCATGTATGCTGCTGGTATAGGTCCCCAAATAACATTGGGTACTTTGGTAGGTTTGTCTCCTGCGACTAATGTAATTCTTTCTCTGACTGGGAGATCTAATCCAGTACTTCCTGGTGTTCCTGGGGAGAGGAAATCAATGTTTCTCCTGGGACCAACCCTTTATATGGGGTTGTGGTCTGAACTGGGAATGCCTTCATTGTTTGAGGGGCCTGGGTCCAGGGCCCCTTCTCGATTCCCAACAGGGGGGTGTCATTCAAGCAGCACTGATTAGCCCAATGATTGCCATTGTTACACCCGAGTGATTCCCTTTGTTACAGTGAGGACAGAGTCCTGGTGTTTTTTCTGCTCAGGGTTGGGGGCACTGCATTGTGAGGTCCTTTCTGTCCTGAGATCTGGTGACATCCCTTTTTGAAATGTCCGGTTTTTCCACAATTATAACATTTTTCCACTTGAAGGTTTGACTCTTGGCTCCTTTTAGATCTGTCAACTGCTAAACTAGCTATTACTTGCGCTAACATTGTAGAACAATGAAATCAAATTCCTACATTCTGACAAGCTTTAAGATAATTCCCCAAGCTTTTTGTGGATCTCACGGGAGCCATTACTCGCTTGCAATCTGCATTTGGGTTTTCATAGGTTAGAATTATGGTAAGCATTTCTGGAGCCGGGGCATGAGGGATCTGATGCCACACTGCCTCTAGCAGCCATGCAATAAATTGTGCATAAGGCTTTCATGATCCCTGCGTGATATGTAGAAAGACTGCACTGGAACTCCCTCTTCAGGAATTGTTCTCCAAGTGTGCTTGGCGGCTAAGGCAGGCAGCCTCTGGGAATGTTAATTGTTGTACCAGATCTGAAAATGGGCCACTGCCTGTCATCATTTCCTCTGTAATGTTTCCTTGACCAGCAGCTTGATTCTGCCTCGCCTGGTCTGCACACATTTCTTGCCAATTTAAGCTCCATGTCAGCTGTGTCCTGGTGGATAAGCAAGTGCAGCCAAATGTTTTATATGAAAGGGTGGGAGGTGCATGACACTAAACACCGATTCTAACAGCCCTATAGTGAATTAACCACACTAACTTTTAATTCTTTTAGTAATTTAAACTGTACAGGAGTGTGCTCATGTAAAAGACGTTGCGGATTGTTTGGATCAGTCCTCACAGTAATAGGAAAAGCACAAGGTCCTAAAGGCTCCCCAGCCACAGCAGCAGCATGCAAAATTATTTTGTATGGGGGTTTCTACTTCTGTTATTGCAGGGGGTGGCAGAGACCAATTCTCTCCTGTTTCCTGCTTAGCAAGTGGCCAATTCTCCCCTTTCTTTTGCTCATTATTTTCAATAGGCATTGTCGGAGGAACAAATAATCTTTTTAATTCTTGAGACTCAGAACCTGACTCCTGTTGTCTGACAGAATAAGAAGGAGACAGCGGCAGTAGGACTGTGCAAACCAAACCCCAAGCAGACAAAACAGAAGGGTCTACTTTAAGACCTTTTTGATGAGCCAATTTCAATCTGTCTCCTACTCTATTCCAGTTTTCCTCATTGATAGTGCCTGCCTGCAGAAACCATAAGTTATGCTTAATAACCTCCTGCAGAAGCTTAATGTCTGTGAATTAACTTGAGCTCCAGACTGTTTCAACAGAACTTTAAGCAACTGCACATAACGTGTTTCTTCAACAGACAAATTCTGCTCATGTTACCTTGATTCAGAAAGTTCCCATTCCCAGTATTTCTTTAGAACACTGACCTTATATCCACTGCTGGCAGTTTTGTCCCAGGGTCCCCGTTCATCCGGTCAATTTCACTTCTGCTCCAGCAGACTTTCTTCATTCACATCCTCGAAGTCCCTGTGTGTGGATGCCACTTTGCTGCGGACCTTATTGGACTGAACAAAGGAGGACGAATGTGGGAATAAAGACAAAGACAAAGAGTATATTTGGAAGAAGGGGTCAGGGGCCTCTTTGCTTCTAGTAATAAGGGCCCTGAGCCTCTATAGCCCTTCATATTTATTGAATCAAGGAGATAGGGAGAAGGGGGAGGTTGTGCTCAGCTGCTTGGCTTAGTGCAGGCCTGCATGACTCCATTCTTTGAACAGTAGTCTCCAGATGTTACAGTAGATAACCTCAAGAAGCATGGCACCAGGGAGTGACTGCCCTCAGTGTACCTTCTGGTGGCAGGAGCAGAAGCGAGTTTGCCCACATTTTGCATTCATGATAAACAGTTTACTGTTTGATCATATAGCCTCCAGTGGAATGCTGAGTGGGTCACAACCCTCCGGCTTTCAGCTCCCAATACCATTTCTCTTTTGTATAATTTCTTTTTGATAATTTATGCTTACAGATTTCTGTTTTCAAGAAAATCATGGGGATTTTTCCATATAGAAAAAAAATTTCAAGATGTTTCATCTTGACCTGAACTTACCACATTTTTGAGCTGATCTGTGTCCTTCACTTTAGATTAATGGTAATTTCAAATGTTTACTGGCAACCCCCAAGTTTTAATTCAGTAGTACCAGGTGATAAAATTAAGAACCTGCAAAATTAGAGTATTTTCTAAATATTTAGAAATTTCTGTTACTGTTGGGGACCAGCTTCAACACCACCTGTAGGGTACATGAAGTCCAGTGGCGATGAAGAAATGAGAAGAGTCAGGTTAAGAGTGCATGAAGGGTGGGGTGCCAGGAGGCCAGTTGCACTTTTGGAGGCTGCAAAAGGCATCAAGTTCTGGTCTCCACACTATTTATGGAGTACAGTCACTTAGATCTAAGAAGCAGATGTTCAGGGGTGAAACGGTGAAAGGGAGGCGGTGTGTCATACACCTAATCTATAGTAGTGGTAGTCTGGGTAAATTTTCTTTGTGCTGAAGCAGCATAAACTTAACTACTGATTTATTCTTTAACTTATCAGAGAGCAGCTGTGGGGAGTGGGCCTAACTGGGAGCCAGCATATCTGGCCACATTCCAATGCTTCAAAGGAGTATCTTTCTCCTTGAGCACGGTGTTTATAAATAAGAGAGCAGGTCACGCTGTGGTCATGGGAACGTGACGGTAGTAAGGAGGCTTTCCTCAGAGACCTCCTGTGTCTTTCCACAACTTATTGTCCCATATTTTTGTGGCCAGTTTATACAGGCACCCCATAAACCTTTTTCCCAACGTTTTATAGTTTAGTATTTTGGGATAAATGTATTAGAATATTCTATTACATCCTCTTTACTGAGCACATTACCAAGTTGGTAATTGGAGAATATGAGCAAGATACATGTTGTTCATTTTTAATAAAACAGGTATTGCTGCCTTTAAGCCAGACCTGATCATTTTTCTGGAGCAAGGAAAAGAGCCCTGGAATGTGAAGAGATATGAGATGGTGGAAGAACCCCCAGGTAGGTGAGAATGAATACAATAGATGACATGCATGAGAGGTCCAAGGTCAAGGAGAAAGCCAGTCCTTAAAGTGATACGGAAGCTGTGTTCCAAATAAATAGTTTCTGGAAAGCCTAATTTTTATTTTTATTTTTTAAATTTTCTCTCACACAGGGGCATCTTCTGTCTTATGCTTTCAAAATTTCTAAGAATTCTTTCCCTTCAGTAATCTTCAAGTTTACAGTGACAGCCAAAGTACTGTTCATGGCGTACAAGAGAGTGTACAATCTGACTTTTGTTTGTTTGTGTTTGTGGACACACAGATATCTGCATAATTTTAAGATACTTCATGTTAAACTATCTTTTACATTCTCTTTTTCCATCATCTCTGAAATGTGAGACTAGTGGTTTCTGTATGATTGGGTTTTTTTGGCTCATTTTTCTGCACATTTCTCCTGTTTTTATTACTATAGTCTTGAAATAAAGTTTGAAAGTATAAAGTATGATGTCCTGCTTTTTTCTTTTTCTTCAAGATTGCTTTGCCTATTCACTTTCTTGTAGTTTCATGTAAATTTTATGATTGTATTTTTTATTACTGTGAAAAAAAAACTGTAATATTGATAGAGAGTTCATTGAATCTGGAGATCATTTTGGATAATATGGCATTTTAACGTTTATTCTTTGAATTGATAGACATAAAATATATTTAAATTTGTTTGTGTTCTCATTATTTTTCATTGATAAATATTTCACTTGAAAACTTTTTCAGCTCCTCAGTTAAATTTGTTCTCAGATATTTATTATTTTAGTGCTATTGTAAATAAGATTGTTATCTTCCTCTTTTATCAGATAGTTTAAGTGTATTAGGGTGCTGTTTCTATTTTTTCAAAAATGCAATGAGAAATTTGAAAAACATTTCATTAAATTTGTAGAATATATTGAGCAGTTTGAACCTCTTTACAATATTAACATTACAACCTTTGCTTAAGAGCATGCTCGAGTGTTTTGTTAAATTCATATATATATGTATATATTTGTTTGTTTGTTTGTTTTGAGACAGTGTCTCGCTCTGTCACCCAGGCTGGAGTGCAGTGGCTGGATCTCAGCTCACTGCAAGCTCCGCCTCCCGGGTTTACGCCATTCTCCTGCCTCAGCCTCCCGAGTAGCTGGGACTACAGGCGCCTGCCACCTCGCCCAGCTAGGTTTTTGTATTTTTTTAGTAGAGACGGGGTTTCACCGTGTTAGCCAGGATGGTCTCGATCTCCTGACCTCGTGATCCGCCCGTCTCGGCCTCCCAAAGTGCTGGGATTACAGGCTTGAGCCACCGCGCCCGGCCCTTATTTTTGTTTTTTTTGAGATGGAGTCTTGCTCTACCACCAGGCTGCAGTGCAGTGGCATGATCTCAGCTCATTGCAACCTCCACCTCTTGGGTTCAAGCGATTTCCCTGCCTAAGCCTCCCAAGTAGCTCGGACTGCAGGTGTGTGCCACCAAGCCTCGCTTGTTTTTTGTATTTTGGTAGAGACAGGGTTTTACTGTGTTGGCCAGAATGGTCTTGATCTCCTGACCTTGTGATTTGCCTGCCTTGGCCTTCCAAGGTGCTGGGATTACAGGCATGAGCCACCGTGCCTGGCATATTTGGGTTTTTTTTGATCATTTGTTTGTTTTTCAGGTTTTGTTGTTGTTGTTGTTGTTGTTGTTGTTGTTGTATACTCACATTCGAGTTTAGTCATAGAAAATAATTCATAAAATTTCAGTTTTAAAAAATTTGTTGAGACTTCTTGTTTGGCCTAAGAGATGGTCTATCAAGAAATATATTGTATGAACTATTGAGAAAGGTGTGTACGAGTGTTCTTTATACCTCTGTCAGAAATAGTTGTTTTATACCACTTTTAATTAGTCTGTTTCCTTATTGATATTCTGTTTTGATTTTTTTTTTTTTTTTTTTTTAAGGCGGAGTCTTGCTCTGTCACCCAGGCTGGGGTGCAGTGGCCGGATCTCAGCTCACTGCAAGCTCCGCCTCCTGGGTTTATGCCATGATTTTTTATTATAATTTAAATTCTGGGGTACATGTGCAGAACGTGCAGGTTTCTTACATAGGTATACACGTGCCATGGGGGTTTGCTGCACCCATCAACTCATTATCTACATTAGGTATTTCTCCTAATGTTATCCCTCCCCTAGTCCCCCACCCCCTGACAGGACCCCGTGTGATGTTCCGCTTCCTGTGTCCCTGTGTTTTCATTGTTCCACTTCCACTTATGAGTGAGAACATGCTGTGTTTCAGTTTCTGTTCTTGTGTTAGTTTGCTGAGAATGATGGTTTCCAGCTTCATCGATGTCCCTGCAAAGGACATGAACTCATTTTTTTTTTTATGGCTGCATAGTATTCCATGGTGTATATGTGCCACATTTTCTTTATCCAGTATATTACTGATGGTCATTTGGGTTGGTTCCAAGTCTTTTCTATTGTGAATAGTGCTGCAAAAAACATACGAGTTCATGTGCCTTTATAGTAGAATGATTTATAATCTTTTGAGTATATACTCAGTAATGGGATTGCTGGGTCAAACGGTATTTCTAGTTCTAGATCCTTTTTGCCCACTTTTTGGTGGGGTGGTTTTTTTTTTTTTTCTTGTAAATTTGTTTAAGTTCTTTGTAGATCCTGGATATTAGCCCTTTGTCAGATGGATAGATTGCATAATTTTTCTCCCATTCCGTAGGTTGCCTGTTCACTCTGATGATAGTTTCCTTTGCTGTGCAGAAGCTCTTTAGTTAATTAGGTTCCATTTGTCAATTTTGGCTTTTGTTGCCATTGTTTTTGGTGTTTTAGTCATGAAGTCTTTGTCCATGCCTGTGTCCTGAATAGTACTGTCTAGGTTTTCTTCTAGGGTTTTTATGGTTTGGGGTGTTACATTTAAGTCTTTCATTCATCTTGAGTTAATTTTTGTATAAGGTGTAAGGAAGGGGACCAGTTTCAGTTTTCCGCATATGGCTAGCCATTTTTTTCAACACCTTTTATTAAATAGGGAATCCTTTCCCCATTGCTTGTTTTTGTCATCTTTGTCAAAGATCAGGTGGTTGTAGATGAGTGGTGTTATTTCTGAGGCCTCTTTGTTCCATTGGTCTATATTTCTGTTTTGATACCAGTACCATACTATTTTGGTTACTATAGCCTTGTAGTATAGTTTGAAGTCAGGTAGCATGATGCCTCCAGCTTTGTTCTTTTTACTTAGGATTGTCTTGGCTATATGAGCTTTTTTTTCGTTCCATATGAAATTTAAAGCAGTTTTTTCTAATTCTGTGAAGAAAGTCAATGGGAGATTGATGGGGATAGCACTGAATCTATAAATTACTTTGGGCAGTATGGCCATTTTCATGATATTGATTATTTCTATGCATGAGTATGGAATGTTCTTGCATTTTGTTTTCTGTTTTTTGTTTGTTTGTTTGTTTGTTTTTTGAGACGAAGTCTCACTCTGTTGCCTAGGCTGAAGTGCAGTGGCTCGATCTCAGCTCACTGCAAGTTCTGCCTGACAGGTTCACACCATTTTCCTGCCTCAGCCTCCCGAGTAGCTGGGACTACAGGCACCCACCACCATGCCCAGCTAATTTTCTGTATTTTTAGTAGACACGGGGTTTCACAGTGTTAGCCAGGATGATCTCGATCTCCTGACCTTGTGATCTGCCCGTCTCGGCCTCCCAAAGTTCTGGGATTAGAGGCATGAGCCACTGCGCCTGGCCATGGAATGTTCTTACATTTTTTGTGTCCTCTCTTATTTTCTTGAGCAGTGGTTTGCAGTTCTTGAAGAGGTCCTTCACATCCCTTGTAAGTTGTATTGCTAGGTATTTTACTCTCTTTGTAGCAATTATGAATGGGAGTTCACTCATGATTTGACTCTCTATTATTGATGTATAGGATATAGGAATGCTTATGATTTTTGCACATCGATTTTGTATTCTGAGACTTTGCTGAAGTTGCTTATCCACTTAGGGAGATTTTGGGCTGAGACAATGGTGTTTTCTAAATATACGATCATGTCATCTGCAAATAGAGACAATTTGACTTCCTCTTTTCGTATTTGAATATCCTTTATTTCTTCTTCTTGCCTGATTGCCGTCACCAGAACCTCCAGTAATGTGTTGAATAGGAGTGGTGAGAGAGGGCATCCCTGTCTTGTGCCAGTTTTCAAAGGGAATGCTTCCAGTTTTTGCCCACTCAGTATGATATTGTCTGTGGGGGTTGTCATAAATAGCTCTTATTATTTTGAGATACGTTCCATCTATATCTAGTTTATTGTGAGTTTTTAGCATGAAGACTGTTGAATTTTGTTGAAGACCTTTTCTGCATCTTTTGAGATAATCATGTGGTTTTTGTCACTGGTTCTGTTTATGTGATTGATTATGTTAATTGTTTTATGTATATTGAACTAGTCTTGCATCCCAGGGATGAAGCTGACTTGATCTTATTTCTGCCTTCATTTTGTTATTTACCCAGTAGTCATTCAGGAGCAGGTAGTTCAGTTTCCATGTAAGTTGTGCAGTTTTGAGTGAGTTTCTTAATCCTGAGTTCTAATTTGATTGCACTGTGGTCCGAGAGACAGTTTGTAGTAATTTCTGTTCTCTTCCGTTTTCTGAGGAGTGATTTTAGATGTGGTGCTGAGAAGAATGTATATTCTGTAGATTTGGGGTGGAGAGTTCTGTAGATGTCTATTGGGTCTGCTTGGTGCAGAGCTGAGTTCAAGTCCTGGATATCCTTGTTAACCTTCTGTCACATTGATCTAACAGCAGGGTATTAAAATCTCCCGTTATTATATGGAAGTCTCAGTCTCTTTGTAGGTCTCTAAGGACTTAACTCTGTGAATCTGGATGCTCCTGTATTGGGTGCATATATATTTAGGATAGTTAGCTCTTCTGGTTGAATTTATCCCTTTACCATTATGTAATGACCTTCTTTGTCTCTTTTGATCTTTGCTGGTTTAAAGTCTGGTTTTATCAGAGAGTAGATTTGCAACCCCTGCTTTTTTTGTTTGTTTGTTTTCATTTGTTTGGTAGATCTTCATCCCTTTATTCTGAGCCTTCTGTGTGTCTCTTCACGTGAGATGGATCTCCTGAATACATCACTGCGATGGATCTTGACTCTTTATTCAATTTGCCATTCTGTGTCTTTTAATTGGGGCATTTAGCATGTTTACATTTAAGGTTAATATTGTTATGTGTGAATTTGATCCTGTCATTATGATGCTAGCTGGTTATTTTGCCCATTAGTTAATGCGGTTTCTTCATAGTGTTAATTGTCTTTACAATTTGGTATGTTTTTGCAGTGGCTGGTACCAGTCTTTCCTTTTTATGTTCAGTGCTTCCTTCATGAGCTCTTGTAAGGCAGGCCCGGTGGTGACAAAATCTCTCAACATTTGCTTGTCTGTAAAGGATTTTCTCCTTTACTTATGAAGCTTAGTTTGGCTGGATATGAAATTCTGGGTTGAAAATTCCTTCCTTTAAGAATGTTGAGTATTGGCCCCACTCTGTTCTGGCTTGTAGGGTTTCTGTAGAGAGATCCATTGTTAGTCTGATGGGATTACTTTGATGGGTAACCCAGCCTTTCTTTCAGGCTGCCCTCTACCGTTTTCTTTTCACTTCAACCTTGGTGTATCTGACGATTCTGTGTCTTGGGGTTGCTCTTCTCGAGGAGTATCTTTGTGGTGGTCTCTGTATTTTCTGAATTTGAATGTTGGCCTGTCTCGCTAGGTTGGGGATATTCTCCTAGATGATATCCTAAAGAGTGTTTTCCAACTTGGTTCCATTCTCCCTGTCACTTTCAGGTACTCCAATCAAACATAGATTTGGTCTTTTTTTACATAGTCCCATATTTCTTGGAGGCTTTGTTTATTTCTTTTTATTCTTTTTTTTCTCTAATCTTGTCTTCTTGCTTTATTTCATTAAATTGATCTTCAATCTGTGATATCCTTTCTTCCACTTTATCAATTCAGCTGTTGATATTTGCACATGTTTCATGAAGTTCTCATGCTGTGTTTTTCATCTCCATCAGGCATTTATGTTCTTCTCTGAAGTGGTTATTCTCATTAGCAATCGATCTAACCTTTTTTTCAAGGTTCTTGGCTTCCTGGCATTGGGTTAGAACATGCTCCTTTAGCTTGGAGAAGTTTGTTATTACCCACCTCTGAAATTTGTCAAATTTGAGTTTGTCAATTCATCAGACTTATTTTCCATTCAGTTTTGTTTTTTTACTGGTGATGAGTTGTGATCCTTTGGAGGAGAACAGGCATTCTGGTTTTTGGAATTTTCAGCCTTTTTGCGCTGACTTCTCCCCATCTTTATGGATTTATCTACCTTTGGTCTTTGATGTTGATGACGTTCGGATGGGGTCTCTGAGTAAACATCCTTTTTGTACATGTTGCTTCTATTCCTTTCTGTTTGTTTGTTTTCCTTTTAACAGTCAGGACCCTCTGCTGCAGATCTGCTGGAGCTTGCTGGAGGCCCACTCCAGACCCTGGTTGCCTGGGTATCACCAGTGGAAGCTGCAGAACAGCAAAGATTGCTGCCTGTTCCTTCCTCTGGAAGCTTTGTCCCAGAGGCCACCAGCCAAAGGCCAGCTAGAGCTCTCCTGTACGAGGTGTCTATCAGCTTCTACTGGGAGGTGTCTCTCAATCAGGAGACACGGGTGGCAATCAGGAGTCTCAATCAGGAGACTTGAGGTGGCAGTCTGACCCTTAGCAGAGCATCAGGAGACTTGAGGTGGCAGTCTGACCCTTAGCAGAGCTCGAATGCTGTGCTGATAGATCCACTTCTCTCTTCAGAGTTGTCCAGCAGGGATGTTTAAGTCTGCTAAAGCTGCACTCACAGCTGTCCCTTACCCCAGGTGCTCTGTCCCAGGGAGATGGGTGTTTTATCTATATTCCCCTGACTGTGGCTGCTGCCTCTTTTTTCAGAGATGCCCTGCCCAAAGAGGAGGAATCTTGAGATACAGTCTGATCTTGCTGAGCTGCGGTAGGCTCCACCCAGTTCAGTCTTTGTGCTTTCAAGTTTTGTGCTCGAAACCCAGGGACCTGGTGTCATAGGCACCGGAGGGAATCTCCTGGTCTGCAGCTTATGAAGACCACAGGAAAAGCACAGTATCTGTGCTGGAGAGCACTGTGCTTCATGGTGCAGTCCCTAAACCCTTCCCTTGGCTAGGAGAGGGAGTTCCCCAACCCCTTGCACTTCCCGGTGAGGCAATGTCCCACGCTGCTTTGGCTCCTACTCAGTGAGCTGCACCCACTGTTCAACCAGTCCTAATGGGATGAACCGGCTACCTCAGTTGGAAATGCAGAAATCACCCACCTTCTGTGTCGATCACCCTGGGAGCTGCAGACCAGAGCTGTTCCTATTCGGCCATCTTGCCAGCCTCCTCTATTTTGATTTTTATTACAGAAAGTGTGGTATAATAATATCCTACTATAATTATATTGCTCTCCTTGTGTTTCTTCTATTCTGTCAGTATTTGATTTATATATTTGTAATCCTGTGTGACGCGCACACACACACACACACACACACACGTATTCAAAGTTTTCACAGGTTCCCACTTAATCTATTATTTTTAATATCTTTCTTTGTCTCTTTGGAGTTTCACTGTCAAGTGCATTTTATAAAATATGAGTCCTTGACTAAAAATTTAGCTTGTGTAATATTATTTTGACTTATTCTACTCTCATTTGATTAATATTTGCATGAAATGTCTACTTCCATCTTGCTACTTTGAGCCTTTTTAATATTAGATTTCAACTGATCCTTGTAGAAAGGCAAGTTGGTTCTTGATATTTAAAATATTTAATAGGCCATGCACAGTGACTCATGCCTGTAATCCTAGCACTTCAGGAGGCCAAGGTGGGTGGATCACCTGAGGTCAGGGGTTCCAGACCACCCTGGCCAACATTGTGAAACCCCATCTCTACTAAAAATACAAAAATTAGCTGGGCGTGTTGGTGGACTTTGGTAATCCCAGCTACTTGGGAATCTGAGGCAGGAGAATTTCTTGAACCTGAAAGGCAGAGGTTACAGTGAGCTGAGATAGTCTCATTGCACTCCAGCCCGGGCGACAAGAGTAAAACTTTGTCTCAAAAGAAAAAATGTTAATAAATCTATAAAAAATCTGTTGATTTGAAAGTTAATTTTCCATATATTTAAATACATTTTGGAAAGTGAAGGCGTTACTTTTATTTTATTACCTATTCTATTTGATTCTTGCATGTTGTCCCTCATTTTCTCTCTCTGTCTTCCTTTGTTTCTTTCTGATTTTTGTATTGATATGCTTTCACTTTCTTATTTTTCTTTTGTATATGTATATAGTTTTTATGTGTGTGGTATCTTGGGGATTACATAAAACCTCTAAAAATACAACAACATATTTTAATCAGGTGAAAAATTAACTTTGGTTGCATAAAAAATTCTTCCTGATTATGTCTGCCCTTAAATTTGTCACTGATGTTGCTAAGTTTATCTATTTATGTTGTATATTCATTAACAGATGTTTATAATAATTCCTATGCTTTTATCTCTCAAATGTTAGAGAATAATTAAAAATGTTTTCTGCACCATTAGAATAATGCTAGAAATTCAATTTTTTGTATGTGCATATCTTTTCTAGAAAATAATGTATTTTTATATGATTAGATGTTGTTTTCTTGCATTATGTTATTTTCAGTGGTAAGAACTGCTTTCGTCATGTTTCCTATGGAAGACATATGCAGTCCCAATATACTTCTTAAGAATTTAGTTATTATGAAAGTTTCTTTCTTTTGTTTGTTTTTTCCTATTAGACAGGACAGATTTGCTGATGGTATTATTCTCACTTGTTTGCTATTTTTTTTTCTTTTTTTTTTTTTTTTTTAGGACTTTGACTATATCATGCAGTTCTCTTCTGGCCTGCAAATCTTTTATTGACAATTCACTGGTTATTTTTGTTCTTATCCTCATTTTTCTGATTTTCTATACTCTTTTGTTTTCCTATTTCACTCACCAAATGTTATTCAGTTTTTAAAATTAGTGTATACATTTTAATGGTTTCTTTATGAAAATTTTATAATATTTTTGATGAGATTATATTGCCCTATTTTGTATAGATTGTAATCTTTGAGATTTGGACATTTAAAAAGGCTACCTGTCACAAAGTTTATAATGTAGCTTTGTCCTGAGTCAGAAAATAATGATCTTGGCTAGAGATTATGTGGGTCTCTCAAACGTCTTCAGATTTGTCTTGTCTGAAATTTTGTGTTTAGTTTTAGTTAAGAGAGATTATTTATGTTTCTTCTGAAAAGTAATCACTTGGTACACCTGTTCTCTCTCTGCAGCACTGCAGTGCTCTGCTGCAGTGCATTTACCTTTGGTCTCAGCAGACTCAAAAGTGTCATTTCAAAGTATATCACCATATCTGTCAGCACTTTTTGTCGTGGGAGACAGAAACCAGTGTGTGGTAAGGACCGTGGAAGACAGAAATTAAATCGTATATGCCAATATTTTACTTTCCTTAAACAAACAAACAAACAAACAAGTTGACAATTTACTTCTGAAGGAACTAGGTAATATTGAGGAGCAGAAAGAGTTGTATTGGGTAAATTTAACAAACTTTTCTTTTTTCTATGTGGCTCTTTGCATTGGGCTTAATTCAGGCACTGCACACACTTAACTCATGTATAAATTATCCTCATACGTATTTTGGTCTGTATGTTTTCATTACATTTATATGTCTGTGAAGAATTAGGGCCTGTGTCATTTGCAATGTCATCTTGCTTATGTAGTTTGAATAATTTATAGGTTAGATTTGGAAACTATATTTATCTGAGTCTAATAAGTGGACTAATTTGTTGTTTTTATTTCTTTTCAGTTATATGTTCTCATTTTGCTCAAGACCTTTGGCCAGAGCAGGGCATAGAAGATTCTCTCCAAAAAGTGATATTGAGAAAATATGAAAAATGTGGACGTGAGAATTTACAGTTAAAAATTGATTGTACCAATGTGGATGAGTGTAAGGTGCACAAAAAAGGTTATAATCGGCTTAACCAGAGTTTGACAACTACACAGAGCAAAGTATTTCAATGTGGCAAATATGCAAACGTCTTTAATAAACGTTCAAATTCAAACAGACATAAGACAAGACATACTGGAAAGAAACTTTTGAAATGTAAAGAATATGTCAGATCATTTTGCATGCTTTCACACCTATCTCACCATAAAAGAATTTGTACTAGAGAGAATTCCTACAAATGTGAACAAGATGGCAAAGCCTTTAACTGGTCCTCAACACTTACTTATTATAAGAGAATTCATACTGGAAAGAAATCCTACAAATGTAAAGAATGTGGCAAAGCCTTTAGTAAGTTCTCAGTCCTTAGTAAACACAAGGTAATTCATACCAGAGAGAAACTCTACAAATATAAAGAACATGGCAAAGTCTTCAGCTGGTCCTCAAACCTTTCTAAGCACAAGAGAATTCATGCTGGAGAGAAACCCTACAAATGTGAAAAATGTGGCAAAACCTTTAAGTGTCGCTCAACCCTTAGTTATCATAAGAAAATTCATACTGGAGAGAAACCCTACAAATGTGAAGAATGTGGCAAAAGCTTTAGTGTGTTCTCAATCCTTACTAAACATAAGGTACTTCATACTGGAGAGAAACCTTACAAATGTGAAGAATGTGGCAAAGCCTTCAGCTGGTCCTCAAACCTTACTAAACACAAGAGAATTCATGATGGAGAGAAACCCTATAAATGTGAAGAATGTGGCGAAGCCTTTAAGTGGTTCTCAACCCTTTGTTGTCACAAGAAAATTCATACTGGAGAGAAACCCTACAAATGTGAAGAATGTGGCAAAGGCTTTAGTATGTTCTCAATCCTTACTACACATAGGGTAATTCATACTGGAGAGAAACTCTACAAATGTGAAGTATGTGGGAAAGCCTATAAGTGGCGCTCAACCCTTAGTTATCATAAGAAAATTCATACTGGAGAGAAACCCTATAAATGTGAAGAATGTGGCAAAGCCTATAAGTGGCCCTCAACCCTTAGTTATCATAAGAAAATTCATACTGGAGAGAAACCTTACAAATGTGAAGAATGTGGCAAAGCCTGTAAGTGGTCCTCAACCCTTAGTTTTCATAAGAAAATTCACTCTGCAGAGAAATCTTACAAATGTGAAGAATGTGGTAAAGCCTTCGGCTGTTTCTCAGTCTTTAGTAACCATAAGGTAATTCATACTGGAGAGAAACCCTATAAATGTGAAGAATGTGGCAAAGACTTTAATACGTTCTCAATCTTTACTAAACATAAGAAAATTCATACTGGAGAGAAACCCTACAAATGTGAAGAATGTGGTAAAGTCTTCAGCTCTTTCTCAGTCTTTGGTAACCATAAGGTAATTCATACTGGAGAGAAACTCTACAAATGTGAAGAATGTGGCAAAGTCTATAAGTGGCCCTCAACCCTTAGTTATCATAAGAAAATTCATACTGGAGAGAAACTCTACAAATGCGAAGAATGTGGCAAAGCCTATAACTGGCCCTCAACCCTTAGTTATCATAAGAAAATTCATACTGGAGAGAAACCCTATAAATGTGAAGAATGTGGCAAAGGCTTTAGTATGTTCTCAATCCTTACTAAACATAAGGTAATTCATACTGGAGAGAAACCCTACAAATGTGAAGAATGTGGCAAAGGCTTTAGTACGTTCTCAATCTTTACTAAACATAAGAAAATTCATACTGGAGAGAAACCCTACAAATGTGAAGAATGTGGCAAAGCCTTCAGCTGGCCCTCAAGCCTTAGTAAACACAAGAGAATTCATGCTTGAGAGAAACCCTACAATTGTGAAGAATGTGGCAAAGCCTTTAACTGGTTCTCAACCCTTAGTTATCATAAGAAAATTCATACTGGAGAGAAACCCTACAAATGTGAAGAATGTGGCAAAGGCTTTAGTATGTTCTCAATCCTTACTAAACATAAGGTAATTCATACTGGAGAGAAACACTACAAATGTGAAGAATGTGGCAAAGGCTTTAGTATGTTCTTAATCCTTACTAAACATAAGGTAGTTCATAATGGAGAGAAACTCTACAAATGTGAAGAATGTGGCAAAACCTATAAGTGGCCCTCAAACCTTAGTTATCACAAGAAAATTTATACTGGAGAGAAACTCTACAAATTTGAAGAATGTGGCAAAGGGTTTAGTATGTTCTCAATCCTTACTAAACATAAGGTAATTCATACTGGAGAGAAACCCTACAAATGTGAAGAATGTGGCAAAGCCTTTAGTAAGTTCTCAGTCCTTACTAAACACAAGGTAATTCATACTAGAAACCCTACGAATGTGAAGAATGTGGCAAAGCCTTCCACTGATCCTCAAGCCTTACTAAACACAGGAGAATTCATACTGGAGAGAAACCTTACAAATGTGAAAAACGTGGCTAGCCTTTTCACTGTTCCTCAATCCTTACTAAACATTCATGTAATTCATACTGGAGGGAATTCCTACAATTGTGTGGAATGTGGCAAAGCCTTTAACCAGTCCTTAAGGCTTACTACATATAAGACAACTTACACTCTAGAGAAACCATACACGTGTGAAGAATGTGGGAAAGCCTCTAATAGATCCTCAATTCTTAACAGACTCTACAAACCAGACTCTACAACCTGAAAGATGTGACAATGCTTTTGGCAACACCTCAAGACTTTTCTGAATATAAAAGAAATCATACTGATGAGAAATCCTAGGAATGTGAAGAATGTGATAAAGCCTTTAAATGGCTGTCACACTTGATTGTAGGTAAAATAACTCATACTGAAGAAAACTGCTATAATAAACAGTGTGGCAAAACATTTAACCAATGCTCATGCCTTATTGCAAAGGAAAGCATTTATACTAGCCTGGGCAACTCTGGAAAAAAAAAATTTTGAATGCCACTAATATCTTCTCACATCTTATTAAACATCAGAGAGTTCATACTAAATAAAAGCATTAAGGGTACAATTACTGTCAATAGATCTTTCAGAAAATAAAAATCAGTAATTCTAATTTTTGCCCTTTGCCTTGTGATCTTTGCTTTTGTCCTTGCCCTGTTTCATCAGAAGCATATGATCTTTGTTTTGCAGCTCAGGTGGGCATCACGGTCCTATCAATATGTGACATCACCCCTGGAGGCCCAGCTGCAAAATTCCTCTCTTTGTACTCTTTGTAAATTCTTTGTACTCTTTTTATTTCTCAGACTGCCCGACACTTAGGGAAAACAGAAGCTACATTGAAATATTGGGGGTGGGATCCCAATAACGCTTGACTTCTGGTACACAATTCAGAACATCTACAAAAGGAGTGGTGAACAGATTTCAACTGTGATGCAAAATCTTATTCATTGGCATTGGTGGCTGAGTGCTGTCTTAAGAATTCTCGAATCACTATTAACTGGAAGTAGATCATCATAAAGGTATTCATTCTCATCTTCACACCAGGTTGGGTTGCTTTCTTTTCCACAACTGTGTTTAAAACTGTAATGAGGCTTTTGGGTGTGCATCTTTTTCTAGTTTCACACAGCTGCAGAGGCTTCAAGAAACTTACAATCATGGTGCAAGGCAAAGGGAAAGCAAAGACTTTCAGGTTATGGCTGGAGAAAGAGCTACAATATACTTACTGGTCTGTCTCCAGATGTTCTTAACATTCAGACATGGTGACCCAGCAATCAAATTGACACTATCCATTTCAGTGATACTCAAACTTCAGCATGCACCAGAGTCCCTGCAAGGCTTACTAAGATACAGACTGCTGAGCCCACCTCTAAGACTTCTTTCATTTTAAGGAATAAAGAGCATTCCATTGTGTAAATATACCACTTTTTAAAGTTCATTCAACTGTTGATGGACACTTAGGTTAATTTCATACCTTAGCTATTGTAAGTAATCTACTTTTTTTCCTTTTCTTATTTATACATCTCTTTTTTTCTTTGTATTTCTAGACACATTTTAATTTTATACTATAAATTCTGACTGTTAAATGCCTTTATTTCTATGCCTTCTTTTCGTTAATATTTTGGCTGATTGAAACAATAAATTTTTAAACAAATTTTTGGATCAAGGCCATTACTTTATTATTAACATGATCTGAGACATTATAGCAATAAAAATCAACATTGATTAGTGAAACAACAATTTTCTAGCCCCGGTAATCATTTTCTCTTCTGCCCAACATAAAAGTTGAATCTTTGTGTCATTTCTCACAGTTGTAAGAAAGAAGCTTCTGATTAAATTGGTCAGCATATAATTTTGTAAAATTTTACTTTTTTAATCTTTAAACTGCTCTATTAGCAGAAAAGGTATTTTAAATACATTATTTTACTCTATTATATTTAAATTGTTCAGAAAAACTAAGTTGACAAAGTATGCACTCACATTTTTTGGAAAATTAAAAATGCTTAAATATTTTTTACAGAATCTAAAACTAAAAATATTTTTAGTTTGTTAGAGAACATCTCTGAAATACTTCAAGTTACCTTCTTCTGACAGTAGATATATATTTTTCTATATTGCTATAATACAGCTTTGGCTGTCTTTTGTGGTCAACTCCCTCATTTTTATTCTATTTTCTTCTGCAGTGTTTATGCTATGCATTTTATATTTTAAAAGTTGTAGACTGTGCAATGTAATCTTCAAACAATTGACAAATGTTTTTCAATGTATAACTCTACTCAATCCGCAGTCACTGTCACTCCTCGAAGGCATTTTTAATGCCTGTAAAGCAAAGGGATCGTTCAGGTGAGTGTGCTGAGCTGGTCTTCTCCAGTGTCAGTGTATTCACATTCACAAAAGTGTTCTGGTGAAAGAGGGTGCACTTCAACACAATTATAACAGCAATATGGAAACGACATAATAGAATAAAATGTGAATCATGGCCTTCTTAATTTTTCTCATTCTGTGTATGTGAGTATGAGGTAGTTGTAAGGTTGGGAATTGAGACTAAAGTGAGAGAGAAGAACACTTCACATGAGTAGCAGAAGAAGGTCCTGTGCAACCTTCTTGTTTGTCAAACATACCCAGAATGATTTTGTGAAGTATTATGTTGCTGTATTCATCACTTATTAGACTCCGATGGTCATTTTTTACTTTATGAATTTAAATATGCTCTTATCATCATCCAGGGTCCTGTCCTTGAGGCTTAAGTACTCAGACATAAAACTATTAAAATATTGATGAAAGATGAGGTTTTTGTGTGTGTGTGTTTGTTGAGACTGAGTCTCGTTCTGTCACCCAGGCTGGAGCACAATGGCGTGATCTCAGTTCACTGCCACCTCCGCCTCCAAGGTTCAAGCAATTCTCATACCTCAGCCTCCTGAGTCACTGGGATTTCAGGTGTGTGCCATTTTGCCTAGGTTGGTAGGTATGTGGTTATGAGGCACTGACTCATGGGTTGGGGGCTCTCTGAGGACCCTTCCCTCGCTGTCTACCTTAGGCTAGCTAGCTAATCCCTCTCAGTCACCTCTCAGGAGTGGAGACCCTAACTTCTGTTAGGGAGAATAGGCATTGATATTTTTGGCTATTCCTCGCTGGAGAGGGGTGCTGTGTAGAAAACAGCAGCTAGAATTTCTTCCAGGGCTGGTTTAAGTGTCTCAAAAGAAACGTGTTTATGCATCATTCCATTTGCATTACCACTTGGAGCTTGATAGTTTTTAGGCAAAAATAAACAATCTGGTTTAGTAGAGGACATGCAATGAAATGAAATAAGGAGGGTAGGAAAAGTCTAAAAATGTTGAGGCTGCTGACACACCCCGATAACTGGTAGCTATAGTTATGTTTGCTAAGATTTGGGGGCATGAGACTTGGCTTTGGTTAGCTCCCTTGATCTTACTTTCTGATAAAAGAAACCTGTGGGCCGGGCGCGGTGGCTCAAGCCTGTAATCCCAGCACTTTGGGAGGCCGAGACGGGCGGATCACGAGGTCAGGAGATCGAGACCATCCTGGCTAAAACGGTGAAACCCCGTCTCTACTAAAAAATACAAAAAAATAGCCGGCGAGGTGGCAGGCGCCTATAGTCCCAGCTACTCGGGAGGCCGAGGCAGGAGAATGGCGTAAACCCGGGAGGTGGAGCTTGCAGTGAGCTGAGATTCGGCCACTGCACTCCAGCCTGGGCGACAGAGCGAGACTCCGTCTCAAAAAAAAAAAAAAAAAAAAAAAACTTGTGAGTTATTGGCACCTTATTTATTACCATCACCCAGCCAGATTTACAGAATAATTGCTTAGAACTAGAGTATTGATTTAGATTTTTACATTACCCATCCCTTTCTTTTTTTTCTGAGCCACAGGCAGAGATTTCTGGTTGGCTTTCAGGAATAAGCAGGGTTAGTTTAAAATGTCATCAAAAACTTTAAAACAATGAATGAGACTAGAAGTTCACGAGAAATGTATGATAAGTTTTGAAGCATAATTTTTTTTTAAGATTTTGTTAAAAACAACTCACAAGAGTCTGAATTGTTTGCAAAATAGACTTTAGTATTATGCTCAGCCTATTTGGCCATAGTGCAGCAAGAATAACTATCTCTCCATAGGCCTTTTTGATAGGCTTTGATGGAACTCTGTTCCGAAAGAAATCTTAGATAGGACTTTTTAAAGCTGGGCCAAGCCATGGATTTGTACGCTTAAATACCTGTGAGTTGGTTAAACTCCTGTGTTTCTGAGGCTCCAAGAGCAGACTGTTTCTGATTCTGTTACAAAGTGACATTTTTTTTACTCACCATAGGCCAGGAATTCTGTATGAGGACTGTGTAGACAAGGTATGAGACCAGCTTTCCCAAGAGGCTGTTACTGGCTTTGCAACTTAAACTTGATTTCTTAAAGGAAAACACATCCTTCCAGTTAAAGCTGTGGTAAAAGAACTAGCATTTTTCTATTGTGTTTCACTGCAGAAGAAAATGGATTTTTCAGTTGGGCACAGTGGCTCATACCTGTAATTGCAGCACTTTGGTATGCTGAGGTGGGCAGATCACAAGGTCAAGAGATCAAGATCATCCTAACCAACATGGTGAAACCCCATCTCTACTAAAAATATAAAAATTAGCTGCCCATGGTGGTGCATGCCTGTAGTCTCAGCTACTCAGGAAGTTGAGGCAGGAGAATCACTTGAATCTGAGAGACAGAGGTTGCAGTGAGCTGAGATTATGCCACTGCGTGCCAACCACAGACAGAGTGAGACTATGTCCCAGAAAAAAAAAAAAAAAATAGAAAATGGATTTTTGTTTCACTGATGCAAACAACTATATTGTTGTAAGTTAAGAATACTTATAACTAGTTGATAAAGGTTCCAAGATGGCCAAGTAGGATCAACTCCAGTCTACGGTTCCCAGCATGAGTGACTCAGACAATGGGTGATTTCTGCATTCTTAACTGAGGTACTGGGTTCATCTCACTGGGGCTTGTCGGACACTGGGTGTAGCCTACAGAGCGTGAGCTGAAGCAGGGCAGGGCATCGCCTCACCCAGGAAGCTCAAGGCATTGGGGTAATACCTTTCCTAGCCAAGGGAAGCCCTGACAGACCGTACCTGGAAAATGGGGATACTCCCACCCTAATACTGTGCTTTTCCAATGGTCTTAGCAAATGGCACACCAGGAGATTATATCCCATGCCTGGCTCAGAGAGTCCCATGCCCGTGGAGCCTCACTCACTGCTGGCACAGCATTCTGACATCGAACTGCAAAGCAGCAGTGAGGCTGGCGGAGGGGCGTCTGCCATTGCTGAGGCTTGAGTAGGTAAACAAAGCCATTGGGAACCTCAAACTGGGTGGAGTTCACCGCAGCTCAAAGAGGCCTGCCTACTTCTTTAGACTCCACCTCTGGGGGCAGGGCATAGCTGAACAAAAGGCAGCTTCTGCAGACTTAATCTGCATAAACAGAACCAATGACAAAAACCACATCATTATCTCAATAGATGCAGAAAAGGCATACAACAAAACCCAACAGCCCTTGAAGCTAAAAACTCTCAGTCAACTAGGTATTAATGTGATGTATCTCAAAATAATAAGAGTTATTTATGACAAACCCACAGCCAATAACATACTGAATGGGCAAAAACTGGAAGCATTCCCTTTAAAAACTGGCACAAGACAGGGATGCCCTCTCTCACCACTCCTATTCAACATAGTGTTGGAAGTTCTGGCCAGGGCAATCAGGCAAGAGAAAGAAATAAAGGGTATTCAATTAGGAAAAGACAAAGTCAAATGGTCCCTGTCTGCAGATGACATGATTGTACATTTAGAAAACCCCATCGTTTCAACCCAAAATCTCCTTAAGCTGCTAAGCAACTTCAGCAAAGTCTCAGAATACAAAATTTTTCTTTTTTTTTTTTTTTTTTTTTTTTTGAGACAGAGTCTCGCTCTGCTGCCCAGGCTGGAGTGCAGTGGTGTGATCTTGGCTCACTGCAAGCTCCGCCTCCCAGGTTCACGCCATTCTCCTGCCTCAGCCTCCCCAGTAGCTGGGACTACAGGCGCCCGCCACCTCGCCTGGCTAGTTTTTTTTTTTTTTTGAGACAGAGTCTCACTCTGTCGCCCAGGCTGGAGTGCAGTGGCCGGATCTCAGCTCACTGCAAGCTCCGCCTCCCGGGTTTATGCCATTCTCCTGCCTCAGCCTCCCGAGTAGCTGGGACTACAGGCGCCCGCCACCGCGCCCGGCTAAGTTTTTTTTGTATTTTTTAGTAGAGACGGGGTTTCACCGTGTCAGCCAGGATGGTCTCGATCTCCTGACCTTGTGATCCGCCCGTCTCGGCCTCCCAAAGTGCTGGAATTACAGGCTTGAGCCACCGCGCCCGGCCTGTTTTTTTGTATTTTTTAGTAGAGACGGGGTTTCACTGTGTCAGCCAGGAGGGTCTCGATCTCCTGACCTCGTGATCTGCCCGTCTCGGCCTCCCAAAGTGCTGGATTACAGGCTTGAGCCACCGCACCCGGCCCAAAATTTTTCAATGTGCAAAAATCACAATCATTCCTATACACCAATAACAGACAAACAGAGAGCCAATCATGAGTGAACTCCCATTCACAATTGCTTCAAAGAGAATAAAATGCCTAGGAATCCAACTTACAAGAGATGTGAAGGACCTCTTCAAGCAGAGTTACTCAGTGAAATAAAAGAGGACACCACAAATGGAAGTACATTTCATGCTCGTGGATGGGAAGACAATATCGTGAAAATGGCCATACTGCCCAAGGTAATTTATAGATTCAATGCCATCCCCATCAAGCTACCATTGACCTTCTTCACAGAATTGGAAAAAACTAAAGTTCATATGGAACCACAAAAGAGCCCTCATTGCCAAGACAATCCTAAGCAGAAAGAACAAAGCTGAAGACATCACATTACCTGACTTCAACCTATACTACAAGGCTACAGTAACGAAAACAGCATGGTACTGGTACCAAAACAGAGATATAGACCAATGGATCAGAACAGAGGCCTCAGAAATAACACCACACATCTACAATCATTGATCTTTGACAAACCTGACAAAAACAAGAAATGGGGAAAGAATTCCATATTTAATAAATGATGCTGGGAAAACTGGCTAGCCATATGTAGAAAGCTGAAACTGGATCCCTTCCTTACACCTTATACAAAAATTAATTCAAGATGGATTAAAGACTTAAATGTTAGACCTAAAACCAGAAAACCATAAAAACCCTAGAAGAAAATCCTAGAAGAAAACCTAGGCAATACCATTCAGGACATAGGAATGGGCAAGGACTTCCATGAGCATGGAAATTTCTTCCATTTGTTTGTGTCCTCTCTTATTTCATTAGCAGTGGTTTGTAGTTCTCCTTGAAGAGGTCCTTCACATCCCTTGTAAATTGTATTCCTAGGTATTTTATTTTATTTGTAGTAATTGTAAATGGGAGTTCACTCATGATTTGGCTTTCTGTCTGTTATTGGTGTATAGGAATGATTGTGATTTTTACACATTGAAAACTTTCATATTCTGAGAATTTGCTGAAGTTGCTTATCAGCTTAAGGAGACATGGGGTTGAGATGATGGGGTTTTCTAAATATATAATCAAGTCATCGGCAAACAAGGGCAATTTGACTTCATCTTTTCCTGACTGAATACCCTTTATTTCTTTCTCTTGCCTGATTGCCCTGGCCAGAACTTCCAGCACTATGTTGAATAGGAGTAGTGAGAGAGGGCATCCCTGTCTTGTGACAGTTTTCAAAGGAAATGCTTCCAGTTTTTGCCCATTCAGTATGATATTGGCTGTGGGTTTGTCATAAATAACTCTTATTATTTTGAGAAACATTCCATCAATATCTAGTTTATTGAGAGTTTTTAGCATGAAGGGCTGTTGAATTTTGTCAAAGGCCTTTTCTGCATCTATGGAGATAATCATGTGGTTTTTGTCGATGGTTCTGTTTATGTAATGGATTGCGTTTATTGATTTGGATTGATTTGCACATGTTGAACCAGTCTTCACCCAGGGGTGAAGCTGACTTGCTTGTGGTGGATAAGCTTTTTGATGTGGTGCTGGATTTGGGTTGCCAGTATTTTATTGAGAGTTTTTGCGTCAATGTTCATCAGGGATATTGGTGTAAAATTCTATTTTGTTGTTTCTCTGCCAAGCTTTTTTGTCAGGATGATGCTGGCCTCATAAATTGAGTTAGGGGGGATTCTGTCTTTTTCTATTGATTGGAATAGTTTCAGAAGGAATGGTACCATCTCCTTTTTGTACCTCTGGTAGAATTCCGCTGTGAATCCATCTGGTCCTGGTCCTTTTTTGTTGGTAGGCTATTCATTATTTCCTCAATTTCAGAACCTGTTATTGGTGTATTCACAGATTCAACTTCTTCATGGTTTAGTTTTGGGAAGGTGTATGTTTCCAGGAATTTATCCATTTCTTCTACAGTTTCTAGTTTATTTGCATAGATGTGTTTATAGTACTCTCTGATGGTAGTTTGTATTTCTGTGGGATCAGTAGTGATATCTCCTTTATCATTTTTTATTGCATCCATTTTATTCTTCACTTTTCTTCTTTATTAGTCTTGCTAGTGTTCTGTCAATTTTGTTGATCTTTTCAAAAAAACAAATTCTGGATTCATTGATTTTTTGAAGGGTTTTTTGTGTCTCCATCTCTTCTGTTCTAATCTTAGTTGTTTCTTGCCTTCTGCTAGTTTTTGAATTTGTTTGCTCTTGCTTCTCCAGTTCTTTTAATTGCAATTGTAGGATGTCAATTTTAGATCTCTCCTGCTTTCTCTTGTGGGCATTTTGTGCTATAAATTTCCCTTTACACACTGCTTTAAATGTGCACCACAGATTCTGGTATGTTGTGTCTTTTCTCATTGGTTTCAAAGAACATCTTTATTTCTGCCTTCATTTCATTATTTACCCAGTAGTCATTCAGGAGCAGCTTGTTCAGTTTCCATGTAGTTTTGCAGTTTTTAGTGAGTTTCTTAATCCTGAATTCTAATTTGACTGCACTGTCGTCTGAGAGACAGTTTGTTGTGATTTCTGTTATTTTATATTTGCTGAAGAATGCTTTACTTCCAATTATGTTGTCAATTTTAGAATAAGTGTGATGTGGTGCTGAAAAGAATGTATATTTTGTTGATGTGGGATGGAGAGTTTTGTAGATGTCAGTTAGGTCTGCTTGGTGCAGAGCTGAGTTCAAGTCCTGGATATCCTTGTTAGCCTTCTGTCTTGTTGATCTGTCTGATGTTGACAGTGGGGTGTTAAAGTCTCCCGTTTTTATTGTTTGGGAGTCTAAGTCTCTTTGTAGGTCTCTGGTGACTTGCTTTATGAATCTAGGTGCTCCTGTATTGGGTGCATATCTATTTAGGATAGTTAGCTCTTCTTGTTGTATTGATCCCTTCACCATTATGTAATATCCTTCTTTGTCTGTTTTGATCTTTGCTGGTTTAAATTTTGTTTTATCAGCGACTAGGATTGCAACCCCTGCTTTTTTTTTGTTTTCCATTTGCTTGGTAGATCTTCCTCCATCCCTTTATTTTGAGCCTATGTGTGTATATGAATGTGAGATGGGTCTCCTAAATACAGCACACAGATGGGTATTGACTCTTTATCCAATTTGCCAGTCTGTGTCTTTTAATTGGGCATTTAGCCCATTTACATTTAAGGTTAATATTGTTTTGTGTGAATTTGATCCTGTCTTTTTTATATTAGCTGTTTGTTTTGCTGGTTAATTGATGGTTTCTTCATAACATTGATGGTCTTTACAGTTTGACATGTTTTTGCAGTGGCTGGTACCCGTTGTTTCTTTCCATTTTTATTGCTTCCTTCAGGAGCTCTTGTAAGGCAGGCCTGGTGCTGATGAAATCTCTCAGCATTTGCATGTCTGTAAAGGATCTTATTTCTTCTTCACTTATGAAGCTTAGTTTGGCTGGACATGAAATTATGGGTTGAAAATCCTCTTCCTTGAGAATGTTGAATATTGGCCCCCACTCTCTTCTAGTTTGTAGGATTTTTGCGGCGAGATCCGCTGTTAGTCTGATGGGCTTCCCTTTGTGGGTAACCTGACATTTGTCTCTGGCTACGCTTAACATTTTTTCTTTCATTTCAACCTTGGTGAATCTGACAATTATGTGTCTTGGAGTTGCTCTTCTAGAGGAGTATCTTTGTGGTGTTCTCTGTATTTCCTGAATTTGAATGTTGGCCTGCCTCACTAGGTTGGGGAAGTTCTCCTGGATAATATCCTGAAGAGCATTTTCCAACTTGGTTCCTTTCTCCCCATCACTTTCAGGTGCACCAATCAGACGTAGATTTGGTCTTTTCACATAGTCCCATATTTCTTGGAGGCTTTGTTCATTTCTTTTTACTATTTTTCCCCTAACCTTGTCTTCTCACTTTATTTCATTAATTTTATCTTCAATCACTGGTAGCCTTTCTTCCACTTGATTGAATCAGCTATTGAAGCTTGTGCATGTGTCACGAAGTTCTCATGCCATGGTTTTCAGCTCCACTAGGTCATTTAAGGTGTTCTCTTCACTGTTTATTCTAGTTATCCATTTGTCTAACCCTTTTTCAAGGTTTTTAGGTTCCTGGTGGTGGGTTTGAACGTGCTCCTTTAGCTCTGAGAAGTTTGTTAATACCGACCTTCTGAAGCCTACTTCTGTCAACTCATCAAAGTTATTCACCATCCAGCTTTGTTCCATTGCTGGTGAGGAACTGCAATCCTTTGGAGAAGAGGTGTCCTGGTTTTTAGAATTTTCAGCTTTTCTGCTCTGGTTTCTCCCCATCTTTGTGGTTTTATCTACATTTGGTCTTTGATGTTGGTGACCTACAGATGGGGTTTTGGTGTATATGTCCTTTTGTTGATGTTGCTTCTATTCCTTTCTGTTTGCTGGTTTTCTTTCTAACAGTCAGGTCTCTCAGCTGCAGGTCTATTGGAATTTGCTGGAGGTCCACTGCAGACCCTGTTTGCCTGAGTATCACCAGTGGATGCTGCAGAATGGCAATTATTACAGAACAGCAAATATTGCTGACTTATCCTTCCTCTGGAAGATTTGTCCCAGAGGGACACCCGCCTATATGAAGTGTCTGTCGACCCCTACTGGGAAGTGTCTCCCAGTTAGGCTACATGAGGTCAGAGATTGACTTGAGGAGGCAGTCTGTCCATTCTCAGAGCTCAAATGCCATGCTGGGAGAACCACTGCTCTCTTCAGGGCTGTCAGACAGGAACGTTTTAATCTGCAGAAGCTGTCTGCTGCCTTTTGTTCAGCTATGCCCTGCCCACAAAGGTGGAGTCTATAGAGGCAGTAGGCCTTGCTGAGCTGCAGTGGGCTCTGCCCAGTTCGAGCTTCCCAGCCACTTTGTTTGGCTACTCAAGCCTCAGCAATGTTGAATGCATCTCCCCCAGCCAGGTTGCTGTGTTGCCATTTGATCTTAGACTGGTGCATTAGCAGTGAGCAAGGCTCCATGGGTGCAGGACCAGCTGAGCCAGGTATAGGAGAGAATCTTCTTGTTTGCTGGTTGCTAAGACCTTGGGAAAGGTGCAGCATTTGGATGAGAATGTCCTGTTTTTCCAAGTGCAGTCTGTTCCGGCTTTGCCTAGCTAGGAAAGGGAAATCCCCAAACTCCTTGTGCTTCCTGGGTGAGGTGATGCCCTGCCCTGCTTCAGCTCACCCTCCATGGGCTGCATCCACTGTGCATCCAGTCCCAATGAGATGAACCAGGTACCTCAGTTGGAAATGCAGAAATCACCCATCTTCTGCTTCAATCATGTTGGGAGCTGCAGACCACAGCTCTTCCTATTTGGCTATCTTGGAATGGATCTCCAATTTTTACAAATCTTTTACAATCTTTTAGAAATTTTTATATAGAGCAGATTAGCATCTTAAGAAAGCCTTGCTGTGCTTTCATTTAAATGCTTAATTTAAAGGAACACCATATGATATTCCTTTGAAGTTTGTTTGTGTATACCAATCTAAGATTTTCTGAAACATAATAAAGTTTTTTTGCGTTGTATTTAACATACAAAAGTCCAAAATATATCCAGACAGGCAGGAACTATGGCTCCCACTTTAAAAAACAAATGTTTTAGCATGATACACTATTCTGTGTATGTATGGATAAATAATCAAACTTTGAACTTTTCAAATCATAAACAGATACATTATTTGTTACTTTGAGCCTTTAATATGTAAAACACATACAGTTTACTCTTCTTAGTTTACAATATACTTAGAACAATTCAACTAATGCAAGACTATCGAAAACTTCATAAGCCATACAAATGTCAATTTCATTTTCAAAATTATAAGAACTAAAAAAAAAAGTTAAAGCATGACACTTCAGTTTAAAAAAAAAGATAAATAACTTTTTATTTGCACTTGTGATGAGAATCACCTTTATTCATTTAGGAATAAATAGGAAATGATGCAGGTGTAACTCACTGTGTGGTGACTGTGATGGTATTTACTGTCCTAGTGGACCAGAATCGTCAGCACCTTACCACGTTCACTGCTGTCCTTTCGCTCTGTCACTAAGATTAGTTTCTGAGACTCATCAACTCTTTCTATCATGGTGTGAACTGTTTTGCACTGCGTTAGCATCTGCCTTTGGTTCCTGCTAATTTTCTTTGACTTTCATTTTTCTTCTCCTCTGGTGTTCGCTTCGCTGCTCCGCTTTGAGGAGTTTGGGCAGCTTCACCCTCAGCCGCTCCAACAGTTCGTCCATTTGGCTGAAACTCTCCGTTCTTCTGTTCTTGGCGTCTGAGATTTGTCAGCAAGGCCTGGTTTACAGGGACCACGGCTACCGCCTCCTCCCGCCTGCGGGGCACCTCCTTCCCTTCTGGCGGGCACCAGTTCCAGTCGTGACCCAGCTGAGCACAGCAGGAACCACCGCAGCAGCCGGAGCACCCACGCCTAAGGTCGCCCAGCGCGGGGACCCCTGGGCTCAAAGCCGGGGTCGGGGCTCAGCTCGGTGCACGGAAATCCGCCGTCAACCAGGGCATTTCCCACAGCTGGGCGAGCCCTCCTCGACCTGCGGGGCCAGTTCCTCCCACTGGTTTTCTGCTGCCACCTCCCCTTCCACCAGAGGGACTCTCACGATTGTGCGGGGGCGGGTAGACATCGTGAAGAGTCCAGGAAAGTGAGGAGGGGCTGGACCGGGCAGGCTCAAGCCCAGCGCAGGGCCGCACCCCTCGCGCCTAAGCAGATATCAGTCATTGCCACCGCGACAAGGACAGAGGGGCCCAGGGTGCCCCAGCCAGCCTCCCTCTGCGTCAGGAGGGAACTATTTCCAAAAAAAGAAAGTATAGAGTAGAACTGGCATATCTGACCCAACCGAGTTTTCAGTTTTTCTTTTCTCTTTTCACCTTTTCCTCTCAAATTATGCTCGCTTAAAGTAAGATTTCATTTTTCATTCTCACGTGGCAATTTAATTTTATAATGGTCACAAACTTAGAAACTAAAAATTTTACTCTATTTTACCTAAGAATGCCGAAGTAACATCAAACTTTCAACAGTGCTTTCTGAATTTTACAGTTTATTACCTTCTATTTGATTGTATCAACTAAACAATAATAAATAAAGTCTTGGTTTGCACAGCTCGACCGTTTACAAGGGGAATTTATTCATTTAACTGATAAATGTGTGTGGAGCACACACGTTGTGCCATACTTTCTGCTAGCCTTAGGAGATAAAATGGAGAAAAAATAAATTTTGCTCTTTATTATTATAAAACTTTCAGTCTTGCTGCATAAAATCCTCACACACTCCTGTCAATACCTCTAAAGTCTTCTATTAACCTCCTACCCAATAGTGACCTCTATCTGAATTTTGTGTTATTATGTACTTTGTGCAATTTTGTCTATTAACAGTATATGTTTCAGCGTTACATACTATTTGCCTGTCTATACATGCTAGCATGAGTTTTCATCTGACTTGCTTTTTTATTTATAATTGTTTTATTTTCATGTTGCTTTGCCTAGCTATAGCTCTCCATTTTCACTATTGCATAGTGTAAATATACATCAATTTATAAATCAAGTCTATTGCCAGTGGATATTTGTGCATTCCAGATATTGCATAGCTTTTACCAACTCTTGGAATTGCTAGACATAATTTTTTGACAAAATGGTTAATTAGAAAGACATACTATTTATAGTTTTATTGAGCATTTCCATAGTTACTAATGAAGTTAACATTTTTCATAAGTTTGTGCTTTAAGACTTGTCATCTGTCCTATTTATGTTTTCCATTTCCTTGTTTATTCATACATATTCTGTAATATATATTTTCTAAATACTAATTTTTTGTACTATGTGTTTTTAAACGATTTTCCCCCAGTTATGATTTGCCTTTTCACCATCTTTATTAAAACAGGCTTTTATGTTTTTGATAATCAAAAATTCTTAAAATTGATATAGTCTAATTTATAAATATTTTAATGCTTTTTTTTTTTAGATAAAGTCTCACTCTATCACCCAGGGAGTGCAATGGCGCAATCTCAGCTCACTGCAATCTTTGTGCAATCTTCGCCTCCTGGGTTCAAGCGCTCTTCATGCCTCAGCCTCCCGAATAGCTGGGACAACAGACATGCGCAGCACACCCTGCTGATTTTTGTGTTTCTAATTGAGACAGGGTTTTACCATGTTGGTGAAGCTGGTCTGGAACCCCTGACTTGAAGTGATCTGCCTGCCTGGGCCTCAAAGAATGCTAGGATTACAGGTACAAGCCACCGCTCCCAGCCTATGTATAATTTTTATATTGTGCGATGTCTAAGAAGTTTTTATTTTCCCACAATTATAATAACAATATTGTTCTTCATGTTTTCATGGAAATTTTGGTTTTTGTTATATTTTGTTTTTTGTTTTTGAGACAGAGTCTCACTTTGTCACCCAGGCTGGAATGCAGTGGCGCAATCTTGGCTCACTTCAACCTCCGCCTCCCAGGTTCAAGCGATTCTTCTGCTTCAGCCTCCCAAGGCACCATGCCCGGCTAATTTTTGTATTATTAGTGGAGACAGGGTTTCACCATATTGGCCAGGCTGTTCTCGAACTCCCCACCGCATGATCTGCCGCCTCAGCTTCCCAAAGTGCGAGGATTACAGGCATGAGCCACCCCACCGGGCCTCTCCTAGAAGTTTTAAATCCTCGATATATATGCACAATTATTGTGTTAGTTGCTTTACCAGGATCCAATCTACCTAGGTAGAACCAATAGTTTATTAGTTTATCGACTAGTTCTGCTTTGCCAGTATAATCGTGTAACTGATTTCTCATTTTAACCTGTTTGTTGGCTAAAACCATGGATGCAATGTTTAATAAAAATCTTGAACACCAACGTAGTTATTACATTTATGACATTAAAATACAAGCTTTCAGTAGTTTATTATGTACGTTTGCTGTACTTTATTTGAAATACCTTGTATATTTAGAAAGTAAAATAAAATATTCTTTTATTTCTAGTTACCAAGCCTATTTTATGTAGACATGTAACTGTGTCTACATGTAGACTGTGCCTATTTTATGTAGACATGTAGATTATACAGTGTTCAACTTATCCTGTACTCTTGAGATAAACTTATTGATGGTTTTATTCATTTTATACAGAGAAAGAGTCACTTTGTTTGTAATTGGTTTAAAAAATTTTTGTCTTGACCAGGTGCAGTGGTTCACGCCTGTAATCCCAGCCCTTTTGGAGACCAAGGCGGGTGGATCATGAGGTCAGGAGTTCGTGACCAGCCTGACCAACATGGTAAAACCCCGTCTGTACTAAAAATACAAAAATTAGCCTGGCATACTGGCATGTGCCTATAATCCCAGCTACTCAGGAGGCCGAGGCAGGAGAATCGCTTGAACCCGGGAGGCGGAGGTTGCAGTGAGCTGAGATTGGGCCATTGCACCCCAGCCTGGGCAACAGAGCAATAGACAGTCTCAAAAAAAAAAAAAATTTGTCTTTATGAATGAGATTGTCTATAATTGTCCTTGTTTTGTCTCAGTCAAGCTTTAATATTAACTCAGGAATTGAGTTGTGCAGTGCTTTTACTTTTGAGAAAGGTTAAGTACTATCAACCTTATGTTTTTCAGTTTTAAATTTTGAATGCTTGCAATACTTACCAGGCATTTTTCTGAGACTGATATTTGTTGCATATGTGCTAATTTCTACTGATCTAGCATCTAATTTACTGATTCTGTCTTGTACATATAAGTCCAAATGTGGTTAGTTTTTAATTATTGTATTATTCATTTTACAATTTATTTTTAGAATCTTTATATCATTTCTTCTTTCCTGCAGAAACTTTCATTTGTCTTTTTTAGCTATGGTAAGCGTAGTTGTTTTTGAGTTTTTGTGTTTAATAACTCTAATATTGGATGTCTTTGCAGATTTGTTTCTGTTATATTTTTTTCTGATGTCTTTCACATTATCTTATTTATTGTCAACTTTGTTATATTTGATTGCTTGCTAGTCATTGCACATAATGGAAAATTTGCAAGGTTCATCAAGGTCTGGAATAGATGTGACTTTCTTTGGGAGAGTTTGCTTTTGCTTCTTTCTGTTTCCTGGGGATTCTACAATTTGAAACAATTATTTGTACCACTTCAGGTAATGTGGTTCATTCAGAATTAATAAAATTGATGGAGAAATGTATGTAAGACCAATGTGTAGAAACAAGTTTGCAGACAGTTTTTTCTCTTTTTAAAAATTTGTCTTTATGACCTGTCCTCAACTTGATGACAGCCTTGTATGCCATTCCTTGGTGTTGGGAAGAAAACAACTGTTTGGGCCATACATATTCTTTGGAGTCGCAGGTTAATTTTGAGAAGGTTTTTATAATATATCACCAGCGCTAAACATCTAAAAGTACTTATTACATGTTAGAAAACATCATTATACTAGTAATTCTTAACACAAATTGTAAGGAATTAAGGTGCATTACTAGGTTCTATAAAGAGACTGTTTTTGTTTAGAATATTTCTTGATAGATTATGTTTTACGAACTGTGAATACATTTTTAATATGTATAAGGCAAAGAATGAGATGCTTGGATTCAAAGATGCATAAGATCAAACACTGAAGAAATTCTCTGTGTAGCTGGGGAGAAAAAGAAATGTTGAAAAAGCCAACGCAGCCCACGGATTGCAAGATTCTGCCTCCTGCCCTCACCTTACCTGGCTGTGCCCGGCTGCCAGACACCAAGATTTGTTTTTAATCATAGACGAAAAAGTCTCCCAAAGTGATGAGATTACAGGTGTGCGCCGCCATGCCCAGCTATTTTTTTTTTCTATTTTTAGTAGAGATGAGATCTCACTACATTGCCCAGGCTTGACTTAAACTCCTGTACTCAAACAATCTATTCCCCTTGGCCTGCCAAAATGTTGTGATTACAGGCATGAGCCAGCACACTTGACCCAATAAGTACTTTTTAAAATATGACAGAGAGCACTTTGGGAGTCTGAAGCAGAAGGATTGCTTGAGCCAAAGAGATTGAGATCAGCCTAGACAATATAGCAAGACCTTATCTTTATACAAACAACAAAACAACAAAAACAGAGAAGGCTTTTTCTATGTGACCTTCTAGACCCTCAACCAGTGCCTTTCTGCAGGAATACTCTGTATAAGTTCATTTTGTTTTTACACAAATTTGCATGTGTATAGATGTGATTTTATGGACCTTTAGAGATAGTATTGCATGTGTTTTCCTGGATGACACCATGTGTACAATGGTTAGAACAGGCTCAGAGTACCTGTGTAACCTTGGGCAAGTTTCTCAACTTCTCTGATTCATTTGTTACTCAGCGATAATAACATGTGAGTAAAAGTAGTGCTGTTCTTTGAATGTAATAATAAAGTAGATAAACTTTCAAGGGGAATAAAAATTTTACAAAGGACAAAAGAGGATATTTAGAGATACATTCAAGATTCAAACATAATTTTTTTTTTAAATGTCATGACATTAAACTTGAAAATTTAGATGAAATTATCTATTTTCCAGAAAAGTATGTGACAAAAATTGATTGTGGAAGAAATATGAGATACATAGAAAAATCAAAAATTATGTTTTTAATTTTACACACATAAAAAGCACATATATTATAAAATAACAGCTTTATAAATTTTTACAAAATGCATATACCATGAACCCAGCACCCAGTAATGGATGAGTGTGAACAGCACAATTTCAACCGGGGACCGCATCCATGTGCCATATTCAGGACCTCGCCAGTGGTCTCTGTTCATGTGTGAGAGGGACAATCCTCATTGTTGGCTGGGTATGCCTGTAAGAATCACAATTTTAACTTTGTGCTGGGGTCTGTTATGACACTCTGTGTACCACTCAAGGAGTCATACAATATGCGTGAGTTTTGTAATCTTCTGTGACCTTCATACAAGTAGAAAGCTCAGGACCTTGCCCATTGCTTTAAGGATACCTACGAGAGACAACAGATCTCCTATGGCTAGATCCGGGGATGCAAGTCATCACCATGCCTCTGAGCTGAATCTGGAAATCAGTCACTGTTCAACCTGTTCTCAGATCTACATGTGACAATCAAAATTTTAACTGTGGACTGCACCTGCATGTGAGGTTCAGGACCTCACCAATGTGCTGCTTTCTTGTTTGGAAGTGATGATCCTAATTGTTGGCTTGGTATGCCTATGAGAGTCACAGTCTCACTCTGTGCTGGGCCCTTATTATACTGTCTGTATTACTCAAAGTATTTATAGAATATGCTTACATTTTATCAACTTCTATTACCCTTCTAAATGTAGGAGACTGAAGACTTTACACACTACTCAAAGTCTAGCTAACAGAGTCAAAATCACTCCTAGTGGCTGGTTTTCTATATGAGCATGGACATAATGCCCGTGAGCTGGGGAAAAAGCATAGGTTGAAATTTAACCTGTGAGAGGGGGACAGGCAAGATAATCAGATCAAGATAATCAGTTATCTTGGGACCTCAAAAAGAAAGGAAGTAACCCAATTCCTGCACTCCCAGATGATTAGGCATTCTATGTCACAGGACCTAAGACAAGAGGTCAGCATAAGGTACCTTTCACAAAGATCTTTCTGATGGAAGAGGATGTGGTACAAAAGACAGCAGAAACCCACCAAAAGAAAAATGGCAATGAAAATGATCTCTGGTAGTCCTCACTGCTCATTATATGCTAAATGTAATGCATTAGTATGCTGAAAGACACTCCCAACAGCACCATGACACTTTACAAATGTCATGACAATGTTAAGAGGGTATCTTATATAGTGTAAAAAGGAGAGGCACCCTGATTTCTGGAAGCTGCCCATCCATTTCCTGGAAAACTCACAGATAGTTCATCCCTTGTTTAGTATGTAATCAAGAAATAACCATAAAAAAAGCCAATGAGCAGCCCTCAGGGCATCGCTGTCTATGGAGTAGATATTCTTTTATTTACTTCTCTAATAAACTTGCTTTCACTTTAAAAGAAATAAGTCACATCAAATAGTTGATAGGTCTAAAGATACGTTACAATGCCGTTTGTGGGCAAAGTGCAAGCAGGAGACTCACATAACCTTGGTGCTGTACCCAGGAATATGTCATAATGCCTTCTGAATACAGTTCAAAAATGAAAGTGTAACATCACCTTAGTTTGAGGCCCAGTGTTACGTCACAATCTCCCCTGTGGGCAAAAACTAGAAAGGAGAATCACATCAGTTAGGTGCTGAGCTCAGCAATATGTCATAATGCCTGCTGTGAGCAGGGAATAGGCAAAAAAAGAGAGTCACATAACCTGGGTTATTGGCACAGAGATTTGTCACAATGCCCCCTGTTGGCAGGGCCTACGCATGAGAGTTACATCACCTGGGTGATGGACCCAGCAATATTTCATGATCATTTGTGGACAAGACACAGGCAGGAGAGTCATGTAACCTGGGTATATAGCCCAGAGATATGTCAAAATACCTTATATGGATAGTGCCAAGGCAGAAAAATTGAGTCACATCACCTAGGTGCTGGGTACAGCACCACATCACAATTCCATCTGTGGGCTAGGCCATGGCAAGAGTCATGTCACTCAGATGCCAAACAGAAGAATATGTAAGAATCACTTCTGCAGGAAAGTCTGAGGAAAAGATGAATAGTCTTACACATGTCCCAATTCTAGGTATAAGAGTCAACACTTCCTATATGTTGGGTCTAAGTAAATGAGTCACAATCTCAGTAGTGGGCTGAATTTGTACATGAAAGTCTCAATTTGTTCTGTGAATTCTGCTTTCTTACTGGAATGATGGCCTCATTAGTGTGCTGAATTTTGATCTGAGAGTAACCAACCCACCAGTGGATTGGGTCTACCAACGAGAGACAATGTTTTAATTTTCAACTGCCTTTGATTATGAGATTCAACACCTCAACAGTGGGCTGTATTCATGAGGAAAGATGGCAATTTTTACTGTCAGTTGGGTGTGGCTATCACTGTCACCATCTCACTTGTGTGTGAACCCCATTAGGACATTCTGTATACTACCCAAGATGATTTTAGCGTAGCAATGAAAGCCACAATTTGCCCGAGACCTTTATGCTGCTCCCTAAGACCAGGTAGAAAAATTAATATTTCTCAAATTAACTGGGCCCAGACAGGAGAGTCCTCACTTGTCTATAAGCTGGGTCTAGAAATGAGTCACCATTCCACCTTTGACAGATGTTTACATATGACAGTCAGGAATCAAACTGTGGATTGCATCTGCATGTGAGACACAAGACCTCTCCAGTGGGCTGTATCCTGGTGTTAGGGTGACAATCCTAACAGCTGGCTGGGTGTGCATACAAGAAACAATATCCCCTTTGGGACATGTGATGACACTCTCTGTACCACTTAAGGGCTTTATTCCGTATACAAGTGTGTGGTAGTTCTCTGTCACCTTCATACAAAGAGACACAGGTATTTTACCAGTTTTCCTAAGCCGAGCAATGAGAAACAGTATCTCTTCTATTGGCTTGTTTGAGGGGTGAGAATCGTCATCACACCTGTGAGCTGGGCCAGGATATATGTAATAATTTCTCCTCTGAATAGCGAGCAAGCAGGAAAGTCACATTACCTGGGTTTAGGGCTGAAGATATGTCACAATCTTCTCTGAGGGCAAGGACAAGGCAGGAGAGCCAAATCACCTGAGTTCTTGGCCAGGGATATGTTACAGTCCTCTCTTGAATGTTGGGAACAGGCAGCAGAGTCACATCACCTGGGTCCTGGGCCCAGTGATATGTCACAATTGTCTCTGTCGGCAATCCCCAGTCAGAAGAGACACATCACTAGGTTGCTTAGTTCTGTAATATGCCACAATCTTCCCTGAGGGCAGGGTATAGGCAGAAAATGACAGTCACATTTTTAAAGTCACATGTCTTTTTAAAAAGTCCCGGGGCCCCCTTGGGCTGAGTCCAGGCAGAAGTTTTCCTACCCATAGGTGTTGGTCACAGAGGCTTGTCACAATACCAATAATATGTGAAACCCGAGCAAGACAGGATAGTCACATCATCAAGGTGCTCAGTCCGGTGACATGTCACCATCTCTTCTTTTTGCAGGGCTCAGGAAAAAGAGTAGAGTCACATCACCTAGGTGATGAACAAAATGATATGTCATAATATCCCTGTGGACAGAGCTTATGCAGGAAAGTCACATCACTCAGGTGATTAACCACGCTGTATATTACAATACACACGTAAGCAGTGCCCAGGCAAAAGAGGAGAGTCATATCACTAGGTGCTGGGTCCAGCAATATTTCATAATATCCCTTGGTGGGTGGGTCCCAGGCAGTAGATTCACATCACCAAGGTGAATGACCCAGAGATATGTCCTAATGCCTCTTATGAGTAGGGTTCAGGAAAAAGAGGAGAGTCACATAATCTAGTATTGGGCCCGGCTTCATGTCACAACCAACGCAGTAGATAAGGCCTAGGCATGAGAAGAGAGTCACACCATGTAGTTGCTAAGCCAAGTGATATTTCACAATCCACACTGTGCACAAGTTGCAGAAAAAAACAGGAGCGTCATATTATCTATGTGATGGGCCTAACGATATATCATAGTAACACTTGAGGAAGGAGACCACGAAGAAGTATTACATCACCTGTGTTCTGGGCCTAAGAATAAGTCACTCTCCCTATCTCCCACTCTCCTGAAGGCATGGCCCACGCAGGAGAGGAGAGTCACATCAACTAAGTGATGAGCACAGAAACATATAACAATGCCCTCTGTAGATAGAACCCAGTCATAAGAGTTACATCCTTTGGGTGTTGGACCCTACAATATGTCACAATGGCCAATGTTGTCTGGACACAGGCAAAAGAGTCACATAACCTGTCTACAGAGCACTTTGATATGTCACAGTGCTCTCTGTGGGTGGTGCGACAGCAAAAGAATAAAGTCACATCACCTAGGTGCTGGGTCCAAGGATGTGTCATATTTTTATATGTCGTCTGACCCCAAGAAAGAGAGTCAAATTACTAAGGTCCTGGGCAGAGGCTTATGTCACAATCACACCTAGGAAGGTCCAGGGATGCGACTGACAGTCTTGAACATATCTAGGTTTTATTTATGAGAGTCATAAATATGTCCGGTATGTTGGCTCTCAAAACAGGAGTCACAATCTCAATGAGAGAATGGATCCATACATGACAGCCTCAATCCCTCCTGCAAACTGTGTCCTCTTTGCAGAGTCACAGCCTCACATGTATGCAGAATGTTTGAGATTAACCAACCTACCTGTGGATTGGATCCATGGATGATAGTCAATTTTCCAACTTTCCTCTGCCACAGGGTGTGAAATTAAGAACCTCAAAAAGGTCTGTGTTCATGTGGAAGGATGACACTTTTTACTATCAGTTGGGTGCGCATACAGGTGTTACAATCTCATCTGATTCCTGGGCCCTGTAAGGACACTCTCTGTATCGCACAAGGGTTTTATGTTGTATGCATGAGAGTCACAATCTGTTCTGATATCTCTGTTCTGAAATCAATACTAGAATGGATTCATGATTTCACCTGTGGCTTTAAGCCCAGATACGAGGGTCAATATCTCTTCAATTGGTGGGTTCCAGACAGAAAAGTCTTTCCCTACCTATGATTTGGGTTTAGAAATGAATCACTACCTTAACAGTGGCTGAATGTTCTGTCACAATTGCATCTGTAGATTGCGTCTGCATTTGGGATTCAGGACCTCTCCAGTGGGCTCCGTCTATGTGTGAGGGTGATGATCTTCATGACTGCCACGTGTAAATGTATAAAACACAATCTCAATTGTGTGCTGTGCCCTGTGCTGACACTCTCAGTACCAACTGAGTGCTTTATACCACATGCATTAGAGTGATAAATCTCCATGATCTTTGTACAAAGAGGAGACCAAGGACCTTACCCATTTTTCTAAGCCAACCTACAAAAGACAGTATTTCTCCTATTGGCAGGTTTGAGGAATGAGGGTGATCATCACATCTGTTACCTGAGTAAAGACATATGTCACAATCCCACCTGTGGATAGGGAGTGAGCAGGAGAGCCACATCATCTGGGTTTGGACCTAGAGATATTTCTCAATATTTCCTAAGGACAGAGATCAGGCAGGAAGGAGAGTCACATCACCTGCATGTTGCTCCTAGCAATATGTCACAATTTCTCCTATGGGTAGGGTGCAAACAGAAGAGAGTGGCATCTCCTATGTAATGTATGCAGAGATATATCACAAGGCTTTCTGTGTGTAAGGTTTAGGCAAGAGCCTTCCATACACTAGGTGTCGGGCCTAGCAATATGTCACAATACTCAAAATATGAGAGACTTGCATAAAAGAGAGGACACACATCACCTAGGTGGTGGGTCTGGTGATACGTCCCAATCTTCTTTGTTGGCAGAGCCCAGACAATAAAAAAGAGTCACATCACTTAGAAGATGAATGAAAAGATATGTTAGAATACTACTGTTGGAAGAACCTATGCTGAAAAGTAGCATTACCTAGGTGTTGGCCCAGCCATGTGTCACAATACACAATATATACATCGCTCAGGCATGGAACAAGAGTCACATTGCCTAGGTGCTGAGTCCAGGGATATGTCACAGTCTCTCTAATGGGCATATCTCAAATAAGAGAGTAGAGTCTCATCAAATAATTGGTGCATCGAGAGACATGTCACAATGCCTCCTGTGGGCAGAGTCCGGGCAGGAGACTCACATTATTTTGATGCTAAGTCAAGCAATATGTCACAATGTCTTCTGAGGTCAGGGCCAAGGCAAAACAGCCATGTCACCGTGCTGTTGGGACCAGCCATATGTCACAATCTCCTCTTTGGGCAGAACTCTGGCAGAAGGGAAGAGACATCTGCTAGGTGCTAGGCCCAGTGAGATGTCACAATTTCCCTTGTAAGCAGGGACCAGGCAGAAACATAGAGTCCCGTCACCTGAAAGATGGGTGAAGAGATATGTCCCAATGCTCTCTATAGGCAGGGCACAGGCAGGAAAGTTAAATCACCTGGATATTGGACTGGCAATATGTTACAATGTCTTACGTGGGCAGAGCACAAACAGATAAGTCACATAACCTGGGTGCAGGTCCCAGTCATATGTCATAATGTTCCCTGTGGGCAGTGCCAAAGCAGGAGAGGGGCCTCACATCACCTGGGTAATAGGATCAGCAGTATTTTACAATGGCCCCTGTGAGCTGTGTCCAACAAGAGAGTCACGTCACTCAGCTGTTGGGCACAGGTGTATGTCCCAATGACACCTGCAGAAAATTTCAGGGATGAGATTAATAATATAACAGATATCCTAGTTCCAGTCATTAGAGTCAACACCTTCCGTATGTTGGGTCTAAGTACGTGAGTTAGAATCTCAGCATGGACTGGATTTGTTCATGACAGCATCAATTGCTCCTGTGAACTGTGTCTTTTTAGAAAAGTCATAGTCTCATGGGTGTGCTTAATTTTGGTCTTAGTGTCACCAACCTACCTGTAGATCAGATCCATGTATGAGAGTCAATTTTCCATCTTTCAGCTTCTTTCAGGTGTGAGATTCAGAATCTCAACATCGGGCTGTGATTATGTGGGAAAATGACATATTTTACTGTGGACTGGGTGTGCATAGGAGCGTCAACATCTTTTCTACGTTCTGGATCCTGTTAGGACACTCTCTGTCCCACCTGAGACCTTTGTACGTTATGCTGGAGAGTCACCACATGCTCTGAGATATTCTGCTGGTGAAGACCCATGCTTGTACCTGTGGTCCTGAGCCCAGGTATGAGGTTCAACATCTCTTTAATCAGCTGTGTATAGGTAGAAGTGCTCTCACCTGCCTGCAACCTGGGTTGGGAAATGTATCAGCATCTTGGCTCAGTGCGGTGGCTCATGCCTGTAATCCCAGCACTTTGGGAGGCTGAGGCAAGTGGATCACAAGGTCAGGTGTTCAAGGTCAGCCTGACCAGCATGGTGAAACCCCGTATCTACTAAAAATACAAAAATTAACTGGGTGTGGTGGTGCATACCTGTAATCCCAGCTACTCAGGAAGCTGAGGCAGGAGAATCGCTTGAAGCTGGGAGGCAGAGGTTACCATAGACCGAGATTGTGCCACTGCACCCTAGCTTGGGTGACAGAGCGAGGCTCCATTTCAAAAAAAAAGAAAAAAGAAAAAAAAGAAAAAGAAATATATCACCATCTTAATTGTGACGAGATGTTCACATATGACAGTCACAATTACAACTGTGGGCTGTCTGCATGTAAAATTTATATCCTCACCAATCGGCTCTATTCATGTATAAGGGTAAAAATCCTAATGGTTCACAGGGTGTGCATATGAGAAACACCATATTACCTGTGTGCTCGGCCATACGAAGGCACTCTCTGAACCACCCAACTGCTTTATACCATATACAAGACAGTGCTAATTTTCTTTTTTCTTTTCCTTTTTTCTTTTCTTTTTTTTTTTTTTTTTTTTTTTGAGATGGAGTCTCGCTCTTTCACCCAGGCTGGGGTGCAGTGGTGTGATCTCAGTTCACTGCAAACTCCGCCTCCTGGGTTCAAGCGATTCTCGTGCCTCAGCCTCCTGAGTAGCTGGGATTATAGGCACATGCCAGTATGCCAGGCTAATTTTTGTATTTTTAGTAGAGACGGGGTTTCACTATGTTGGCTAGGATGGTCCCGAACTCTTGACCTCAAGTGATTCACCCAGTTACATTAAATTGTTGATGGGCCCAGAGGCAAGTCAGAGTGTTTCTCGTGGGCGGGATTCAAGCAAGAGATGGACATCACCTTGGTGCTGAGTTCAGAAATATGTCACAACGCCTTTAGAGGGAAGGGCCAAGGCAAAAAAAAAAAAAAAAGGTCACGTTGGTATTGAGCCTGGTGATATGTCACAATGTCCCCTGCAGGCAGAACCTAAAAAGAAGAGGCATATCAGCTAGGTGCTGGATCCATAAATAAGTCAAAATCTTCTTGGTGAGCAGGGACCCTGAAGGAGAAGAGTCCCATCACCTGAGGAGTGGGTGCAGATATATGTCACAATGACCTCTGTAGGCAGAGCCCAAGCAGGAGAGTTAAATCACCTTAATTTTGGACCCAGCAATTTAGCACAATGTTGTATCTGGGCAGGGCGCAGCAGAAGAGTCTTATAACCTTGGTGCTGGGCTCAGTAATACGTCACAATGTTCCACTGTAGGCAACACCAATGCAAGAGAAGAGACTCACATCATCTAAGTGCAAGGCCCAGCAAAATGTCACAGTGCCCACTGAAGGCAACACCAAGGCAGGAGAATGTAATTGCATCACCTAGGTCCTGGGTCCAGTGACATGTCACAGTCACATCTCTGAACTTGGCCCATCCTAGAGGGTAAAATTACTCAGGTGTTAGGCAGAAACATATGCCACAATTACACCTGCAAGAAAGTCTATAGATATGATTAACAGTCTCCCAAATGTCATGAATCTAGGTACGAGACTCAACACCTCCTGTATGTTGGGTGTAAGTACACGAGTCAAAATCTCAATGGTAGATTGGACTCATGAGTGGGAAACTCAATCTCTCTTTAAGACTGCATCCCTAGGCCAGGCACGGTGGCTCACGCCCGTAATCCCAGCACTTTGGGAGGATGAGGCGGATGAATCACAAGGTCAGCAGTTGAAGACCAACCTGGCCAACATGATGAAACCCCATCTCTACTAAAAATACAAAAAATTAGCTGGGTGTAGTGGTGGGCGCCTGTAATCCCAGCTACTTGGGAGGCTGAAGCAGGAGGCTTGAACCTGGGAGGCAGAGGTTGCAGTGAGCTGAGATCATGCCACTGCAATCTAACCCAGGCGATAGAGCGACTCTGTCTCAAAAAAAAAAAAAAGAAAAAAAAGACTGCATCCATTTGTTGGAGTCCCAGCCTATCTGGTGTGTTAAATCTTTATCTTAGTGTCACAAACACAACTGTGGATCGGATACATGTATGAGAGTCAATTTTTCTTTTTTTTTTTTTTGAGACGGAGTCTCGCTCTGTCGCCCAGGCTGGGGTGCAGTGGCCGGATCTCAGCTCACTGCAAGCTCCGCCTCCCAGGTTTACCCCATTCTCCTGCCTCAGCCTCCCGAGTAGCCGGGACTACAGGCGCCCGCCACCTCGCCCAGCTAGTTTTTTGTATTTTTTAGTAGAGACGGGGTTTCGCCATGTTAGCCAGGATGGTCTCAATCTTCTGACCTCGTGATCCGCCCGTCTCAGCCTCCCAAAGTGCTGGGATTACAGGCTTGAGCCACCGCGCCCGGCCGAGAGTCAATTTTTCAACTTTTGAATTGCTCTGAATGTGAGGTTTATAACCTCAAATGAGGGCTGCATTGATGTGGAAAAATGACAATCTTTACTGTCATCTGTGTGTGCATATGTGTGTCACAATCTCACCTGTGTGCTGGGTCTTGTTAGGACAATCTCTGTGCCACCTGATTGAGGTATACAATATACATGTCGGTGACATTTCACTCTGAGACTTTTATGCTGGTGTAGATCAATGATTTTACCTGTGAATTGAAGTCCAGGTATGAGAGTCAGTATCTCTCTGATTGACTGGGTCCAGATAGGAGAGTCCTCTCCTGTCTATGAGCTGGGTTTAGAAATGAGTCACCATCTCAACTGTGGCCAGATGTTCACATATGACCGTTACCATTCCAACTTTACACTGTATCTGTGTGTGAGATTCAGGAGCTCAGAAGTGTTCTCTGTCCATGTGCAAGAATATCAATCTTAATGGTTGGCAGAGTGTGCATATGAAAAACACAATCTCGCCTGTGTGCTGGGCCCTGTGATGACACTCTGTATAGCATCCGAAGGCTTTACATGATATGCAAGACAGTGGTCATCATCTATGATCTTTGTACAAAGAAGAGATTAAAAGTTTTACTCATTTCTATTAAGCCTTGCTATGAGAGACGGTATTTCTTCTATTGGCTAATTCAAGGTATCAGTCATAGTCATACCTATGGGCTGGGAAAAGATACATGTCACAATTTCACCTGTGGGTAAACAGTAAGCAAGGTGAGGAGAGTTGCCTCACCTTGGTTTTGGGTTAGAGATATGTCACAAATCTCTCTGAAGGCAGGGAACAGAAAGAAGAGTCACATCAACTGAGTGCTGGACCCAGTGATATGTCACAATATTGCCAGTGGGCAAGTCCCCGGCAGAAGAGACACATCACCTGGTTGTTGGCCCAGCAATAAGTCACAATCTTTCCTATGGGAAGGCTGCAGGCAGAAAAGGAGAGCCACATCTCATACATTAGGAATTTAGAGATATGTCATAAGGTCTAGCTGTAGGCATGGCCAAGACAGAAGCTTCTCATTTCTTTGGTGCTTGACCCAGTGAAATGTCACAATCCTCCAAATATGCAGGGCCCAGTCCGTAGAGGAGAATCACATAACCTAGGTGCCAGGTCCTGTTATATGTTACAATTTCTGAATATGGCAGGTCGCAGGCAGAGAGGAGAGTCACATCACCTAGGTAATGAATGAAAGAATATGTTATAATATGCCTGTGGGCAGGACCTTTGCAGGAGACTCGCAACACCTAGCTATGGACCCAGCCATATGTTCCAATACATGAGGCAGAGCCTGGGAAAAAGAAGAGAGTCAAATCACCTAGGTGCTGGGCCAAGAGATACTTCACAATCCCTTGTTGGGCACAGCCTAAGCAGTAGAAAAAAGTCATATAACATAGGAACTGGGTACAGCAGTATGTCACAATAACCATTGAAAGAAGGGGGAGCCAGAAGAGTCACATCACCCATGTGAGGAACCTAAAGGGTGTCACAATGCCTTCTGAGGGCAGAGGACAGGCTGGAGGATTATATCAGCTGGGTGCTGGACTCAGCGATATGTCACAATAGCCTATGTGGGCAAAACACTAGCAGGAGAGTCACATAACCTGTGTGCAAGGAGCAGTGATATGTCAAAATGCTCTCTGTGGGAAGAACCAAGACAAGATAATAGATTCACGTCGACTAAGTGCCTGGTGCAGCAAGATGTTACACCCAACCTGTGGGCTGAGCCCAGGCAGGAGAGTAAAATTGCTCAAGTGCTAGGCTGAGGTATACGTCACAATCACAGTCACAGGAAGGTCCAGGGATGAGATTAATCATCCTGAACATGCTTTGGTTCTAGGTATGAGAGGCGCCACTTCCTGTATTTTTGGGTCTAAGTGTATGACCTGCAATCTCAACAGTTTACTGAATCTGTCCATAACGGCCTCTATCCTTCCTGCAGACTGTGTCCTTTTAGTGGAGTCAAAGCCTCACAGATAGGCTGGATCTTGGTCTGAGAGTCATCAACCCACCTGTGAACCGAATGCAAGTATGAGTCAGTTTTCCAACTTTAACTTTCTTCACATGTGAGATTCAGAACCTCAACAGTGGGCTGTGTTCACATGGAAGAAAGGCAATATTTACTGTTGACTGGGTGTATACATGAGTGTCATAATCTCACCTGTGTGCCATGCTCTCTTATGACACCCTCTGTACCACCTCGGGCTTTCCACAATATACATTAAGTCACAGTATGTCCTAGACTTTTGTGCTCATATGGACCCATGATCCCACCCTGTGACCCCAAGCCCAGGAATAAGAGTTAACATCTCTCCAACTGGATATGTCCAGATAGATGAGATCTAACCTGCCAGAATTAGAAATGAGTCAGCATTCAAACTACAGTTGAATGTTCACATATGACAGACACAATCCACACTGTGGGCTGTGTCTATGTGTGAAATTCAGGACCTCTCCAATGGGCTCTGCCCGTGTGTGAGGGTGATAATTTCACCTGTTTACTGTGCCCTGTGATGGCACTTTCTGTACCACTCAAGGGCTTTGTAAGATATGTAAAAGAAAAGTAATCTGTTATGACCTTCATACAAAGGGAAGGATCCAGGATCCTACCAATTTTTTTCGGTCTAGCTGTGGGAGACAGCATCTTCTCTATTGGCGGGTTTGAGGTATGAGAGTAATCAACACACGCTGGGCACAGTGGCTCACACCTGTAATCCCAGCACTTTGGGAGGCTGAAGTGGGTGGATCACTTGAGGCCAGGAGTGTGAGACCAGCCTGGCCAAAATGGTGAAACCCCATCTCTACTAAAAATACAAAAATTAGCTGGGCATGGTGGCAGGTGCCAGTAATCCTAGCTTCTTGGGAGGCTGAGATGGAAGAATTGCTTGAACCTGGGAGGCAGAGGCTGCAGAGGGTCGGGATCACTGAACTGCCCTCCAGTTTGGGCAACAGAGCAAGACTCCATCTCAAAACAAACAACAACAACACAAAGAGTAATCAACACACATGTGAGCTGGCCAAAATATATGGCATAATTTTACCTGTGGGTAGGAAGTGAGCAGCAGAGTCACATCACATAGTTTTTTGGCAAGGATATGTCACAATCTTCCCTGAGGGCAGAAACCAGACGGAAGCCATATTACCGAGGCGCTCAGCCGCAGATATATAACAATCCGCTCCTTAAAGCACAGTACAGGAAGTAGTCACATGACCTGGGTGCTGAGCCTAGTTATAGGCCACAATGCTCTCTCTGGGCACAGCCTTGGAAGGAGAGACACATTATCTGGTGCCTGGGTCCAGTGATATATCACATTTCCTATAGGCAAGATGCAGGCAAAAGAGAAGACAAATCCCTTGGGTTGTTGATGCAGAGATGTTTTACAAGGTCCCTTGTGGGCAGGGCCCAGGCAGGAGCATTTCATCCCAAAGCTACGACGTCCGGCTATATGTAACAATACCCAAAATATGCCAGGCCCAGGAAAAACAGAAGAGTAGCATCACTTAGGTGCTGGGCCCAGTGATGTGTCAAAATCCCGCCTTTGGGCAGGGTCCAGGCAGAAGAGGAGAGTCATATCAGCCAGGTGACGAATGAAGAGATATGTTATAATACCTTTGTAGGTAGGGCCCAAGCAGGAGATGTGCGGGATAGCACTGGGCCCAGGCAGGAGAGAAAAGTCACATCACCTAGGTGCTGGGCCCAGTGACATATCACAATCTGTTCTTGGGCATATACCAAGCAGTAGAAGAAAGTCAATTCAGCTGGGTACTAGGGCCAGTGATATGCCACACTTTGCCATATCCCTTTGTGAAAAGTGCTAAGACAGAAGTATAGGCTTACATCAGCTAGATGCTGAGTTCAGTGATATGACAGAATTCCATCCATAAGGCCCAGGCAGAACGGTTAAGTTACTCTGGGTCTGGGAAGAGGCATATGTCACAATCACACATGCAAGAAGGTCTAGGGATGAGATTAAGAATCCCACACATGCCCTGGTTCTAGGTAGAAGAGTCAACACCTTCTGTAGGTTGGGTCTAATTACATGAGTCACCATCTCAAAGGTGGGTTGGATCTGTGTATGGAAACCTCAATCCCTCCTGTGCACTGTGTTCCCTTGATGGAGTCAGAGGCTCACAGGCGTGCTGAATCTTGGTCTGAGGGTCACCAGCTCACCTGTAGACGAGATCCACATATGTGATTCAGTTTTCCAACTCTCAGCTGCGTTTGTGGGTGAGGTTCTGAATCTCCACAGTGGGCTGTGTTCATGTGGGAGAATGACAGTCTTTACTGTTGGCAGGGTGTGCACAGGAGTGGCATAATCTCACCTGTGTGCTTGGCCCTGTTAGGACACTCTCTGTACTATCCTAGGGCTTTATACAGTTTGCATGAGAGTCACCATCCAGTCTGAGACTTTCTTGCAGGTGTGAACCTGTGATTGTATCTGTGTCGCTAAACCCAGGTAGGAGAGTCAACATCTCTCCAATGTTCTGTGTCCAGATAGGAGAGCCCTCACCTTCTTATGAGCTGCATTTAAAGATGTTTCACTGCCTCAAATCTGACCGGATGCTCACATATGACAGTCACAAATCCAACTGTGAACTGCATCCATGTGTAAGATACACAAGTGGGGTCTGTCCATCTGTGAGGGTTACAATTTTAACAGTTGATGGGTTGTACACACATGCAAGTCAACCTCACCCGTACACTGGGCTCTGTGATGACACATTGTGTACAATTCAAAGGCTTTATACCATATGTGAGAGTGTGCTAATCCCCTCTGACCTGCATAAAAATAGGAGACCCAGAATCATACCCATTTTCCTAAGCCTAGCTATGGGAGACAGGATCTCAACTATTGGCTGGTTCAAGATATGAAAGTCATCATATAACTTGTGAGCTGGCACAGTATATATGTAACAAATCTGTGTGTCAGTAGGTAGTGAGCAAGAGAGTCATATCACCTGGGTGCTGGGCCAGAGATTTGTACAATATTCCCTGAGGCAAATGACCAGGCAGAAGAGTAACATCACCTGGGTTCTGAGCCCAGTGATATGTCTTAATTCTCCCTGTGGGCAAGGTTCAGGCAAAAGAGACACATTATCTGGTTTCTAGGCCCAGCACTATGTCACTATATTTCCTGTAAGCAGGGTGAAGGTGGAAGAGGACAGTCACATGTTTTAGTTAATGGATGCAGAGATTTGTCACAAGGCTTTCTGTGAGCAGGGTCTATGCATGTGCCTCCCACCCCCTATGTGTGGAACCCAGTGATATTTAGACAATACCCAAATATGCAGGGCTCAGGCAAAATAAGAATGTTCCTCACCTGGGTTCTGGGTCCAGTGATTTGTTACAATCCCCTTTTTTGGCAGGGCCCAGGCACAAGAGAAGAGGCACATCACCTAGGGGATGAATGAAACAATATGTCGTAGTACCCCTGTGGACAAAGCCCATGCAAGAGAGTTGCATCAACTCAGTGATAAACCCAGACATATGTCACAATACACAATGTGGGCAGGGCCAAAGCATAAGAGGGGAGTCACATCATCTAGGTGCTGGGGATAGTGACACATCACAATCCCTCCTTGGGAAGAGTCTAAGCAGTGGAGGAGAGTCACATCACCTATGTGCAGGGTCCAGCAATGTGTCACAATACCCCTGAGGAAAGAGTCCGGGCAGTATTTTCACATCAGCTGGGTGCTGGGCCAGGCGGATGTCACAATCTTTTCTGAAAGCCAGGGCCAAGCAGGAGAGTCACATCACCTGCATGCTCGGCCAGTGATATATTACAATTCCCTTCTAAAAGCGGGGCATGGTCAGTATAGTCACGTCAGCTAGTTTCTGGGACCAGTAATATGTCACAATGCTCCCTGGTGGGCTAGGTCCAGGCTGGAGAGACACATGACTTGGTTGCTAAACCCAGTGTTATGTCACGATCTTCCCTGAAGGCAAGGCACAAGCAGAAGAAAGACATCCTCTAAGTGACAGATGCAGAGAAATAGCAAAAAGCCCCCTGTAGTCAGGGCCGAGGAAAAAGTCTCTCATCTCCTAGGTGTTGGACTTAGCAATATGTCATAACACTGAAAATAGGCAAGGCCCAGGTAAAAGAGGACAGTCACATCACTTAAGTGCTGGATCCAGCGATAAGTCACTATTCTGTTTCGCAGGGCCCAGCAAGAAAAAGTGAAGCATATCACGTAGGTGACTAACAAAGTGATGTGTAATAATCCCCCTGTGGGCAGGGCCCATACAGGAGAATCACTTTACCTAGACATTGTGCTCAGCCATGTGTCAATATAGCAATGTATGTACAGCCCACGCAGGAGAGGAGAGTCACAGAACCTAGGTGCTGGGCCCGGTGATACATCACAATTTCTTACTGGGCAGAGCTCGAGCAGTAGAGAAGAGTCATACCATGGTTGCTGGGTCTGACAACATATAAGAAAACCCCTTGAGAAGCGGGATCAGGTAGAGTCACATCACCTAGTTGATGGGCTCAGAGACATGTCACAATGCCCCCAGGTGAGTAGGACTCAGGAAGAAAAGAAAAGTCACATAATCTAGGGCCAGGGCCAAGCCATATTTTACAGTCACCCCAGTGGGGAGCACCGGGCCATGAGAGGAGAGTCAAGAGCTGGGTCAAGCAACACATAGCAAAGTTCACTATGGACAAGTCAGGAAAAAAAAAAAGAGTCGCATCAATTAGGTGATGAACTCAGAAATATGTCAAAATGATTCCTGTCGGCAAAGATCAGTCAGAAGAATTAAATCATGTGTGCCGGGCTTAGTGATAAATCACTCTCCATTCTGTGGGCATGGTCCAGGAAAAAAAAAAAAAAAAAAAAAAAAAAGTCACGTTACTTAGGTGCTGGGCCCAGAGTTATGTCACAATCTCCTATATGGAGAAGGCCCAGGTAAAAGAGTCACATCAAGTAGTTGATAGGTCCAGAGGTATGTCACAATACCACTTGTTAACAGGGTCCAGGTAGAAGACTCACGTCACCTTGGTGCTGTGGTCAGCAATATGTCACAATGCCTTTTGGGAACAGGAACAAGACAAAAGAGTAATATTCCCGTGGTGTTGGGCCCAATTATATGTCATAATGTCCCCTGTGGGCAAAACACAGAAAGAATAGAAGAGTCACATCAGCTAGCTGCTGGGCCTTGCAATCTGTTTCAATACCTCTTGTAAGCAGGAATCAGGCAGGAAAAGAGAGTCACATCACCTGTATGATGAGCACAGAGGTATGTCACAATGCACTTTTTAGGCAGGGACTCAGTCATAGAGTTACATCACCTGGGTGTTAGATCCAGCAATATGTCACAATGGCCCATGTGGGCAAGGCACAGGCAAAAGAGTCACATAACCGGAGTGTAACATGCAGTCATGTTGTCACAGTGTTCCCTGTGGGCAGTGCCAAGAGAGGAGAATGGAGTCACATCATCTAAATTCTGAGTTAAGCGATGTGTCACAATCCAATCTGTGGGCTGAGCCCAGGCAGGAGAGTGGAATCACTCAGGTGCTGGACAGAGGCGTATGTCACAATCACAGCTGCAGGCAGGGCCATGAATGAGATGAACCGTCCTGCATATGTCCAGGTTCCAGGTCTGGACTGGAATCAACATTTCCTTTATTTTGGGTCTATGTTCAGGAGTCACATTTTTGAGACATTTAAGGATATCCAGAAGAGAATTGTTTCAGGCTGACAAGAGTAGTATATTCTGCTTCTGTCTCGGTTTAACAGAAATGAGTTACCCTGTGTTTGTTCCTCCTCTCATTCAAGAGATACCTTTGGTTGGTACCCAGATGACAGTTTCTTCAGTTTCCTGGTACTTGAGTGAGAAACATGGAGAAGGTCTGGAGACTCAAAGAGATAAAATAATTGCTTTCATTTCATATGGCTACTCAAAGATGAAGCAGTTGTGGTCCCAACCATATAGGAAGTTTTAGTCCAGACTAGCAACTACACACATGGTTGAATTAGGCATCATGTGGTTTGTACAATGAATAGATGTGAGCAGAAAAACTTGGGCTTTATTTGGTACATGTTCTTTTTTTTTTTTTTTTTTTTTTTTTGAGACGGAGTCTCACGCTGTTGCCCAGGCTGAAGTGCAGTGGCGCGATCTCGGCTCACTGCAAGCTCCGCCTCCCGGGTTCCCGCCATTCTCCTGCCTCAGCCTCCTGAGTAGCTGGGACTACAGGCGCCCGCCACCGCGCCCGGCTAATTTTTTGTATTTTTAGAAGAGACGGGGTTTCACTGTGGTCTCGATCTCCTGACCTTGTGATCCGCCCGCCTCGGCCTCCCAAAGTGCTGGGATTACAGGCTTGAGCCACCGCGCCCGGCCGGTACATGTTCTTTATATTGTTGTCACTTCAGATGTCATCAACTGAAGCGATGTTTATGGACAGAAAAGTTGTTATTATTATTTCTATTTTTTTTACCTTGCTAAGTACATTATTTATCTTGTAATAAAATTACCCTAGAAAACCTTAAAAGATCTGTTTAAGTTGCTTATGAATATATGTTATCAAATTGACAGGACAGTGACTGAAACAAATTAAAATTACACAAATCTTAAGATTTAAGTTTCTCTTAGGTAGACTTAGGAAAAACAAAATGGAAAACACCCCAGTAGCACAGAGAACAGAATTCTACGTAGGATCCACTTCCTGCCCCAGTTCTCTTCAGATTCACCCTTTATGGGCGCCTTATTTAGGTCAGGTCCCACCCTGGAGTCTTGCCTCACAGAACTGATTAGAAGAGATTAGAGTTTTGGGTGATGAATTCTACTGCCTTTCTAGAGCTAGTGCTCACAATTTTCTGAAATCTAAAAGCAGATAAATGGAAAAAATGTATATATTTTAGGGTCTAATCTTTTAACTGTTAATTAAAACCAGTGTCTGCAGAGACACTCCATTTAGCAACTTGTGTAATATTCCTGCAAACCCAGTAGTTGCCCCACGAATCACCAAACAATTAAATATAAACACAATACAAACGTATTGCTTAATAAACATTGAATTAGTACACGTGTAAATGTTGTTTTCCAAATACAGACTTATTCACACATCGCTGCCTTCCATTTTCTCTGTAAACTTTAATGAACCAGAAAAAAATGTGATACTTTTGGATAGATATTGGTTGTCTTCCTTTGTACCAAAAAGATTTGTGTTGTGACAAGAGTGCCGAGTATAAGGGACTCTGTGCTGTGCCTGCTTTCTCTAAGTAATGCTGATAATAAGCCCAGGAGAACAACATCAGCATTGGCAAGAAACTTGTTTAAAACACACATTCGGCCGGGCGCGGTGGCTCAAGCCTGTAATCCCAGCACTTTGGGAGGCCGAGACGGGTGGATCACGAGGTCAGGAGATCAAGACCATCCTGGCTAACCCTGTGAAATCCCGTCTCTAGTAAAAAATACAAAAAAATAGCCGGGCGAGGTGGCGAGCGTCTGTAGTCCCAGCTACTCAGGAGGCTGAGGCAGGAGAATGGCCTAAACCCGGGAGGCGGAGCTTGCAGTGAGCCGAGACCCGGCCACTGCACTCCAGCCTGGGTGACCAAGCGAGACTCTGTCTCAAAAAAAAAAAAAAAAAACAACCAAACAAAAAACAAACAAACAAAAAAAACACACACATTCATGGACACTTTCCAGACCTGCAGAATCGTATTACATACAGTAGGGCCAAAAATTGCCAAGTGAGTTAGAAGCTCATTAAAGCCTCAGAGGCAGTGTTTAGCTAAGCGGTTATTAGCTCTGGTTTCTAATTAGGATTACATGGCCAATTTGCAGAAATCTCTACTTCTGCCCTCCCCACAGGCTCTATTTATCGTTCTGGAAGCACCCTTTTTTTTTTTTTTTTTTTTTTTTTTTAATTAAAGGCTTCATGTAACTCTAAGATGAAGGCAGAATCAAGTATAAAGGGTTCAAGATACATGTGTTAAGTTTCATCTATGCACTAAAGGGTGGTCAGAGGGCTTATTTTATTTGGATTAGGGAGGGACAGGTCAATGTGGCTAATATTACCATTATTGTAGAAGAAATTGCTGGTGTCTGTGGCTGGGGAGGGCCCCTGAGGGCAGAAAAGAGAAAACTTATATACTTTTTCTGCATAGAGCAGCTCATTGTTTCTGAATCTCTTCTGTTATGAAGGATAGAAATGTGTGAACTTTTTTTGCAGGTCTTGGTCTCCCTGTGGGTGTGGTGGTAGCAGATAAACAGGTGGTTCTAACACCTTTAAAGGCATATTCTCAAGATGCCGGTAGAATTTGTCCAGAGAATCTTATCTGAGGAGGAATCCCAGAGAGGAAGAAAAAATTAAAAATAAAAGACTTTTTGTTTAATAGATAAATATGTCTCTGATAAGAGCTGTGTCCTCTCTGCCTCCTGAAATGTTACGTGTTTAGTTCTTGCCAAACTTTACTTCTCTACTCGTGCTTGTCCTACCTAATGAGTTTGCTTTAACTACTTTTTAAAATTCTTATGATACTCAAGGGTCTCTGAAAAATATTTCTTTCTTATCTATCAGAACCTTCTCTAAATTCTCTACCTCAAGGTTTCTTCTATGCCGTGCAGAATTCTCACCATGAATTTATGATCTGTAATATTTAAAATGTTCTTTTTATGGCTGTTAAATATAGGAAGATGTAGATACTCAAGATTCATATTGGGGAAAAGCTGTGGCCCTTAGTAAAGATGGAGGACATGTAATGTGGAGCTTCTATCTGTGTCCATTAGCTCTATGCAGAACAGAATTAAGAAAATGCTTATGTAAACTGGATGACAATTATTAGCGAGAAAGCTCTGAAAATAATATTAGAAGATATCTGTTCTCTATGGTGCTAAAGAAAGACTACTTAAAATCACTATTAAAACTACAGAATATGAGATGTATTTGTATCTTGAATTTTGCATAAAACTGATGTCACTTTATAGTTAAATTCAGACTGTAACTTACTTTTGGAAGGCACTATCCCAGAAGTGATGCTCTGTTCTTCCGTGTATATCAGCAAATAATAAAAATTTGTTGAAGTTCAGTTGATGTCAATTATTCACTTGGTTAAACAGCTCTCTGACACACCAGGCGCAGTGGCTCACTCCTGTAATCCCAGCACTTTGGGAGGCGGGTGGATCAACTGAAGTCAGGAGTTCGAGTCCAACCTGAGCAATATGGTGAAAACCCGTCTCTACTAAAAATACAAAAATTAACCAGGCATGGTGGCATGCACCTATAGTCCCAGCTGCTTGGGAGGCTAAGGCAGGAGAATTGCTTGAACCCAGGAGACAGCCGTTGCAGTGAGTGAGACTGTGCCACTGCATTCCAGCCTGGGGGACAGAGCGAGACATCATCTCAAAATGAGTAAGTAGATAAATAAATAACTCTCTGACATAATTTTTCACTATAAAGTTAATTATTTTTCTCTTTATCATTAAGTATCTTTATGTAGGTGTTGTGCATAAACCATCACATTTAATATGGCAGCTACACTTTTGTCTTAGATTTTCCTTGTGTATATCCGTCTTTGAAAAATGAAGGCTCTCATCTCTGGTTACAGGCCAGAAAAACTGGGAAAAACGGCCAGGTGCGGTGGCTTACGCCTTTAATCCCAGCACTTTGGGAGGCTGAGGCAGGTGGATTACCTGAAGTTAGGAGTTTGAGAGAAGCCTGACCAACATGGTGAAACCCCATCTCTACTACAAATACAAAAAATTAGCCGGGCGTGGTGGCATGTGCCTGTAGTCCCAGCTACTTGGGAGGCTGAGTCAGGAGAATGGCTTGAACCTGGGAGGCGGAGGTTGCAGTGAGCCGAGATCACATCATTGCACTCAACCCTGGGCGACAAGAGCAAAACTCCATCTCAAAACAAACAAATAAACAAAAAACTGGGAAAAACCATGCTCCTACACCTACTGAATGCTTGACAAAATATTATTCTTCGGTCAAAAACAGGCATTACTGGTGAGCTTCTCAGAAATTCAGAAACTCAGATTTATTCCAGATCTTCTAAAATAAATACGCATAACAAGATCTCCAGCTTATTGTACACATTAAAATGTGAGAGGCACCTTCTAACTCAATGTGTCTTTTTGATCTGAAAAATATAAACAACTCATTCTGTGTGACGTGAATATAGCAGTCAAAAATTACATGTCTGTGTTCATGCCCTTAATTTTATACTTTATTATCCAGAAAAGTATCTTACATACACTGGTGTTGTGGATCTTATGCCATTTTGTTTTCTCAGAGTTATAGAATACATTAGAGAATATTTATGTGTTGAAAATTATTCTATTGTATAATATTCATCTTCCTATAAGTTAGAATCCATTCTCTTTACTGTCATTTCACATTGAGTCAAATAAAAAATTCTGCCCATGGCCACATGGTAAATATATGCATTTCTGTGTGTGCGTGCGTGTGTGTGTGTGTGTGTGTGTGTTTCAGGGACCATTGACATTTAGGGCTGTCACCACATAATTTTCTCTGGAGGAGTGGCAATGCCTGAATACTGCTGAGCAGAATTTATATAGAAATGTGATGTTAGAGAACTACAGAAACCTGGCCTTTCTCGGTGAGAATAATTTCAATAAACAATTCCTATTATACCCTAAATGTTTCATTTCTATTTTCTGTAGAATATGTTTTAGTAATTTATGCTTTGCATACAAGAGTTTCAGATCCCTGTTTTCTGAAAACAGAGATCTGTAAGTGTAGATAGGAATTTATTCAAGATGTTTTATTTTTACCTGAACTATCCACATTCCTGAGCTGATCTGTATCTTTCACTGTATATTAGTGGTAATTCCAGAAATTTAGTGGCATAAAATATTGTTGCCCACACCTTAAAATCTACTTGCCACAACCAATTTGTGATTCAATAGTACGGGGTAGTAAAATTAAGAACCTACAAATTGAAAATGTTTTCTAAATATTTAGAAATTTCTGTTATAAATTAGTGTTTGGGTATTAATTTACTAGAATATTCTGTTACTTTTTTTTTTTTTTTTTTTTGAGATGGAGTCTCACTCTGTCACCCAGGCTGCAGTGTAGTGGCACAATCTCAGCTCACTGCAACCTCCGCCTCCCGGGTAAAAGCAATTCTCCTTCCTCAGCCTCCCGAGTAGCTGAAATTACAGGCATATGCCATCACACCTGGGTAATTTTTTGCATTTTTAGTAGAAATGAGGTTTCACTGTGTTAGCCAGGATGGTCTCCATCTCCTGACCTCATGATCTGCCCACCTCGGCCTCCCAAAGTGCTGGGATTACAGGCATGAGCCACCATAATCTGGCCATATTCTATTACTTTCTTTTTACTGAGCATGTTATTTGGAGAATGTGAGCAAGATTCATGTTATTTATTTTTAATGAAACAGGTATTGCTGTCTCTAAGCTAGACCTGATCACTTTTCTGGAGCAAGGAAAAGAGCCCTGGAATATGAAGAGACATGAGATGGTAGCCAAACCTCCAGGTAGGTGAGAGTGAACACAATGGACAACACAGATGAAAGGTTTAATGTTTAAGAAGCCAGTTCTCAAAATGTGATCTGAGAAGCTGTGCTCCAAAGGAAGTAGTTTCTGGGAAGCCTGAGATTTTAAAAATACTTCTGTCACCTAGGGGCATCTTCTATCTTACGCTTTAAAATTCTCTAAGGATTCTACTTTCCCTTCAATGATCTTTCTTCAAGTTTACAGTGACAGACAAAGTCGTCTTATGGCATAGAAGAAGCTGCACAATCTGACTGTGTTTCTATTGTTACTGGGGACACACAAATATCTGCATAGTTTTGAGAAACTCTATGTTAAAAAAAAAAAAAAAAAAAAAAAAACTGGCTTCTTCACCTCACAATTGTTCTCTTACCATGTGATATGTTCAGTTCCTCTTGCTTTCGTCCACAATTGTAAGCTTCCTGAGACCCTCACCAGAAGCAGACAATGGCACACACTTCTTGTACAGTCTGCCAAACTGTGAGCCAAATAAATCTTTTTTCTTTGTAAATTATCTACTCTCAGGTATTTTTCTATATGCAAAGCAATTAATAAAGTCTATAATGTTGTCTACATTTTCTGGTTTCTTGTTACTCTTATCTGAATTTTCTATTTATTGAAAATGGGAATCCCAGCACTTTGGGAGGCTGAGACGAGCGGATCACAAGGTCAGGAGATCGAGACCATCCTGGCTAACATGCTGAAACCTCGTCTCTACTTAAAAAAAAAAAATTCAAAAAACTAGCCGGGCGAGGTGGCGGGCGCCTGTAGTCCCAGCTACCCGGGAGGCTGAGGCAGGAGAATGGCGGGAACCTGGGAGGCGGAGCTTGCAGTGAGCCGAGATCGTGCCACTGCACTCCAGCCTGGGCGACAGAGCGAGACTCCGTCTCAAAAAATAAATAAATAAAATAAAATAAAATGGGGTCTTGATGTCTACAACTTTTATGTTGCTATGTATTTCTTGCTTCACTTTTGTCAATATTTATATATTTTGGAGACCCATTTTTATGCATAGACATATATTTATTTATTTATTTATTTATTTATTTATTTATTTATTTATTTTTGAGACGGAGTCTTGCTCTGTCACCCAGGCTGGAGTGCAGTGGCCGGATCTCAGCTCACTGCAAGCTCCGCCTCCCAGGTTCAGGCCATTCTCCTGCCTCAGCCTCCCGAGTAGCTGGGACTACAGGCGCCCGCCACCTCGCCCGGCTAGTTTTTTGTATTTCTTAATAGAGACGAGGTTTCACCGTGTTAGCCAGGATGGTCTCGATCTCCTGACCTCGTGATCCGCCCGTCTCGGCCTCCCAAAGTGCTGGGATTACAGGCTTGAGCCACCGCGCCCGGCCAGACATACATTTAAATTGATATAATAGTTATAGATTCCTGGTAAATTGACCCATTTTACCATTATATAATATCAATCTTTGTTTCATACTCGTACTTGACTTAAAGCATATTTGTCCAACATAATTATGACCACCTCACCTAATCGTGGCTACTATTTTCATGAAATATAGATTTTTTTTTATTCTGTTACTTACAGTCTATTTGACTAAGTGCTAAAATGGGTTTATTGTAGAGAACATATTGTATGGTTTTATTCTTAAGCCGCTCAGGCATCTTCTTTCTTTTCCTTTTAATTAATTAATTTATGAAATATGGTTCCACTCTCTCAACCAGGCTGGTTTGCAATGGTGTGAACATGGCTGTGAGCTGCAGCCTCAACCTCTCAAACTCAGAAGATCCTCTCATTTCAGCCTCTCAAGTAGCTGGGTTACGCGCATGCGCCATCAAGCCCAACTAATTTTCTGTAGAGACTGAGTTTCCTCAAGTTGCCCAGGCTGGTCTTAAACTCCTGGGATAAAGTAATCAGCCCACCTTGGCCTCCCAAAGTCCTGGATTACATTTCATTCTATTAAGTAGTTTAATTAATTTATTTTTAAAATGATTGCTTAAATCATTAAAACTACTATTATCAGTTTTACTATTATTGTTTTATGTGTTTTTTGTAGATATGTTTTTTCTCATTTCCTGCTATACTGACTGTATTTCTGTTTAATTTTGTAGTGACATGCTTTGCTTGTTCCTTCATTTTATTTTGCATAGTTTCTATAAAATGTTTGTAATCAGCAGGGCACAGTGGCTCACGCCTGTAATCCTAGCACTTTGGGAGGTGGAGGTGGGCAGATCGCCTGAGCTCAGGAGTTGGAGACCAGCCTGGGCAACACGGTGAAACCCCATCTCTATTAAAATACAAAAAGTTAGCCAGGTGTGGCAGGGTGCACCTGTAGTCTCAGCTACTCGGGAGGCTGAGGAGAATTGCTCAAACTTGGGGCGAGGTGGCGGGCGCCTGTAGTCCCAGCTACTCGGGAGGCTGAGGAAGGAGAATGGCGTAAACCCGGGAGGCGGAGCTTGCAGTGAGCCGAGATCCGGCCACCGCACTCCAGCCTGGGCGACAGAGCGAGACTCAGTCTCAAAAAAAAAAAAAAAAAAAAAAAAAGAATTCTACATGTCTCTGTATATTTACCTTTAATAGGCTGGGCACAGTGGCTCATGCCTGTAATCCCAGCACTTTGGGAGGCTGAGTCAGGTGGATCACAAGGTCAGGAGATCTAGGCCATCCTGGCTAACACTATGAAACCCGTCTCTGCTAAAAATACAAAAAAATTAGCCAGGCATGGTGGCAAGCACCTGTAGTCCCAGCTACTCTGGAGGCTGAGGCAGAAGAATCACTTGAACCCGGAAGGCAGAGGTTGCAGTGAGCTTAGATTGTGCCACTGCACTCCAGCCTAGGTGACAGAGTAAGACTCCATCTCAAAATAAAAAAATTAAAAAATAAAATATTTACATTCAACAAAGAGCTTTATATTTATATATGGTTTTATGATACTGTCCAACATCATTTTATTTTTCAATGTAAAGGACTCATTTAGTATTTCTCTTGTTTTTTATGCAGAGTCTCACTATTTTGCTCAGGCTGATCTCTGGGTCTCAAGTGATCTGACTGCCTTGGCCTCCTAAAGGTGTAGGGTTACAGGCATGAGCCACTGTGCCTGGGTATCATGCAGCACTTTTTTTTTTTTTTAGATGAAGTATCGCTTTTTCACCCAGGCTGGAGTACAGTGGCGCAGTCTCGGCTCACCACAACGTCTGCCTCCCGAGTTCAAGTGATTCTCCTGCCTCAGCATCCTAAGTAGCTGGGATTACAGGTGTGTGCCACAACACCCGGCTAATTTTTTTGTATTTTTAGTAGAGATGGGGTTTCACCATGTTGGCCAGGCTGGTCTTGAACTTCAAGTGATCTACCCTCCTTGGCCTCCCAAAGTGCTGGGATTACAGGTATAAGCCAATGTGCCCAGTCTGTCTTTCTTTCCTGCTTGCTTGCTTTTCTTTCTTTCTTTCTTTCTTTCTTTCTTTCTTTCTTTCTTTCTTTCTTTCTTTCTTTCTTTCTTTTTCTTTCTTTCTTTCTTTCTTTCTTTTCTTTTCTTTTCTTTCTTTCTTTCTTTCTTTCTTTCTTTCTTTCTTTCTTTCTTTCTTTCTTTCTTTCTTTCTTTCTTTCTCTCGCTCTTCCTTCCTTCCTTCCTTCCTTCCTTCCTTCCTTCCTTTTCTTCTTTTTTTTTTTGATGGAGTGTCGCTCTGTTGCCCAGGTTGGAGTGCAGTGGTGTGATCTCAACTCACTGCAACCTCTGTCTCCTGGGTTCAAGCAATTCTCCTTCATCAGCCTCCTGAGTAACTGGGATTACAGGTGCCTGCCACCACGCCCAGCTAATTTTTACATTTTTAGTAGAGATGGGGTTTCACTACATTGGCCAGGCTGGTCTCAAACTTGTGACCTCAGTTGATCTCCCTGCCTCGGCCTCCAAAAGTGCTGAGATTATAGGCGTGAGCCACTGCTCACGGCCAGCATTTCTTTTAGAAATGTGCTAGTGCTGATGAACACCATTACTTTTTTGTTGTGGAAAGTCTTTATTTTTTCTTGTTTTTAAAATATAATAATTCCTAATCAAGTATTGTTGATATTTTTTATTTTATTACATCAAAACTTGGGAAGTTCTCAGCTTTTTGTTGTTGTTTTTTGTTTTTTTTGTGTGTTTTTTTTTTGTTTTTTGTTTTTTGTTGTTTTTGAGATGGAGTCTCTCTCTGTTGCCAGACTGGAGTGCAGTGGCTCCATCTTGCCTCACTGCAACCTCCACCTCCTGGGTTCAAGCGATTCTCCTGCCTCAGCCTTGGAGTAGCTGGGACTACAGGCATGCGCCACCATATCCAGTTAATTTTTGTATTTTTAGTAGAGAGAGGGTTTCACCATATTGGCCAGGATGGTCTTAATCTCCTGACCTCATGATCCCACTCATGTCGGCCTCCCAAAGTGCTGGGATTACAGGTGTGAGCCCCCACGCCAGGCTGGCTCAGAGTTTTTTTAATCTTCAAGTAACCTGTGGACTACTTTTTTTCTATATTCGTCTTCTAAGATTCTGTTCATGATTAGGTTGATCTATTTGATGGTGTCCAATAAGTTTACATTCTATGTTTTAATTTTGTTTTGCAATTTTATATTTCTGTGTTATATATTTTAGGGCGTGCCACCTCACACCAGTTAACTGTGTTTTGATTATTTAGTTTATATTATAATGGTGCATGACCATATTTATCTAAAGTTTAAGACAATGTGGAGCAAAATCAAATATAATGAATCAGCCATATGTCTGTTGTCAATATAACTCTCTCTCTGTTTGCCTAAATAAATATTATCACTGTATTTCTTATAACTTGTACATTTGTGGTGTAGGCTTGTTGTGAATGGTTGTTTAATCCTCTGTAGGTGAGTAGTCATAAAAATTATTCTAATTTCAACATCCTATTTATTTGTGAACCTGTATTATTTTTGGGTGGGAGAAACGCTATTGGATTGGAAGGTAATTTTAAAGCTATCGTAACTCCGTATCTCTTTTAAGTATTATTGTTCATTTTTACTTGCCAAAATCACGTAACAAAATTTACAGTAAAATATTTTTAAATATTCAGTTTAGTTATATTAATTATATTGATATTGCTATGCAACATATCACTAGAATGTTTTTATCTTGTAAAGCTAAATCTGAATACACGTTAAACAACTATCATTTTTTTATTTTCTGGCACTTTTCAAACATCCCTCTGTTTTCTGTTTCTAAGAGTGCAACTACTTTATATATCTTATACAATATCTGTCTTTTTGTGGCTGGTTTATTTCATTTTGCACAATGTCATCAAGACTTATCTTTATATTTGTTAGAATATTTTATTTTTGAAAACAGTGTGCCGGGCGCGGTGGCTCACGCCTGTAATCCCAGCACTTTGGGAGGCCGAGGCGGGCGGATCACAAGGTCAGGAGATCGAGACCACGGTGAAACCCTGTCTCTACTAAAAATACAAAAAATTAGCCGGGCGCGGTTGTGGGCGCCTGTAGTCCCAGCTACTCGGGAGGCTGAGGCAGGAGAATGGCGTGAACCCGGGAGGCGGAGCTTGCAGTGAGCCGAGATCGCGCCACTGCACTCCAGCCTGGGCGACAGAGCGAGACTCCGTCTCAAAAAAAAAAAAAGAAAGAAAAGAAAAGAAAACAGTGAATTTTCATTTATCTTTTGAATTGTATCTACTGAATGATTTGTTGACAGAAATTTGCACTGCTTTTGCCTACTGGCTTACAATAACAATGCTGCAATAATTATGGGTATGCAAATAACTGTTCATATTACCATATATGTGAAAGTTTGTGTATGTGTTGCATTATTAGTATACTTTTATACCTTTACACTCATGCCAAATTGTTTTAATTCTTTAGCTTTATAATGTATTTTGAAATCAGGAACTGTAATGCCTCCAACTTATTCATTTTTTAAAAATATTTTTTGGTACATTATTCCTTGCAATTTCATATACTTTTGCATTTGCCGTTTTTATTTCTTTAAAAATGCAATGAGAAATTTTTAAAACATTGCATTAAATCTGTAGATTACATTGAGCAGTATAAACATCTTCACAATATTAATTATTTCAACTTTTCACCAAGAGCATGCTCAAGAGTGTATTGTTTAATTTGCAGACATTTGTGAATTTTTCAGGTTTCTTCTATTGTTTTTATACTCTTATTCAATTTTGGTATAAAAAGTAATCCACCCAATTTTAGTTTTAAAAATTTGTTAAGACTTCTTTTTTGGCCTAACAGGTGATCTATCAAAGAGAATGTTATGAGCTACTGCAAAGGGTGTGTGTCCTATGTTGTTGAGGAGTATTCTCTATATCTTTCTTAGGAATCATTGTTTTATGCTGCTTGCAAATCTTATGTTCCCTTACTAATATTCTGCTTTGTCTTATTTTTATCACTGAACATAAGGTATTGAAATATCTTACTATAATTATACTGCTCTCTGTGTGTTTATTTAGTTCTTTCAACATTTACTTTATATATTCAGAACCCTAATGTGAGATACACACACACACACACACACATACAAACTTATGTACAAATTTGTCATAGGTTCCCAGTGCATAAATCTATTGTTGTATTATTGTTGGCTGGGCATGGTGGCTTACACCTGTAATCCCAGAACTTTGGGAGGCTGAGGCAGGTGGATCATGAGATCAGGAGATTGAGACCATCCTGGCTAACAGGGCGAAATCCTGTCTCTACTAAAAATATCAAAAAAAAAAAAAAAATTAGCCAGGTGTGGTGGCATGCGCCTGTAGTCCCAGATACTCGGGAGGCTGAAGCAGGAGAACTGCTTGAACCTGGGAGGCAGAGGTTGCAGTGAGCCAAGACTGCACCACTGCACTCCAGCCTGGGCGACAGAGTGAGACTCCGTCTCATTTTTAAAAATCTATTATTGTTGAATGTCCTTCTTTGTCTCTTTTAACTTTTGACATAAAATACATTTTGTAAAATATGACAGTTTTTTACTTAAGATGTAGCTTATGTAATATTATTTTGACCTCTCCTGCTCTCATAAGGTTAATATTTACGTGGAATGCCTACTTCACTCTTCCCACTTTTAGTCTTTTTTTTTTTTAATCATTTAATCGCAACTGATTCTCTTGGAAAGGCAAGGTGGATCTTAGTTTTTAATTTTTTTAATAAATTATTTTATTGAAATATGTCTCATAAAATACGAAAATTTAAAAAATACAAAGAAGTGTGTTTCTTGATTGGAAAGTTAGTTTTATATATATTTAAATAATTTTCTGAAAGACAAACACTGGCTAGTGTTATTTGATTATTTTATTTGATTCTTGTATCTTTGTCTCTCATTTTCTCTCTTTTTGTCTTTATTTGTGTTTGCTTTATTTTTGTATTAATATGCTTTCACTTCTTTCTTATTTTTGTGTGTGTCTATTCAGGGTTTAGGGGAAAAGGTTATCCTCATTTTTCTGATATTCATTAGTGGTCCGTGTTTCTATTTCTCTTATTGAGTATTATTCAATTTATTTGAAACTCTTAAAATTAATCTATTAACCTTCATTTTATGATTGCTTTCTAAAAATGTCGTATTTTTCTGATTGAGCCATGCTGGTCTAATGTTACATATATATTGTAATCCGTGATTGAGATTTGTACATTTAAAAAGCTACATGTTACAATCTTTATAATGTACCTTTGTCCTGGCATAGTCTGAAACCTGTTGTCTGGGCTGCAGATTCTGGGAGTCTCTCAAACATGTTCTTAGGATGTGTGTAGTCTGAAATTTGGTGTTTATTTCTTAAAGGAGTTGATTCATGTTTCTCCTTAGTAGTCATCACTTGCTACACCTGTTTTCTGTGTGTGGTACTGCAGTCTCTTTGCTGCTGTAATATTTACCTTTGGTCTCAGTAGACTCAAACTGTCATTCCGAAGTATGCCACAATTTATTTCAGTACTTTATGTCACGAGGGACAGAAACCAGTGTCTGGAAAGGCCTCTAGAAGCCAGAAATAAGGATAAATGTACCATTTTGTTATTGTTGTTGTTGTTGTTGTTATTAAAAAAAACCAGGAGTTGGCAATTTATCTTTTTTGTTTGTGTTTTTTTCTTTTTCTTTCTTTCTTTTTTTTTTTTTTTTTGCAGAGTCTCGCTCTGTCACTCAGAATGGTGTACAATGACATAATCTTGGCTCACTGCAACCTTTACAACCGAAGTTCAAGTGATTGCTTCACCCTCCTGAGTAGTTGGGACTATAGGCATGTGCCACCATGCCCGACTAATTTATGAATTTTTAGTAGAGATGAGGTTTTTCCATTTTGGCCAGACGAGTCTTGAAATCTTGACCTCAGGCAATCCACTCACCTTGGCCTCCCAAAGTGCTGGGATTACAGGAGTAAGCCACAACGCCCAGCCAGCAATTTACTTCTTTTTTTTTTTTTTTTTTTTTTGAGACGGAGTCTCGCTCTGTCGCCCAGGCTGGAGTGCAGTGGCCGGATCTCAGCTCACTGCAAGCTCCGCCTCCCGGGTTCGGGCCATTCTCCTGTCTCAGCCTCCTGAGTAGCTGGGACTACAGGCGCCCGCCACCTCGCCCGGCTAGTTTTTTGTATTTTTTAGTAGAGACGGGGTTTCACCGTGTTAGCCAGAATGGTCTCGATCTCCTGACCTAGTGATCCGCCCGTCTCGGCCTCCCAAAGTGCTGGGATTACAGGCTTGAGCCACCGCGCCCGGCCACTTCTAAATGCCCTATGCTGTATTGGGGAGCAGGAAGAGCTGTGTTGAGAAACTGTAACAGACTCTTTCTTCCTGCTAGACTTTTTGCTTTGTGCTTTCCTGGGGGCGCTGCACACACTTAACTCATTTATAAAGTTTTCACAAATGTATTTTGGTTAGTATGTTTTTGTTACATTTATAGGTCTATGAAAAAATTAGTGCCTATGTTATTTTGCTGTGCCATCTTGCTTATGTAGTTTGTATAATTTTATAAGTTATATTTGTAAAGTATATTCATCTGAGTGTAGCAAGTAGAGTAATTTGTTGTTTATATTGATTTCAGTTATGTGTTCTCATTTTACTCAAGACCCTTGGCCAAAGCACAGCATAAAAGATTCTTTCCAAAAGATAATACTAAGAACATATGCAAAATGTGGACATGAGAATTTACAATTAAGAAAACACTGTAAAGGTGTGAATGGTGTTAGGATACACAAAGAAGGTTATAATGGACTCAACCGATGTTTGACAACTACCCAGAGCAAAATATTTCAGTGTAATAAATATGTGAGTCTTTCATAAATATTCAAATTTATGTAGAAATAACATAAGACACACTAAAAAGAACTCCTTCAAATGTAAAAAAGTGGGAAATCATTTTGCATGCTTTCACACCTAATTCATTATAAGAAAATTCATACTACAGAGAATTCCTACAAATGTGAAAAATGTGACAACGATTTTAAATGGTCCTCAATTTTCACTAATTATAAGATGATTTATACTGGAGACAAACCCTACAAATGTGATAAATTGCACAAAGGCTTTTAACTGGTCTTCAGCCTTTACAAAACATAAAAGAATGCATACTGGTGGACACTCTTCATATATAAAGAATGTGGCAAAGCTTTCAACCAGTCCTCAAACCTTACTGAAATAAAAGAATCCATACTGGGGAGAAACCATACAAATGTGAAGACTGTGACAAAGCCTTTAACCATTTCTCACACCTTACTACACATAAGATAATGAGAAGAAATACTACAAATGCAAAAAAAAAAAAAAAAAAAAAGGCAGAGCTTTTAAGTGGTTCTCAAAATTTATTTAACATGAGATAATTCATGTTGGAGAGAAACTCCACAAATTTGAAGAATATGGCAAAGCTTTTAACCATTCCTCAACCCTGAAACTATTTCTATGGAATAAAACATGAAGTGCTCCTGATTATTGTAAATACAAAACTGCATGCAGGATTGTGTGAAGACAATGCCAGGTTGGGCTGCCAGAATGAGCCAACAGTACATGATGTGCTTCCCGCTGCAGAGAGCCTATAAATGGACATGCAGTCAGGGAGGTTTCACATCACCAAGATTCCTATCTCAGAAAAGCAGATGTTCATAGCTTTGGTAATGGAATGTGACCCTTGTGGAGAGCCTATAAATGGATGCATGAGGGGGACCTGTTCATATGGGTAAGATAGGGCTATAAACGCCCTCATCTTGCCACTGCTCTTCTAGGCCTCTTTAGGGTTAAGGCACACTCCCTTCTGAGAATTTGTAGTCTAACTGGTTGTCTATCTTCATGTCCTGTTTCTATTCATTGTTTGCAACCAGCTTTTGCTGCAACTCTTACTGCTGATTAATATCTTGCTAATCATAGGTTATGGAAAGACTGTGTTTCTGTTTTAAGGCTCTGTTAGAAATTACTGATGCACACACTATATTGTAAATTCTTATCTCTGTATACTGTACTTCTGCATACCAATGTTATGCTAAAAAATTACTTCATCCCCATTTGACCATCTCACCTCATAATCAAATGACCCTAAATCCCTCACTAACCTACCCCCGCCCTCACTAAACTTAATAATAAATGCTGGTATATCCAGTGCATTGGTGGCATCACAGGGCCAGAAGGTGGTGACCCCCTTGGACCAGCTTTCACTATCTTGTGTGTGTCTATTATTTCTAGACCTGCCGATCCACCTGGGAACAAAGAAAGAGCCCCATTGCATTGTGGGCTGCTGGCCAGATCCCACAATATTTGGTGCCCAATGTGGCCTTCTTTGTTCCTCAGCTCAGTGCACTCTGAGTGCAGATTTGTGATGACTAGTCTTCAGTCACAACGGTAAGATCTCTGGGTATGCATTTTCCGATTCTTCCCTCTTTTCGGGTTTGTTGACCAGTATTATTCCAGGGTTATTATGGGACAATCACAGTCTAAACACCAGGCTTATCTGTCTTTTATTAAACTTCTTCTTAAACAGGATGGAATCAAGGGTGATTCCAATAACCTTATTCTCTTATTTCAGACTATTGAAAAACATTGTCCTTGGTTCCCTGACAAAGGTTCTATGGACCTGTTAGACTGGGATAGAGTTGGCGCCTCTCTCTGCCAACTCATGAAAGATGGTGTTTTACTTCCTATTTCTGTTTGGACTGACTGGACACTTATTCATGTTGCTTTACTTCCTTTTCAGTCTGGTGACCCTCTTCAACTGCCACAAATTAATGCAGATGGTGAGCCGCTCCCTTTTCCTCGGGTACCTGAGTCTCCTACTAGTCCTCCTTCTGATGATGAGGAGGAATTTGATCTCTCCTTGTTTTCTCCCCAAGACGAGGAACCTGGTGATGATCTCCTTCCTCTGCCTCTTATCTTGGAACCTGTATATGTTAACTCTTTCTCTACTAAGCTGTTGCCCCCTCTGCCAGAGGAGAACGTATGACACTCATTTGAATGGCCTGTTTCTCATTCCTCTCATCTTTCTAAGCCTACTGTTTCTTTCAATGCTCTGGGACCCCTTCTTCCAGAGGCTTGGAATCCTGCTTCCCCCCAGTCTGCTTCCCGGTGCCCTCACTCTCTTTCTCTTCCTCTGCCCCTACACAATGGATGTGTGAGTCACCTGTTTGGATAGAGCAGTGGCTGCTTTCCAAACACAAGTTGGAGGTTTTAATTGAAATTGTTAATGATTTACTACAAGCAAACACTATTGAGCCCTCCTTGTCTCCATGGAACTCATTCATGTTTGTTGTACCAAAAAGTCAGGAAAATGGAAGATGGTAACAGACTTAAGAGCTGTTAATGCAGTTATTAAACCTATGGGGGCATTACAACCCAGTATGCCCTCCCCCTCCATGATTCCTAAGGAATGGCTTTAATTATTATAGACCTTAAGGATTGCTTTTTTCATATTCCTTTAGACAAGTCAGACTGTGAAAAATTTGCTTTCACTATCCCTTCCATTAACAATTCAGCTCTCTCAGCTAGATATCAATGGACAGTTTTACCTCAAGGAATGATTAACAGTCCTACTATTTGTCAGTTGTTTGTCGGTACTGTGTTACAACCTATCCGACAGGCTTTTAAAAATAATTACATTCTTCATTATATGGATGATATACTGATTGCTGCTCCCACTAAAGATGAATTAATTCAATGTTTTACCTCTTTAAAATGAGCCTATTGCAGTAAAGCTTTTAAAAATTTTCTTGATATGTGGCATATTAAACATATTACTGGTATTCCCTATAACCCACCAGGCCATGCTATTGTAGAAAGAAGTGACAGAACTTTAAAATTACAGTTACTCAAACAAAAAGAGGGGGATAAGGAGTTGTTTACCCCTCACATACAACTAAACTTGGCATTGCTCACGTTAAATTTTCTTAATATTCCTAAATCTAGTTCTGTTACTGCTGCCAGAAAACATTTCTCTGGTAACCGTTCCACGGGAAGTATGGTGGAAAGATGTTCAATCTAATATATGGTCAAAAGGTTTTATTTCAACGTGGGGAAGAGGCTATGCTTGTGTTTCCCCGGGTCAACATCAATCTCCTGTTTGGATTCCTACTAGACGACTGAAATTGTGTCCTGAAGATGCATGCAACAACGAGACAGAGAAATTTGCTGAGAAAACGCCACAGCAGGAAATAACTAAGATATTCAATCATGAAAATGAATAAAATAACCATGCTAACTCCTTTACAATAGACAATACAGTCAGCCATCCTGAACAACTCGTCTCCAGCAATCCAGGTCTGGCTCGTCCTCTGCCTCCTCCTGACGACACTGATCCTTCTACCCTCTGTCACTCCACAGACTGTTAAAAACTATACATATTGGGCCTATATTCCTTTTCCTCCTCTTATTTAAGCCATGACATGGATGGACGCTCCTATCGAGGTCTATGTTAATGATAGTATTTGGATCCCTGGTTCTGTAGATGATCATTGTCCTGCCCAACCTTCAGAAGAAGGAACCCCTTTCCATAGCACTTTAGGTTTTAGGTATCCACCTTTGTGCCTGGGACCCGTTAATGGATGTCTCTCATTAGATATTCAAACTTGACTGGTCACACTACCGTCTGGTCACTCTCTCCCTCCTTTAGGACACTTGGTATGAGGGCTCTCGTTAAAACCTCTAAGGCTGATTAAAATAGGAATCCCTGATTATATTCACACATCCCAATATAAGCCTTTAGGACCTGTGTGTCCTCTCAACTTGTCTTCAAATGCTGACAAATTAATATGGAAGGATTGTGTTAGTCCAGAAGGAACCATGTTATCTAATTCTTCTCTCTACACCATTGTTGATTGGGTTCCTAAGGGTTGTATTACTAATGATTGCTCTCAAGGTCACAGAGATTGTCAACATTTTCTCTATGATATTACTTATCAAGAAAGTAGTGACAACCCTCCCCTATTATATCCTAGATTTAACTACTTTTTTCCTTTTAAGTGGAAAGGGGCAGGGGTTGCCCCTCCAAAACCAAGGCTCGTTGTTCCCCACTTAGGACCTGAACGTTCAGAATTATGGAGATTAACCATAGGTATGACTAGTATGAGTTTGGGCTGGAGAAAGTGTTATAAGTAAATCCAGCTTGTCACCTCAAATCTAAGACAACAGATTGATTCACACTACTATTCCCACACAGCCAAAAATATCACTATGGCAATCGTCAAAAGCTCAATTCAGATTATGAGGACTTATATCCCCCCGTTGCTAATGTCCCACCACCACCTCTCATACAACCTATTGTCCGTGGCATCACAGGACCAGAAGGCGGTGAGCCCCTGGACCCAGCTTTCACTATCTTGTGTGTGTCTTTTATTTCTTGACCTGCTGATCTGCCTGGGAGCAAAGAAAGAGCTCCATTGCATTGCAGGCTGCTGGCCAGATCCTGCAATAACTAAACCTAAGAGAATTCATGCTGAAAAGAAACCCTATGAATGTGAAGAATGTTGCAAAGCTTCTAACCATTCCTCAAACCTTACTAACCATAAAAAAATTCATACTGGAGAGAAACCCTACATATGTAAATAATGTGGCAAAGCCTTTAAGCAGTCCTCACACCTTAACACACATAAGAAAATTTATACTGGGGAGAAATTCTACAAATATGAAGAATGTGGCAAAGCCTTTAGCTGGTCCTCACACCTTACCACACATAAAAGAACTCATACTGGAGAGAAATCTTACAACTGTGAAGAATGTGGCAGGGCTTATTTATTTATTTATTTATTTATTTATTTATTTATTTATTTTTTGAGATGGAGTCTCACTCTGTCGCCCAGGCTGGAGTGCAGTGGCACAATCTCAGCTCACTGCAAGCTCTGCCTCCTGGGCTCATGCCATTCACCTGCCTCAGTCTCCCGAGTAGCTGGGACTACAGTTGCCCGCAATCATGCCCAGCTAATTTTTTTTTTTTTTGTATTTTTAGTAGAGACGGGGTTTCACTGTGTTAACCAGGATGGTCTCGATCTTCTAACCTCGTGATCCATCCGCCTCGGCCTCCCAAAGTGCTGGGATTACAGGCATGAGCCACCGTACCTGGCCTGTGGCAGGGCTTTTAACCCCAATCCTCAAACCTTACTACACAGAAGAAAATTCATACTAGAGAGAAACTGTACAAATACGAAGAATGTGGCAAAGCTTTCAGCCAGTCCTCACACCTTACTACACATAAGATAATTCATACCGGAGAGAAACCTTAAAAATGTAAAGAATTTGGCAAAGTTTTTAACTCTTCCTCAATTCTTACTAAACATGAGAGAATTCATACAGAAGATAAACCTTACTAATGTGAAGAATGTGCAAAGCTTTTAATTGCTCCTCAAACCGTACTGAACATAATTCATACTGGAGAGAAATCCTACAAATGTGAAGAATGTGACATTGATTTTATCTGTTCCTTGAACCTTACTAAGCATTAGATAATTCATACAGGAGAAAAAATCATACAAATGTGAAGAATGTGGCAAAACTTTTAACCATTTCTTATTTCTCATTAACCATAGATAATTTATATGAAGAGAAGCTGTACAAATGTGAATAATGTGGCAGAGCTCTTAACCAGTCCTCAAACCTTACTTAACATAAGATAATTCACACAGGAGAGAAAACTTACAAATGTAAAGAATGTGGCAAAACTCATAAGTGGTCTTCAAAACTTATGGCAAATATAATAATTTATACTGGAGGGAAATCCTACAAATAAAAAAATGTGGAAAGCTTTTAACTGGTCCTCAAACCTTACTGAACATAAGATAATTTATACTGGAGAGAAAACCTAGAAATGTGAAGAATGTGGCAAAGCTTTGAATCAATTCTCAAACATTATTAAGTATAAAAAAATTTATTCTGGAGAAAAACCCTATGAATGTGAAGAATGAGACAAAGCTTTTAGCCAGTCCTTAACTCTTACTAAACATAAGATAATTCATGCTGGAGAAAAATCCTACAAATTTCCAGAATGTGCAAAGCTTTTACCCAGTTTTCAAACCTTACTGAACATAAGATACTTAATATTGGAGACATATCCTACAAATGTGAAGAATGTGGCAAAGCTTTTAACCAATTTTCAAACCTTACTAGGCATAAGAAAATTTTTACTGGAGATAAGCCCTACAAATGTGAAGAATGTTGCAAAGCTTTTAAGTGGTCCTCAAAACTTACTGAACAAGAGATAATTCATACTGGAGAGAAACCCTACAAATCTAAGGAATGTGGCAAAGCTTTTAAGTAGATGTTAGAACTTAATAGGCATAATTCTTACAGGAGAGAACCTACAAACTTAAAGAATGTGCCAAAGCTTTTAACTGGTCCTGAGAACTAACTACACATAAGAAAATTTATACTGGAGAAAAACCCTACAAACATGAAGAATGTGGCAGAGCTTTTAATCAGTCCTCAAACCATATTGAATGTGAAATAATTCATACTGGAGACAAACCCTACAAATGTGAAAAATGTAACAAAGTCTTTAACTGGTCTTCAACTCTTACTGAACATCAGAGAATTTATACAAGATATAAAGCCTACAAATATGAAGAATGTGACAAAGGCTTTAACTTTTGAACTCTTATTACACATAGGATACTTCATACTGGAGAGAAATTCTAGAAATGTGAAGAATATGGCAAACTTTTAATAAGTTCTCAAATCATACTGGAGAGACACTCTACAAACCTGAAAGATGTAACAATGTTTTTGAGAACAGCTCAAACTTTTCTAAACATAAAAGAAATCATACTGGTAAGAAACAGTAGAAGTGTGAGTAACGTCACAGAGCCTTTAAATTCTTGTCACATTTGGTGGTAAATTTATACTGGAGAAAACTTCTTCAAGTGTGAAGAATAGGACAAAAGGTTTAACCAATGCTCGCATCTTTTTTTGTTGTTTGTTTTATTTGTTTGTTTTTGAGATAGCGTTTCGCTCTTGTTGCCCAGGCTGGAGTGCAATGGCATGATCTCGGCTCACCACAACCTCCGCCTCCTGGGTTCAACGATTCCCTGCCTCAGACTCCTGAGTAGCTGGGACTAAAGGCATGTACCAGCATACCTAGTTAATTTTGTATTTTTAATAGAGATGGGGTTTCTCCAGATTGGTCAGGTTGGTCTCAAACTCCTGACCTCAGGTGATCTGCCCACCTCTGCCTCCCAAAGTGCTGGGATTACAGGCATGAGCTACCATGCCTGGCTCAATGCTCACATCTTATTGCACAGGAAAGCATTTTTTCTTGACTAAAATTATACTAATATAAAAAATGTGGAAAAGCCATTCATATCTGCTCACATCTTACTCAACATCAAGGAGTTCATACTTAATAAAAGCATTAAAAATGCAATTACTGTCAAAATACCTATCAGAATATATAAAACTTTAGTAGTATTTATTTTGGGCCAGGTATGGTGGCTCATGCCTATAATCCCAGCACTTTGGGAGGCCGAGACAGGCAGATCTCCTGAGGTCGGGAGTTCGAGACCAGCCTGACCAACATGGAGAAACCCTGTCTCCACTAAAAATACAAAAATTAGCCAGGCATGGTGGTGCATGCCTATAATCCCATCCACTCGGGGGGCTGAAGCAGGACAATCACTTGAACCCGGGAGGCAGAGGTGGCGGTGAGCCGAGATCGTGCCACTGCACTCCGCCCTCGGCAGCAAGAGTGAAACTCCGCCTCAGAAAGAAAAAAGAGTATTTATTTTGAAGATGAATGAACATTACAAATATAAAAAGGGTTTTAGTACCTTTACTTGTTTTACAGATCTTGTATATATTTTGTGCTAGAGGAAAACCCTAAAGCAGTTGCTCAATCTTTGTTCAACATCAGGAAATTTATATTGGAGAAATACCCTGCAAATTTAATGAATTTGGAAGAACACTTTTTAAAAAACTATAGCTTAGAAAACATCAGAGTGTATACTAAGATGTTTTTTGTAAATAAGAGTAAATAAAAAGAGTATTTTATCAAAAATTAAGTCTAGTGCTGACAAGTTGATGGGTGCAGCACACCGACATGGCACAAGTATACATATGTAACAAACCTGCACGTTATGCACATGTACCCTAGAACTTAAAGTTCAATAATAATAAAAAAAAATTTTTTTTTAATTAAGTCTATGTCAATATCAGAATACACAGTAGAAATAATAAGGCACTGACACATCAGATATTACACTAAATCAGAGTGTTGAGTATAGAAAATAATCCCAAACTAAAATTGTTAGATAAGTTTTTTGTATACAACTTTAAAAGGAGTAGATTTTTTGTAGAGTTATAATTACATTGGAAGTGTACTTTTTATTGAAAAAAAGTACAGACTCTTTGAAAAGCAAATAATCATTCAATTGAACTCTCAAATTATTTTCTGCTCTTCGTTTCTATTGTATTCACATGTAAAAGCATGTGATCAATTGTTGCTGCATCAGACATATGAGAGATTATTTTTATTAGGCGGGCATTATTTGTGAACTTTTCCATAAAATAGTAAGGATATTAAAATATAAGACTCATGATGAAAATCTAAGTGAAGAGGCTTTTTGTGGTTAACATATAATATTGAGTAGTGCATAAGGTAGTTTTCTAAGTAATATTCTTGTGCAGTATAGTGAGAGAAAAGCTTTTTTTAATTTTAGTTAAAATTAAAAATAAAATAGTATATCATTTTAATTGTGCTTATATGTAATACAATGCATTACATTTAAAATTTTTAGATTATATGTATACTTGATTTTGTAACATTTTTAACATGTTAATTTTATTGTGCATTCAATGAAGTGTTATTATGCCACTAACTTTAACCTATCCCACCTTACTCAAGGGTGTAGCTAACAGATGGTAACAGTATATTATTTGGTTACATACTGGAATAACATCTCTAGTAATCTATTTTTTCAGTGGCTTTAATCTGTAAATAAGTTAGAGACTATTGTTCTCATAGGTTAAGTTTTTATTGTTTTTTTCTTATTTACATTTAAAAAAATTGTGGGCATATAGTGTATGTATATATTTATGCCATATATGGCATATTTTGATACAGGCATACAATATGTAATAATTACATCAGGGTAAATAAGGGATTCGTCACCTCCAGCATTTATTCGTTAAGTTACAAACAATTCAATTCTACACTTCTATTATTTTAAAATGTACAATTAAATTGTTATTGACTACAGGGTCATTTTATGGTCATAATAAAAAACTTTAATAGTATTTATGTATTTTATGTATATAAGTATACATAAAATCCATACATATCTGAGATCTAAATATTTTTAAAATCTTGTTACATATTTTTCTTTGAACATGTCAACACTGCCTGCAAAAACATATAGATTTTTAGTTTTAAGTAGGATTAAATATATACATATATTACTCTGAAGACAAACATGAGGTGTAAAAACATTATGCAGTGTGTTTGTGTAACTATGAGTTTGTACCTGTTTTCAGAAGAATACAGCAATATTAGAACAAAACAAATTATTTTAATAATATGACTAATTTACTGGAAAACTTAAAACCTCAATTTGCCTAGGCAATAATCTGTCGTGATTAATTTCCCAGATGTTCTTTGAGCTTCTCGTATTTTGACGTCAGGTCTCTAGCAAGGCTGAGAAAGTTTTCCTTGATTATTACCCCAAAAATGTTGTCCAAACTTTTAAATTTCTTTTCTTCTCCAGGAAAGCCAATTATTCTCAGGTTTGGTTAACACAATCCCAAACTTCTTGGAGGCTTTATTCTTTTTAAATTATCTTTTCTTTGTTTTTGTTGGATTGGGTTGATTTGAAAACATTGTCTTTGAGCTCTGAAGTTGTTTGTTCTGCTTGTTTAATCTTATTGCTGAGACTTTTCAGGACATTTTGCATTTCTCGAAGTGTGTCCTTTATTTCCCAAAGTTGTGATTGTTTTTGATGTATGCTATCTATTTCACCGAAGATTTCTCCCCTCATTTCTTGTATTGTTTCAAATTATTTTAAATTGGATTTCACATTTCTCTGGTGCCTCCTTGATTAACTTAATAATCGACCTTCTGAATTCTTTTTCACGTAAATCAGGGATTTCTTCCTGGTTTGAATTCATTCCTGGTGAGCAAGTGTAATTTTTGGAGGGTGTTAAAGAACTTTGTTTACTCGTATTATCAGAGTTATTTTTCTGGTCTCTTCTAAGTTTGGTAGGCAATATCAGAGGCAAGATCTGGGGCTCAAGACTGCTGTTCAGATTTTTTTGTCCCACAGGGTGTTCCCTTGATGTGGCTTTCTTAGACCTGAGCTGTAGTGATTGTTATTTCTTTTCTGGATCTAGCAACTTAGAAGAACTACCAGGCTGAGGGCGGGTACTGGGACTTGTCTGCACAGAGTCCTTTGATGTGAACCATCTTCAGGTCTCTCAGCCATGGATACCGGCACCTGCTTTAGTGGAGGTGGCACGGGAGTAAAATGGACTCTGTGATGTTTCTTAATTTTGGTTGTTTAATGTACTATTTTTGTGCTGTTTGACTTCCTGACAAAAGGTGGTGCTTTCAAGAGAGCATCAGCTGTGATAGTAAGAGGAGGATCAGGCAGAGGAGAGGCCCCAGAACTCCCAAGAGAATACCTTCTTTGTCTTCAGCTACCAAGGTGGGTAGGGAAGGATGATCAGGTGGGGGCAGGGTTAGGCATATCTGAGCTCAGACAGTCCTTGCGCAGGGCTTGCTGCGGCTACTACGTGGGATGGGGGTGTAGTTTTCAGGTCAACAAAGTTATGCTCCCAGGAGGATTATGGCTGCCTCTGCTGTGTCCTCCACGTTGCCAGAGAAGTGGGGGCAAGTCAGCAGTTACAGGCCTCACCCAGCTTCCTTAGAACCCAAAAGGTCTGTCTCACTCTCACCGTGCCACCCCCAACAGCACCGAGTCTGTTTCCAGGCAGTGGGTAACCAGGGCTGAGAACTTGC